>NC_136415.1:278355178-278955178 GCF_051521515.1 Lactuca serriola
CTGGAGCAATGCCCTCGCTAAGCATACGAGTTGTCGTTGCCCAACACTCCAATTTTCGCCATCTTCAGCCACTGAAAATGTTTAAATCATTAAAACATGGTTAACAACTGAAAACGAAAACAGATTATTATTTTAATAATATAATTTTGTAATCATATCTAATTATTTTAATTATCCATAAGGTTAAAAAAAAAATTAAAACATGAGACTAATTGAAAGAACTATAAATAAACTTTTGTAAACTTGTATTATTACAGGGCAAATTCCCTATTGAATTTTATTTAATTTTGGTTTAACCATGGAATTTTTGTCAAAAAAACATTTTATAAAACTTTGAATTCTATAGTACCAAAATTTGTTTTTCACGTATCATATAAACATTAAAAGTTCGAATTTTAAAAAAACAAATAATAATAATGTTTGAAGGGAAAAACTCGAGATTTTTTGAAGGGAAAAAAAACTCAGTTTGAAGGGAAAAACTCAGTTTCTTAAGGAATTTGGCCTAACATAGTCTTCTCAATTCTTTCCATGATTGAATTTTCAATTTTGTTTCTTACTAAAACATTGTATTCCAATAATATATCAAATTAGTGGATTACTTTAAAATTTTAGGTTATTGATACATCTTAAAATTCTATCTAACTAAATTTATCAAAATGTTGTAAAAATAAAATAAATAAAAGGCACCTGGTGTATCAAGAAGCCTCTTATCCTGCCTTACAATATCCGCAAGTCGACACTTATTCAACACCTCCCAAATCTCACAATCCGAATGCTCTTCCAACGGATCAAGATTAGTCCTCATTGTCCCTTGAAACAAAGTCGGATCTTGTGGAATTATCCCCAATTTAGACCTCAAATCATGCAACCCAATCTTGGAAACATCAATCCCATCGATCAAAATGCAACCTTTTGTGGGTTCAACCACCCTAAAAAGAGCCTGAATCAGCGTTGACTTTCCACACCCAGTTCTTCCCACAACCCCGATCTTCTTTTGACCAGGAAAAATACAAGTGATTCCTTTTAGAACTGTTGGAAGAGCCGGGTGGTATTGAACATGTAGATCTTTGAGCTCGATTTGGCCTAGAGTGGGCCAGTTGGGTTCTGGTTTGTAATCTTTGATTGTTTCAGGGGCTTCACTTGGAATATTCGCAAATTGGAGGATTCGTTCCACTGAAATCATTTTGTTTTCAACGTTGCACAGGTTCCATATCACCCACGCTTGTAGCACGTTTAGGCTCAAACCGTATGTAACAGCTAACCCGGCTAAACCTGTCGTCGTTGCAAAATTTGGTTGATTTAGATATTTGTTAATAATATAAAGCAATTATAATTATTGATGTGTAAATAAGTATCGTTTTGAAGTAAAATATAAAGCCCTTATATTTTATATTTTGTGTTTTTTCTGGATTAAAACCTCATTTCTTATATTTTGTGTTTTTTTTTCTGGATTAAACCTTTTTTTTTTTGCCTGAAAAAACTTTGTATTTTTTATTTTTTTATAGTCAATTTTTTCAAAAAAAAAAATGTAAAATGTGATTGAGTTTTTTTTGAGAAAAACTAAAAAGGTTGAGGGTTTTATTTGGAAGCATTTAGAAGGTTAAGGTTCAGGGTTTTTTTATGGAAAAAAATATACAATATTGAAGGCTTTTTTGGAAAAGAAAATGAAATAGTACATGAGGCAAAAAATAAATTTGAGCTTTAATCCGAAAAAACACAAAATATAAGTTTTTTTTTTTAGATTAACCCTACACTTTAAAGGTTAATTGAAAAATTTTACATTACACAATTGAAAAAAAAAATAGTTGTATTGGAACGGTGTGGATGTATATATTTTTGGATAAAAGTTCTTTAGGAATAAATTAGATATTAGATTATTATATTTAAAAGAATATGCAACAATTTTCAAGTTATTCTATATAAATGGAAATTAATATTAACATATTAATATTAACATATTTTCATATACAATCTCAAAAGTCTTAATTCAAAATTTTAATTATAATTAGGTTGTTTTTATATTTTAAAGAACGGTTTAGGTTGTTTTGAAATTGCAAATTATTGGTCCTCAAAAAGTGTGAGAGTGACTTATTCTTTTAACTCTTGTGTATACAAAAAGACACCTTCATAATCCTTACTATTTGTATTATTTGAGGTGAGGTGTAAAGAAACTTACTATGATCGATTGATGCCCGAGGGAGGTGCACTAACACAACTAGGAGTATAAAAAACACGAGGTTGAAAAGGAAGTTGATCCGAACACATAGCCACTCCATTGTAGCAGTGTTATGAAAAGTAACACGAGAATAATCATCAATAACCTTTAAACACTTGTTCAAGAAACGAACTTCTTGATTAAAGCAACGAACTGTCAAAGCCCCGGAAATCGATTCCGAAAAATGATGTTGAATTGGAGACTTTTGAATCCCGATCATCCTCGCTAGCTCCCTAGCAGTAGTAATGTAGTACGCCTGAAATGTACAAAAAAAATCATTTTATTTTTTTCTTTATAAAAAATGGTCTATAAATTCAAGATTTTGTGTTTTTGAACTTACTTGATACCATATCGATATAGCAATTACGATAATGCAAAGCAAAAAGATTGGCCATGCGACATGTGACATTAGCAAAATAATGCTCAGAAGTTGAATTATTGCAAAAACTAATCCCGCCAATCGATAAGGGACATCTACATCTACTGTGCTTTGATCCGTTGAAGACTGTAAAACACATAATCAAATAAAAAAGTTAAAAAGTTATTGAATTTCACTATGAATTTAACCTACAAATATACTTGTTTTTTTGTTGTGTGAAAAAACAAAAAATAAATAAATAAATGGGGATTCATTACTTACACGATTGAGGATGCGGCTCGAAGGTGTGGAGTCAAAGAATGAAACGGGTGCCCGAAAAACCGAATTTATCATTTGTAAAAAGAGGTTTTGACCCGTTTTGATGGCAATCACAGACAACAAAAAAGCCCTAACCAAAATAAAAAGCGAGCTTCCACCCGATAAAACCACAAAGATTTCAATTAGGGTTTTGCTGCTAACCCGACCCTCATCTTCCGTGGCCCACGCCATCCAGTAATTACTGCCCATTTGGAGGGCTAAAAAGAGAGTGTGACATATGAGGATAACCGGAACTAAGGCTCCTTTACATGCTGAAGTGATGAAAGTCGAGTAAACACTGAATTTGACCCGCCCGGATTGTGATTCCTCTTGTGGTATTGTTTCTATGGACCCGACTCGGGTCCTACAGGGCTCGTGTTTTAGTTCCAAGGGTGCCCCATGGTTGGCTTGTGGGAACGTGGTGAGGGTTTTGGTCTCGTGGAGTGGGTTTAAAGACATCGAGTGAGCCGCTATTTGGCGTGCAAATTCACTTGTGGGGTCCGCGATTAGGTCGTTGTAGTTTCCTGATTGTACGATAACACCGTCTTTGATCACCTATGCCAAAAACACACACAAAGAATAAGTTGATTGGTTACATTGACGAAATTTCTATGGCTATGAGGATGAGAAGGATATTTAAGTCTTTTGTAAACACATGGAATTCTAAGGAGTCATGTCGTCGAATCTTTTTGGTTGTCCATTGATGTCAAACACAGTAACTATATATCATGGTGTGGGACGTAATTTCATTTTTTTTTTGTAGGACAAAAAATTGCGAACTTTTGTCCCATTTACAACTTTTTTAGTGTAACAAACGTAACCTAAAAATCAATATAGCCAACAAAAAAAACATAAAACCTACCATAACTAAGTCCGCTGCGCTTAAAAACTCCAATTGATGCGTTACGTAAACAACTGTCTTCTTGTCTAGCAAATTCATCAAACATTTCTACAAAAAAACACAGATTCAAATTAACCCCAAAAGCATCCACAAACAAAAGTATAAAAACCAAAGAAGATTTGAAGAAATCTTGTACCTTGAACATATGAGCACCCGTATGAGCATCAACCGCACTAAATGGATCATCAAGGATGTAAACATCCGAAGCATTATACAAAGCTCTTGCTAATTGAATCCGTTGTTTTTGACCTCCACTTAAATTCAACCCTCTCTCCCCAACAACACTTAAATCCCCATCAACCAATGTCTCAAAATCCCGATCCAAACCACATCCATCCACAACTTCATCATAAAATCCCTTATTCATTCCCCTACCAAATAGAATATTGTCTCTTATTGTTCCCGTTTGAATCCAAGCACTTTGTGGCACAAAAGCTTTTGATCCAAATACTTTTATACGTCCACCCAAAATCCTTGGGATTTCACCAAGTATGCTACATAGCAAACTCGATTTTCCCGCTCCAACTGAACCACATATCGCCACTTTATACCCTTTTGGGATTTTAATCTTTTGAGAAATCTTGATTGTGGGTTTTCTTTGATCCAAATCATTTGTGTCCCATGCATACTCCCCGGGTTCAATTTCTATTGCCACATCTTGTTCCATTACAAAATCTTGATCCGTTGTAGAATCTTTGATTATAAAATCTTTGATTCGATCAAGTGAAACTTTCGTTTGAGCTACCATGGAAACAAGATCCGGGAGATTATAAATCGGATCTTGCAAGATTCTAAAAGTAGCCAAAGTTGAATAAACAACACTTGGGGTTAATGGGATTTTCAAGAAAATGCAAACACCGAAAGTGGAAACGGAAACTAATGTAGGAGATGTCCAAAAGAGGAAAGCAATAGCCGAACACGTATAAAGATATTTCTTGAGCCAATTTTGTTCTTTTTCTCTTAAAGCAATCAACTTTTTCTTGAAGTTGGATTGCCATGAATGCAACTTCAACACTCGCATGCTCTTCAAGATTTCTGAAGTAGCTTTAATCCTCGAGTCTTTTGACTCCATGACTTTTGTTTGGAAATCTTTTTGCATATTTGCTAATGGGACATTGATGATCATAACAAGAATAGTGGAAATGAGGGCAGCCATTGAAGGAGCAAAACCAAGGTTCATGTATAAGATGATCAAGGCAAGAAGAACTTGAATTGGGAGCAACCAGATCCCATGAATATGCCAGAAAAACTCTCCTATCTTTTCGACATCCATGTTGATCAAATTTACGATATTGCCATTGCTTGTGGTGCCATATTTGACTGATAAAGATTTCTTGTATATTAGTACAATAAGAGCAGCACGTATACGAATGCCAATACGTTGAGCACCAAAGTACCATTGTCTTTGAGATAATGATTCAATCGTTTTTGCCAAAAAGAAAATACATGAGAGAATAATTCCTTTTTGGTAGCTTGAATCATTATCATCTTCTGATAAGTAATTCACAAAACTTGTTATCAAAATCGGTCCCATGTATGAAGCAAGTGTATTGACCCCTAAAATTATCAAAAAGAAAAAATTAAAGTTACCACATCTTTTAAGTGTAAAATAAATAAATATTTGACAAGACTTGTATGTAAGCAGATTCGCAGAATGTGCATATGTTGAACTAATGAAACTTTGGCCAATTTGTATACCCCACTTTTCCCCCTTTTATTTTAAACTTTATGTGCATCACATGTGAATTTTATGTGGAAAGTCTCCACTACCCAAAAAGCTAAAATGAAAGAAAGTTAACTAAAAAAAACACTGAAATCTGTCAGAACAAATGATATTAATTTTGACATTTTCCCTCACTTTGATGTAATAAAATAAACAAGTATGATGATTAGAATCACTAATTCTAGCACATTTTAATGTTTGTTTTTTACTATTTCACCCAATAAAATGGTCAGTTTATAAGAAAACTACACATGCACTCATTATGAAGAAAACTCAAGTGGTGGTCCACTTATGTGAAATAAATGAGTCTTCTTTATTATGTCAAAAAAAAAAAAAAAAAAAACACTCTCTTAACCAGTTTAATAAGCCTAGTCAGTTGTCGACATTGAAGTCGATTAACTAAAAACCATTTTTGTGTAGCTCCATTTAACAAACACGTCTAACTTGAAAAGAAAAGTCACAAGAATAGTAAAAAAGAAATACTTTTTTAATAACTTCAACCATGTGCATTCATATTAGCTTCAACTTTTGTAACTTTGTCCTATATGTTTGTGTGTTGGTGGTCCGTTGGAGGATCTCTTGGATTATATTCGTGGTTGTAAAGAACAAACTTCGTAACAACTTTATAGATTTAAATATAATTGATGAAAAACTACAAAATTAACAACTTTATGCAATTAATCACATGAAACCCAAATACTAAATATAAGTTATATTGTCGACAAAGATGACAACTTTATGCAAAAATCACCATTGGGTGGTAGCGAACTCATTAAAAATTTATTAGAAACCAAAAGCTCTTCAACAAAGTACAACTAATAAACATATTCGTAAACTTTGTTCCCAAAAAACTGAATTCAAGAAAAAGAAAGGCAAGAACTTACCTGCAAATATGGCGTTTATTGCTAAAGATTGTCGTATAGCATGAATTATCGCCATGGTTAATACTGAGCCTCGAGTTTTTTGTTTTTGAAGCGACTCTTCCAACAAACATGCAGCTTCTTGAGCAGTTTCAGATTCAGGAATCGAAGGAACATGATTAAACTCGAGTTTTTGAGCATGACCCAATTCAAAAAGAGGGTTTAACCAATTAAATGTAACCCTTTTCCAAATTCCTGATTTTGTAAAAGCGCTAGTGTCTTTGCTAGTTTCTTGGAGCAATGGTTCATCTAGTTCTTCGTGTTTCTTGGTGACACGATATGTTAGACCATCGAAACACAAAAGAATTGAAAATGGGAAGGTGGCCATGTCGACAAGATTCGATTTTGAAAGAAATATATGCATGTTTTTGGATTTAAGATAGTTGAAGACGATGAAAGTGACTGAAACTGAATCAAGAATCATGGAAAAACACCAGAATAGAACAAGCACCCAAGGCCATTTTCGTGTTTGTTCATCTCTTCTACTGAAGAATGAATACACAGTAACAATAGTGGCTAAAGACCATGTTAATGCAGAGGTGACAGACTCGGAAGGTACAACCTCGTGCTTCAAGAACTTGTACACACAAAAACCAATATGAGAAATCAGGATTATAAAGTTGGAGGCGAGAGTAATCTTTGAAAAACGTGACAAATTAATCGAAAATCTTGTTCTTTCACCCCTTGTTTGCTTTAGAATATCAGCGAATCCCCAGATGAATAACCACAGGAAGAAAGACACATTGCCAGTATTCAAAATGGCCGCCATTGACGGAAACTCGAGAACCTCGAAAGCCCCTTTATACAACTCGAAAACGAAACTAAAATCGATTAAAGAACAAAACCCCCACATCAAAACAATGATTACTATAATGAAAAATCGAAAAGGGGGAAACAAAAGGATACAAAAACTATGGAAGATAAAATTATTTATTAGGTAATGTATATCCAAGATTGGATGAGTCTAAGAAATGTGGATCTGTAAAGGGTTTTAGCGACTCACGTGTCGATTCTTCAAACGGTGGGTTGGTGAGAGGAATATGAGCCTGAAGGTTATGGTCGATACTTCAATTGTCTTGATCCTTCTTTCACTATTCACTATATATAATACAAAGAAAAGTATATATGTACGCATTAATTGAATTTCAGAGTGTTACAAACATCCCTATCAAAGATTCCAACATCCCATGATTCATATACCCTGGGTGATTCATTGGAATGTAATAAATTGTTTAATAAGCTACCAACTATGTAAATCATGTTAATGTTTTCATAGGTAACAATATAAAGCTGCTTAGCTAATATAGTTGATATTTTTTTGCATAAATATAATTATATAAGCTTTACTAACTCTTTTTGGATCGCTTATTGTAACTTATTTAAAAAATATTATTAACTTATATGGTATTGAAAGCATTTTAAGAAAAAAAAAATGTATGCGTTAAGGTATATGGTACCACAATAAGTTGACAAGTACAAATAAAATAACATATTCAAATACTCAATTTAACTTATTTAATGGTATCAAAACGATATGATCAAAATAAAACAATTGATCTGAAAGTGTTTATTTAAATCCATAAGCAAAAGACTCTAAGTAGTTTATTTGGTGTGGTCCATTTACTTTGGTTGTTTAGTACTAAAAATGAAGAAATCAGAAGAAAAAAATATGAGAATTTTATATGTCAGTTTTAAACATCAAAATATTATATTTGTCCAACCTAATTTTTAAATATCATATTTTTCTTTAAAAATATCATATCTACCACAATCTACTATATATATATATATATATATATATATATATATATATATATATATATATATATATATATATATATATCATGGTTGTAAAAATCGGTCTAGGCGGCCGATTAATCGGCGCCTAGGCGCTTAGAGGACTCCAACTGCTTACGAATAGTTGTTATTGGGTAAGCTAGTCGGCCTTGGTCAATATCGGTCAAAGACAGTCCAAATCAGACTAATTCGCACCAAATCGGACCAAAATGACTTCAACCCACCAGCTCAAAGGAGCAAACTTGCCCAAAATATAGTTGGGTCGGGTTTTTTTAGCCTACCTAGTTGGGTTTGAATTTTTAAAGGAACTAACTCTCCTTTTATAAGATATGTGTGCCTTCGTCTATTGTCCCACCAACGATGTGGGATACAAACACGGAATTTCCTTCTTCACTGGAAACATGAGCGATGTGGGATGCAAACACAAAACTTTATTCTTCACAACTCCATCGAACACTCTCTACACCACTATCATTCTTCACTGGAAACACGAAACTTCCCCATTATTAGGTTGAGATGAAATTCATCAGTTTAGAATTTGGGATCAGGTCGAGATAAAACTTCCCTAGGATCCGTCGAACAATCACCTTGATGACAATGATCGTCGGCCATGGAAGCGTGGTGGTTGTTGGGATTTTGTTTAATCGTTTATAGTCTAAATTCGATTTCGTTTACATAATTACATCTAATGCGTCGACATGCCTGATTCCAACATTGTCGACCTGATTCCTGATATCCTCGACAACCTGATTCCCACTTCACTATGGCCGTTCGATGACTCTCTGCCCCTTCCGCCCTATTGGAGATGTATTGCTTTATAAGCAAATTTACATAGAGCCTGTTAGCAAATCTGCTTCGTGGGTAAGCCATTTCTTACAAATTGGTTTCATGTTTCTTACTTCTACACAGAGCCTGTTAGCAAATCTGATTCACACTTCGCTATGGTCGTTCAATCTTAGTTTCATGTTTCTTACTTCTTCAATCTTGATACATATTCGTTTTATGTGTGTATGGTGGTTTATATGATTAGGAAATCACTTAATTAGTGTATGAAACCATCTGTCCACCAAGTGTTCGATCAATTTCCTGAGTAAATCTTGTAGTCTTGATTATCAAAACGAGGTATTGGTATTCATGGACTCTTGATTAAAACTTTAGCAATATGTATTGGGTTTAACTGTTGTTGTTGGAATATATGCTACATATAATAATGGATTGGTTATGCATACAAACTATGATAGACAAAAAGGTAATATGAATTGATTGTTGAAATCATGTCTCACAAGAATAGATTGTGCATTGCAGGACATAAGAATGGATTGGATATGAACTCACAATGAAAGTGTTAATGTTGATAAGGTGCAAAAACATGCTGATAAGGTGAAATCATGCCTCACAAGAATGGATACTTCATGTTTTCATTTGATAACTTAGATCCAAATGCAGTAGTTGGTTATTTAAATGTGATGTATTAAGGATCAAAGGGGTTTTTTGTAATCATAGTTTGTTGTTATAATGTGATCTTTATTAGTTTTTTAATAAATTTTTTAAATGATATAATGTTATATTCTTAGGTTTAATGTTATATTTATTAATTTTTGTAATAATTAATGATCCCCGATTTATCCCCGCCTAACCGATTAATCGCTTGACCCCAGTCCACCATCGAGCTACCGCCAAGCGATTTTTGCAACCTTGATATATATATATATATATATATATATATATATATATATATACTCCTTCCGTCCCAAAATTATTGTCCATAGACAAAAAGTACACAGATTAAGGAAACATTAATTACCACTAACTATATACAATAAAATGACAGTTTTGTCCTTACTTTACATTTAATGTTCCATTAAATGTTTAGTTAGTTAAGTAATAATTAGGGACTATTTAAATAATAAAAAATTCAAAGTAGAAATCTGAAGAACACGTGGAACTTAAAATAACTTTTTGATTCAAAAAATAGCTCACAAATCACCCGCTCTGATGCCACTTCATAGAATTATTAAGAATGTAATGGATTCTAATTTGTTAATGAAAACATCATGATATGAATTAATGATTAAGAACACAAATAGGTAAATAAGATAACTGATTCCTTAGAGAGAAATTAAGAACAATTTGGTACAAGTAGGGAACTAGTATCTTCAAAATGTTACTCTCTCTTGTAACATACTTTCTTATATATAGGAGTTGAGGGAAGTCAGAAAGGAATATCTAAAGCCAACAGTTTAGAACTACAAACCTACACTAAATAAGTGAGACACTAAACAGACTCGCCTACGAAATGAAGACTTAACAAAATTACAGACTAGACTGTGAAACCAGTCCGCCTACAAATCTTGACACAACAATACATTATGAAACCCAACAGTCGATCTGCGTAACTCTTTTGTCTACTCTATACGGTTTGTAATCTTTCTCGTCCTTGTTGGATAAGTTCGGTAGTCTTGATCACAACACCAGTACTTCCCATGAATCGTTGACCCACTTATCCTTAAAATATTGTTGTCTGACACTTTCTCCCGTAAATCATCTCAAAGGGAGGTCTACCAATACTGGAGTGATAGTTGTTATACAAGAATTCTACCAACACTAGGAAAGTATCCCAGCTCCCATCGAAATCTAGCACGCATGCTCATAGCATGTCTTTAATGGTTTGTATCACCCTTTCACTCTATGCGTCGGTCTGAGGGTGATAAGTTATGTCGATATGCAATTACGTACGCAACTCATCATGGAACTTCCTCCAAAACCAAGATGTGAAACGAACATCTTTGCAGAGATTATTAGGACTGGTACTCTGTGTCGAGAGACTACTTCTTTAACGTATACTTCTGCAAGCTTTTCTGCCGAGGATCTTTATAGGATAAGCACAAAGTGGGCACTCTTGGTTAGTATATCCACTATCACCCAGATAGTGTCTACACCACAAGGAGTCTTTGGTAACATGGTGATGAAGTCCATCGTTATTTGTTCCCACTTCCATATCGGGATATCTAGAGGTTTCAATTTGCCATGGGGGAATCTAGCGTTCGAACTGAATCTTCTGACAAGTCAAACACCTCTTGACATACTGTACCACATCTCTCTTCATAATGGGCCACCAGTAACTATGTTTGAGATCTCTGTACATCTTTGTTTCCCCTGGATAAATCGAGAACTTTGACTTGTGCGCCTCATCCATCAGTATTTTTTGGGTCCCACAAGTGTACGGGGCTTACACTCTGCCGTGCAGGGTTAACAACCCATGACTGTCTATGTCAAAAGCTGAGATTTGCCCCATAATTCTCTCTCTTTTTCAGTTCTCTTCCTTGACAGTTTCATTTAGAGTTTTCTTGATCATTTCTAGAACTGGGGTGATTACCGTCATCCTTAGCATATTCCCTTCATCGTGGTATTAGTCATCTTTCGACTTAATGTTGGATTAGGTGTCTAATCCCATAACTATAATTGGTATGTACTTGAACTGAGAGTAGCATGGTCCATTTGGGTTGCATATCACTAGGACAATTTGATAGGATGGACTTTTGACTTTTGAGGAGAGGTTATTTTGTATTTGTTAATATATCATAAGTTCTAATATATTAACATGAAATCATATTATTTAATTAGTATTGATCAAGAATTAATTTGGAATTAATTTTGTGATCAAAAGAGACTAATTAAATATAAGGGGTTAATTTGGTAAATCATTCATTCTTATGGTGTGGGCTAATGATCCATGACTCCTTAGGTTGGGCTAAACCCATGGATGATTCATGGAGGTTTAAACCCATGGAGCCTAAGGAATATGGAAGGTCATGCACATTAGGGTTTACATGGTGTGCCCTAATCTTGCCACACTATATAAGAAGCCCCTTAGCATCCAAAATTGGCTACTAGAGACATTAGTGTTCTTAGAGATCGTTGAGCCGATTTTGGTGCAAGAAATACTCTCTCAAAAGTCTCCTTTGTTCTAGGTGTGTTGTGATTCCATTTAAGGTGCAACACTTAGGGCACTAAGTTCTTAAAGGCCACACACAATAAGTTCTACAAGCTACACCATAGAGGTAATTCTATAACTCTCTTTTATATTGATGATGTCATTTCCATGCTAGTTGTCGACTTAATGCTTTGGAAACAATGTTGCATGTATAATTAGAGAAAACATAGATCCAAAGCATTTAGGATTGTAGTATACTAAAACCCATCAGTGGTATCAAAGCCTAGGATTGTTTTCTATTATATTTGATGCAAATGTAATTTTCAAAGTTAAAAAATCAATTTTCTGCATTTTGGACAGTGAACTCACCGAGTCCACTGGGGGACTCGCCGAGTCCACTCAAAAAAAGTCCAACTCGACGAGTCTAGTTCATGTACTCGCCGAGTTGGTGCTCTAGTGAGCAGATTTTCGAGTTTTTTGGCCTATTTTGGGTTAGAATCATTACCACCAAATGTTTTAGTTCATAAAATCTAATTTTGTTGATATGGTAATGATGATTCTCATCCAAATAAAAGATAATTGTCAAAGTTTCATGATTTGTATTAGTTTATAGGATTAGGCTAATTTCTTGAAACTTGTTTGATATGAATTATCTTAACTTATGAGTTTAATTAGATCATAGGCAAATTGTTTGTTTTTGTTAGTTGGAATTTTTGATCTAATTGTTTTTGATGAAATCCATAACTTGTCCTCAAGTTATGGAAAGTGAAAAGTCTCATTTTTAAATGTCATCATAAAATGGTTTTAAGTCTTCCATAACTTGTCCTCAAGTTATGGAACTTGAAGAGTCTTTTACATAAATGTGTTTATGAACTCCATAACTTGTCCTCAAGTTATGGAATGTCAAGAGTCTTTTCATAAAACCTATATTAAACTCATAAGTTATGGATACCAAAAGTTTTTGAATAGTTCAAAACCTGCCCTCAAGTTTTGGAATTTGTAAATGCAAAGTCTCACTTTGAAACATTTAGTTCCAAACCCTAGAATTTTAAAAGTTTAAAATTCAACCCTTATACTATTAAATATTATAGGTTTAATATATATATATATATATATATATATATATATATATATATATATATATATATATATATATATATAAGAGTAAAGTCAGTTTTACCGTTAGTAGGCCTCATTCATGAAGCCGGTCTATAAGGGGGTATAAGGTTACTACCTATAAAATGGCATTTTAATGGGTGTCCACTCTCACCCACCACTTTCTTAACTGGTGGAGGGTCGTTAGCCGAATGGGTTTGACAAGACATTTAAACTCTCATTAAATGTATAAAGAAATACTACGTAACTAAACACTTATAAATTCCCAATCTTAGTTACTTAGGAAAATGTGAATTTGGTGCTAACCCATGAAATTGCACTTTGCACCTTGTTAAATCGTTAGTGGAGCGTGTGTTGTTAACTGTCACACTAATCTGGGACTGACAATGCGTGGCAAAGGGTAGCTTGATGTTAATCATAGATCAATGGAGCGTGTGTGGTTAACTGACACATTGATTAGGTGGTTGTAACATTGAGTGTACCAAGCTAATTTGCATGGTTATTCACACCTTGTTTGTGATCATCGGCATCCCAGTCACAAACTTGAAGGGCATAATCGAGATTTAAACATGTCATTGAAAATTTCAATGAATCTCAAAGGATCTAGGAATTTCAATCCATTTAAAACCTAATGATTAATTTCGTTTTTCATGATGGAAATTGGTAAATCGTCATTTAACTACTTTCAAATATTTTGCATTCGGATTACGGCATCCCTCTTCTGAATTGTAAAATATTGTGTTGGGTCCTAGCCTTAACATTTCATTTGGGTGTTATATTAAGGACTTAAGTCAACTAAATTGAATTTCTCCAATTGTAGATGTCTAGTTCAGACAGCTATGGTCTTCAAAAATCTTTTGAAACAAGCTTTCCTCTTGAAGATGATATCCCACGTGACAATCAAAGTGAAAGATTAATCCCTTTGTCATGCATTAGTGGAAATGGAAATCATACTTCACTTCCTCCACCTCCTCCAATAATTCTCCCTAATCCACAAATTCAAAGACTTGAAAAATTCAAGGTCACTCAAGCCCTATTGGCAAGTAAACACCAAGATGGAAGGTCTGTGTGTACTCATGTCTTGAAAATGAAGTCACGTATTGACAGGCTAAGAATGTTGGGTTTCGTGTTCCCAAGGAAGTTGGCTATTAATTGGGTTCTTCAATCACTTCCCGAGTCATATAGTGAGTTCATTAAGGACAACTATGTGACAGACCACGACATGACCCTTATTGATCTTATCTATTTGCTTGTTGCTGCTGAATCAAAAATGATTTGACGCACTAGAAAAGCAAATTTGACTGGAAGATCTACTTCTCAAACTTCCATGGACATTGACAGTGGTAACATTGGAAGTCCAGAAAAGATTTATCTTCCCAATGGAAAGGATTCGACCATAGTCAACCCAGTTGACCAAATGGTAAAGAGAAAGTCTAAGTCTGTCATTGTCTCATGTTCCAATGCAAAAGAAGCCATTTGTTTCTACTGCCATTTGAAGGGATAGTGGAAGCGAAGCTGCCCTGACTACATGAAAGATCTGAGAGAAGATAGAATAAAAAAGGTTTGACTCTGCTTCAAGTAAGTCTACTGTCTGACTCTATTAAGTTCCTAATTGTTGATTCTTAATACATGATGTGATAAGGTTGCATTTTGATGTTTTAGGAAGGAAGCTTAAAGGAAGAGTATGCTGAATCTGGTCACGAAGATGGATTTCAATCGCATGGTTCGATGATCAGATTTTTGAGTTGTTGCTTAAGAGTTATGATAGACTGCTTAGAAATTTGTAATAACATAGTTGTCATTTGTATTTGCATTGTAAGGAAAAGTTTTTCCGCATTATATAAATAAATATTTTTTTTATTTTTTTATATCTCTTTGCAATGGGATTTGTGAAAATTGATGTTTGTGTGTTTCTATGTTAGCAATATGAATTTGATTCTTTCGTTTGTGGTAGTGTCAAAATTTACCAAATAAGGAAAGATTCTCATCACCCAAGTTTCAATTGGATATAAACTTGGAATCATGCAACTTGTATTGTGTGATGAATGAGAATTTTCGTTTTTGGGAAATTAAGACTAATTCCTTGTTCACATGTATATGTAAGTCAAGTGAAGGACTAGGGGATCGGGTACACTAGGTGTGCGCTGGTCAGGTCCACCTCAAAGAACGATAAGACTATTCTTCATGATTTACTAAAGTTTGGTAAATATGGTTATGCTTACAAGTCTAAGTATAATTCTAAACATTGAAAAAGTTTCAATGTATGGCATAACGAATAAGAATAATCAAATTAGGCAGAAAGATAAAAGTTTCTCCAATCTAAAAAGATGGGAGAGTACTTTAGTATCGTGTTTTATGATCATCTTAATGATTATGAAAGACCATATCACAATTGATCCTCTAAGTACACCTTAGTGCATTTATATGGCTAAGAAGAGGAATCGTGAATTGTTGAAATGGTTAAATCAAAAGGTGAATCATACTTTGTTCCAAGAACAAGTCTTAGAGTCATACTCTAAGATTATAACTTGAGTGACATAATCTTAAGCAAGGTTTATAACACTTGTCAAATGTAGAGTAACATGTTTCTTACTATTGTACATTTGAAATCGGTAAGTTGTGATGTTTTGGATAAAACAAAGACCAACTAAGGCCAATTGTGTGAAGTGTTTTTCTTGATAAGAAACCCAACTAACTCTTAAGTATTTGTTTGTCAAGAATGTTTCTTGACAAAGTGAATCTTATATGTAAAGTGTTCAGTGGGAGTCTAAAAGATCTTGAAAGTTTCAAGAACTAATCAAGAGTAAACCTATTGTTAATCACTAGCACATGACTTGAGGTTTGTTGTGACAACCCGAAATTTTTAACTTGTGCATTCTTCAATTTTTATTAAAGATAGCCTCGTTTTGCTATTTTATAATAAAGTTTTGGGTCTATTTGGGTTCTTGAGGCTTAGTATAACCTAGATATAAGTCTTAGGAAGGGTGAGAATGTGTGTAGCATCACAAAATCGGGCCAAACACACCCAATGAGGTGTGTGCGGCCGCACACCCGAGGGTGCGGCCAGCCAGCTGCACATAGCCAACCGCACACCCCCCTTAGCCTCACACTCCAACCTATATAAAGGACCTAAGTCAACCTTACACCCTTTTTCACACTTCTTCAAGTTGGAAATTTCTCTCTCACGAGCTCTTCAATTTTTCCTCTCCTATCATCAAAACAAGTAAGTGAACACCCTTAGATCTTTACTAAAACACGTTGGAAAGCCTTTGCCTCGAGTTTGATCCATGAAATCATCATTTTAGATGATCTTCATGTGTGTACGGCCGCACACACATCATGTGTGACCGCATACACATCTTTTGGCCCTAAAATGGGCTTATACACTCACCCAAGCTTAACATCGACCAAAACACCTTCTTAGAATCATCACAAAGCCTTGGGAAAATCGATTTGGTCAAGTTTGTAGGAGTGTGTACGGCCGCACACACCATACGCGACCGCATACACCCTTTTTAGGGTCCAAAATGGCCCTAAACTCCCAGTCCGGCCAAGCAATGGTCAAAACGCCTTCACTAGAACGTCCCAAAGGCTTGGAAACACGATTTTGACACACTCCATAGTGAGTGTGCGGCCGCACACACACTTGGCTGCACACTCTGGCCGTACATAAAAAAATTCATGCTTTTGTGGCCTTACACTCCAATATAAGGCTATACACTCCTTATGTGCAACCATATGAGTTGATAACACTTAAGTCTAAGTGTTTTATGTCCTTAGTACATGTTCCTATTATCATTAGTGGTGATAACTACTAATGTATTCACATATATGTAATTATGTGTTAAATAGGATTCACTTGCGCTCAAGACTCCATTTAACACCCAACAATCCTATAGCGATCTTTCATTCGAGTTACTCACTGCAGGTGAGTTCATACCCCTTAATCGACCCTTTTAAATGTTTTTAAATGCTTTTATGGGGGAGGGATAATACAAGCTGAATCAAACAAGTTATAGTATTAATCACATGTGATTTATAACTTGCAACCAAGAGGATTTTCTATACTTTTAACTGCTTGCCAACAAAACCGCTTTAAATGTTTATCAAACTCATTTTTCAGGTTAAATTGTTATAAAACTATTTCCAAACTCTCTTAAACTTCTTTTGTTCCCAAACCATATCTACACCAATATATTTATATAAGTAAAACTTGAAGGACTTAGGACTGATAACTCACCTTACTTCCTATTCTTGTTTGATGTGGACTTAGGGTATATTGATATTTGTCCGACTGTCGTTGAATTCTTAGTTATTATATATATATATATATATATATATATATATATATATATATATATATATATATATATATATATATTTGTGTTGGATATAAAAGTCTTCACTTTAGTTCAATATCTTTGTGTATCAAAGGCATGCGATTAACATTTCTATTTAACTATAATAGGTATAGTTAAGGATTACCACTCATTACTACTATTACCATGACACTTACTATAGTTAGTATAGTTATGAGTCAATACATGTTAAATACTATGCAAAGAGAGTACTATATACTATATATCAGAGAACACTCTATACAATATACCAAGAAATACATTATACTCTAATACAAGAGAATATACTAAAACAAAATGTGACATACTACTTCTCGATACGACACTTCATTGTGCCATCACCTCGTAACCAGAGTCTCCTGGAGGGAGAGCGGGTATTATGTGTATAGATCCATGGGTGACAAAATGTCACCATACTACGTGCGACCTGGAGGGTCCTCTGTTATTCGATTGTCAAACAACATGGTTACATACGAGGTCACATTCAGACCTTTAATTAATACATTAAGAATTAAAGGCAAAACAGGCTCCCCGAGGTGTATTGTACATTTAAATACCACCTAGAGTCTGCATTTTTATTATATTTAGCCGGCAGTGGCACTGCTGGGGTAGACCATTATTTTCCCAATTACTTTACATGATTGAAGTCTAAAACTATATTTTCATACTAATAGTTCCAATGGGAAAACTTTTACACTTTTAAAGGATCAAACATATAAATAACCGAGCCTTGGTAAAAGACTACTTCTGTTGGAAAATATAGGATTTTCTAGGGATCACACTATTTTCAAACATTGATAACAGCTATTATATTACATGATTGTAAACACTTTTATACAAGAAATGACACTAAATACTTATGAACTCACCAGCTTTATGCTGATACTCGTTTTCAAAATAACTTGTATTCTCAGGTCATCAGTAGACAGGTACAGATGCAACTTTTGAGAAGATGGAATATATACAAGACTCATCTTTTATTTTGATTATACTTTTGGTGTCTAACAAACTGTACAGAACATGCTTGTATTACAATTATTATATTAATGCAATGGATGTTGTTGCTTGTCTTTACTATTATGCATTGTTATGATACTATACATGACGTCCTCCACCCCAGAATGTATTCCGCCGTTCTCGGTTTTGGGGTGTGATAGATTGGTATCAAAGCATTGTTTATAGTGAATCAAGTATATCAACCCATAAAAGATATACGAACTATAAACCCATCAGGATTAAAACACTCTAACCAAGAATATATACTTTTAAATAATAAAATATTTAACTAAGTGTATATATATATATATATATATATATATATAGGTCCATTAATACAAAGGGTCAGTATCATACTAGAACAGAGCAAAAGTATGAAGATTGTTGAACAACACAATTAGGCTTAGAGACATATAGTTAAATCTGGGTGGATGTAGCCTGATCAACTACATTTTCCTAGGAGTGACTAGCATGTGCCTAAGAGTGGTTGTGGTGTTGCAACAAGTCTAAAAACTTACCAACACTACTACAAGAACATTAGAACAAGAATACTATAGGAGTATTCTGTATTACTATAAGTTACATATGTGAGAACTAAAAAGGTCGTTACTAGTAGAGCAATGGTTGCTAAGTGGACACTCTACGGTTACATGCGACTAAGGCGCTATAGACTTAGAATCTGTGATCTTTGCTTTACTTCCTGTTCCTTGTTTGATTGTGGATTTAGAGTTAGGATCACTTATTCGAAGGTGTATCCTGTCTCAGTTACATGTGATTGGTATGCATTATGCAAGTATTGGGTCGACTAATAACGATCTTCTTATAAGTATTATTAGATTAGTACGTCTATTAACTTTTCTTTCCCTATTCCCACGTAGATAGCATGGATGGCTTCCACCTTCCCGGTGATCCGTACTATCCGAACCAAGGCATTGGAGGATGGGTCGATGAAGAGCCAGAAGATGATCACCCGATCTCTCTGGATGATCACCGTGTAGAAGGCTTTTCAGATAGTTCCGATTTCGAAACAGAGGTCAACAACCTACCCCCAGTAGCTCCAAACCCCAACCCCTGTCCAACATTTCAAGGTCCCACTCCCATGTGGGTAACAACCTTGAATCGATGGAGCGATGAACAGGGTCAACCTTTACCTTTCAACGGAGACCGAAGCTTCTACAACATAAGCGAGGGTGGCTCGGTTGATCGAGCCCTACCCGTCATGCTAGGAACGTCGAGCAAGGTCATACAACCATCGGCAGAGTTGTGGAAATTGACGCCAAATCTAACCTTAAAACTGTCCGTATCCGCCAACTTGAAGAAGCTATGGATAGGATTAGGAGGACCAATGAGGCTCTGCAACAACAGCTAGCTGCATCCCAAGCCGAAGTCAGGGAACTCCGAGTGCGTCAGAGGGCTCAGGAACGACATCTTCAAGAAGTTGTACACCAACTGGCCGATCTTACGGTTCGCCCCAGAGATACCCGTCGCCAATAGAAGATGTCAACTCATCTTCCTCTTTTGTTTAAGGAATAGCCTTTTCTTTTCTATGCTCGGTAGAGCACTTGCCTGTAAACATTCCTAAACTTGAAAGTACTCCAACTACACTTCCAAGCTGTCAACATTTTCCCTTATGGTTTGATGTAAGACCTACTGTTAGGTCGTTATTTTCCCGAACCTATTTGCATCAGTAATACCAGTAATATTGGTAGTTATCTAATCTGTTGGAAAAATCTATACTCTTATGTTTCTCTACTCTGTGTTATAACCCTATCTGATAGTTGGACTATGGCGATCTAGTCCATGAAACACTCTCATCATATTTAGGGCCGATTCTTACTGTTACCATCACTTTTCATAACTTTTCAGTAAAAGATGTTGCCTCACCCTTGTCCAAACAGGGGCAAAACTACAACTCAAACTCCACCACTTCCTCCTCCTCCTCCGCAGTTCGATGCGGTGATGTTTCAGACAGCTGTGACTGCAGCTATGGCCCAAATAAATTCTGGTGATGCAAGTGGAGCTGGAATGGGCACCAACTATAGGCTTGGTGAAATCCACCCGCGTACACAAGGGTGTACCTATAAGGATTTCATGAACTGCAAACCAACATTCTTCAATGGGATTGGAGGAATCATTGCACCGTCCCAATGGATCGAAAGAACTGAGGCCCTCTTTGAGATGTGCTCGTGCCCTGGGGAAAGCAAGATTAAGTTCGCTGCTTGCACCTTCACTGAAAGGGCCCTGACATGGTGGAATGGCCATGCCAAATCACTCTCCTTGGTAACAGCCAACGCCATGGGCTGGGACACACCGAAAGACCTTCTGACAAGGGAATACCGCCCTAGGGGCGAAGTTCAGAAACTCGAGGAGGAACTCTAGAACCTCAAGATGAAGGGGACCAACATAATGGATTACACAACCAGGTTCTGCAACCTAGTAACTCTATGTCCTAACATGGTCCCTACTGAGAGCAAGAAAATCGAACGATACATCTGGGGTCTAGTGCCCCCGTATCGAGGGAACGTTTTAGCATCACACCCTACGACCTTTGACAGTGCCAAGGAATTGGCCCAAAGGTTGATTGATCATGAAGTTCCTTTCACTCCATCAACAACCACAACGGTTGCCATTGCACCGACCAAGACATCCGACAACAAGAGGAAGTGGTGGGACTGAAAGAAGGGCAAGACAACTCAATCCTCTTCCAAGAACCGAAAAATGGTGACTGTCCATGTTGCCACTACTCCTTCTGCCCATGTACCAACCAAAACATATGTAGGAAACCTACCCAAGTGCACCAAGTGCTCCTTCCATCATAACGGCCCCCGCCGTGAAATGCACTGCACTAACTGCGACCGGAAGGGCCATACCGCCCGGTTTTGCAGATCTCAGCCCAAACCCATCAATCAAGTTCCCAACACCGGAGTGAGCCAAGCCTGCTATGGTTGTGGCAACATAGGACACTTCAAAAGAAACTGTCTGAAGGCTAGGAATACGGGAGGAGCAGGAAGACTACTTGCTATTGGCCACAATGAAGCAGTAGCAGACCCCACAGTAGTCACGGGTACGTTCCTTCTTGATAACTCTTATGCTTGTATCCTATTCGATAGTGGAGCAGAAAGAAGCTTCGTAAACCAAAACTTTAAACACTTACTTAAACAATCCCCACAACCACTAAAAGAAACCTTCATCGTAGAAATGTCTAACGGAAAGACAGAAAGTTCAAAAGAGATCTACATAGATTGTACCCTCACGCTAGATGATCATTCGTTCCCAATTGACCTCATACTAGTATCGATCAAGAGTTTCGACGTCATCGTGGGCATGGACTGGTTGAGTCTCCATTGTACCGATATCCTGTGTTTCGACAAAGCAATCCGTCTAAATCTACCGAATAACGAAACCTTGTTAATCTACAGAGACAAACCCAATGCGAGCCTTCGTATCATCTCGAGTATTCAAGCCCAAAAGTACTTGCATAAGGAATATCGTGCATTCCTTGCACACGTCGTCAATACGAGCTAGAAAACAAAACACCTTAAAGACTTACCAGTAGTATGCGACTTCTCTGACGTCTTTCCAGAAGAGCTACCAGGTTTACCTCCCCAACGCCAGGTCGAGTTTAGGATCGACTTAATTCCAGGAGAATTTGATAGGATGGACTTTTTACTTTTGAGGAGAGGTTATTTTGGATTTGTTAATATATTATAAGTTCTAAATATTAACATGAAATCATATTATTTAATTAGTATTGATCAAGAATTAATTTGGAATTAATTTTGTGATCAAAAGAGACTAATTAAATATGAGGGGTTGATTTGGTAAAATCATTCATTCTTATGGTGTGGGCTAATGATCCATGATTCCTTAGGTTGGGCTAAACCCATGTGACAACGCATGGATGATCCATGGAGGTTTAAACCCATGGAGCCTAAGGAATATGGAAGGTCATGCACATTAGGGTTTAAATGGTGTAACCCTAATCTTGCCACACTATATAAGAAGCCCCTTAGCATTCAAAATTGGCTATTAGAGACACTAGTGTTCTTAGAGATCGTTGAGCCAATTTTGGTGCAAGAAATACTCTCTCAAAAGTCTCCTTTGTTCTAGGTGTATTATGATTCCATTTAAGGTGCAACACTTGGGGCACTAAGTTCTTAAAGGCCAAACTCAAGAAGTTCTACAAGCTACAACAAAGAGGTAATTCTATAACTCTCTTTTATGTTGATTATGTCATTTCCATGCTAGTTGTAGGCTTAATGATTTGGAAACAATATTGCGTATATAATTAGAGAAAACATAGATCCAAAGCATTTAGGGTTGTATGTGCACCATAGGATGTTGTAGTATATTAAAACTCATCACTTAATGCATCAGCTACTATCTTGGACTTACCTAGGTGTTAAAGGATTTTGCAGTCGTAGTCTTTCACTACATCCAACCATCGATGTTGCCTCATATCCAAATTTTGTTGTTCCATTAGGTATATTAGGATTTTGTGGTCTGTGTAGATGGTACACCGTATTCCATATAGGTAATGCCCCGAAATCTTGAGATCAAAGACTACTGCTCCTAACTCCAGATCATGTGTTGGATGGTTAGCCTTGTAAGGCTTCAACTGCATTGAGGCATATGTGATTACTCAACCTCAATGCATGAGAATGGCTCCAAAACCCTTGATTGATGAATCATTGTAAACTACCATGTCATTAACACATTCTAGAAGGATTAATAATGGAGCTTACCATAATTTTTTCGTCAATGTTTCAAAATGCCAATTGTTTCTAAGGACCCCAATGAAAAGTAACTCCTTTATTTGTTAATCGGGTTATTGGTACTACAATCTTGGAAAAATCTTGGAAAAATCTTCGATAGTATCCCGCAAATCCTAGAAGACTTCGTACTTCTAAAGTAGTAGTCAGGAGCAGCCATTACATTATTGCCTCAATTTTAGATGGATCTACTAAAATACCATCCTGGTTGACAAGGTGCCCAAGGAACTGGACCTATCGTAGCTAGAACTGACACTTGGATAACATCGCATACAATTTCTCCCTCCTCAGAACCTCGAGTACTTATCTCAAGTGCTCCTTATGCTGCTCTTGAATCTTTCAAAAGACCAAGATATCATCGATAAACACAATTACCGATTGATCGAGCATAGGACTACACACCCGGTTCATTAAATCCATGAATGCGGCGGGTGCATTAGTGAGACCGAAAGGCATCACTACAAATTCATAATGGCCGTACCGAGTTTTGAAGGCCGTCTTTGGTATATATATTCCTCTCTCGCTCGCATATGGTGGTATCCTGATCATAAATCAGTCTTGGAAAACCATGATGTTCCTTATAGTTGATCAAATAAATCGTCAATCCTAGGTAGTGGATAACAATTCTTCACTGTAAGATTGTTAAGTTCCCTATAGTCAATGTACATTCTGTGTGACCCATCCTTCTTCTTAATGAAAAAAATTGGTGCTCCCGAAGGCAAACTACTTGGTTGAATAAACCCCTTGTCCATAAACTCATGAAGCTGATTAGACAACTTGTGTATCTCTAGGAGTGCAAAAAGATAGAGTACATTGGCTACACATGTTGCACTAATAACTAAGTTGATCCTAAATGCTACTTGTTGCTCGGGGGGCACACTAGGTTGGTCCTCAGGAAACACATAAGTTAATTCACAAACTACTGGTACTTCCGCAATAGCTTCCTTTTTCTCTTCCAGAGTATCGATTACATAGGCCAAGAATCCCTCATAACCATGTTGTAGGTATTTTCTAGCCCTTGCGGCGGAACAAAATGCTAAAATACTTTTGGAATCTTCACCCCAAATAGTAAGTTCTCCCATACTAGGAGTATGAAACCTTAATATCTTTTTCCTACATTCGACCAGAGCCTCAAACTGGTTTAGCCAATCCATACATACAATTACGTTCTCATAGGAATGAGAATGAGATTTATTGGGAAACTATTGTCACCAATTATTCAAGTACAACTACGGTAAACATTTGATGCTTTAATTGTTCGATATCCAACTATTTCTACTCTTAGAGGACGTTCTAAATCTCTTATGGCATTATTAAGGTTCTTGCTAAACTTAAGCGATACAAATGAATGACTTGCTCCAGAATCAAATAGCACTAAGGCAAGTATGAAGTTGACTAAAAATGTACCAGCTACGACGTCTGACGCCTCTTTGGCTTCTTATGCTATGTCCTAAAAGGCTAGCCCCTTGGTCCTCAAAGCCTCAGCTCTGCCCTGGCACCTATCGGTTATCCTCAATGTTGCAGGTGTTGGATCTTGTATTGCACATGTTGGCTTCAGAAGACGACATTTGGCCTTAAAGTGACCTGGCTAGTTTCAACTTAATCATACACACATGTTCTGTTTGCAGTCCCTAGCATAATGCCCTTCCTTGCCACATTTGTGGCATCTAGGTCCTGCTTGACATGGACCATCATGAAACTTTCCGCACTTGTTGTAAGTGTGCCCCTTCTGACCTCCAAATCCTGAACTAGTGGATTTGAACTTCTTGGATGCCAGCTGATACAGAGCCGAAGTCTGCCTATTCTCCTTCGTCTGGGTCTCTAACTCAATTTCTTTCCTCCTAGCATTCTCTAGCATCTCTGCTAAAGTGTTGTATCAGTTGTTTGATACAAACTACATGATGTCAGTCTTAAAGCATGCTTAAATACTAAGACAGATTCACTTATTCTGAGGATACATACTCAAGGTAAAACAAGGCTCTTTTAGTGAGCATCTTGGTGATCTCTGTCACCGATTCATTCGTCTGCTTGAGCGGCAAGAATTTATGAGCTAGTCGCTCCTTTCCACCAGTGGGACGTACTCTTCCCCTGAACTTCGCACCAAACTATTCCCATGTCACTGCACTTTTCTCCGCAAGCGAGTAGTCCTTCATGACAAAGTTCCACCAGTCTTTTGCTCCGTATGGGCGGAGATTCTACGCATACCTAAACTTGAGGTTAGCTAGACAAGCACAAGTGTAAAAGCATCCTTCTACATTTGAGATCTATCTCATTGCAACAATCGGATCTCTAAAACCATCAAACTTTGGTGGCTTGGTGCAATTGAACACTCGATAAGGTATCTCCTTCTCTCCAAGTGAATGTCCAACAGCGACAACAACAGTTGCTACCACGGAAGCAGTATTAGCAACAACAACATATCACTCATCAAATAGGGAAATTATTTTGGTTTTGATAGATCCGAACATCTATGAAATCATTTCTCTCATGGTTGTAGATATTGTCGCCTCTATCTAATCGCGTATAATTGTCTCGCTCAGTCCTGAGCCTTCTGATCCATAACCAAAACCGCTTGCTCTAGAGATCATCACCAGGCTGGGGATATAAATGGGACTAGATTAATACAAATTTATTGATTTATCTTGGAATAACGTTTAACCCTTTCGATTTCATTAGTAACCTTCAGACTTTTCTTGATTCTTGTATGGATCATGTGTTGCCAGTAGTACGTACCCATACTACCTTCCACACCTACCCATACTACTTTCCGGTAGTACGTACCCATACTACCTTCCATACTTATACACACTTATCCATACTCTCCTATTGTTAGGTCTTTTCACATACAGTGCTACAAGGACTTAATTACTATTTTCCTAGATTTTTCTCCTACGATTCCTTCCGCTTCATCCTACTACCATCCGGGAACTTCTACCAACTCTAACCAATTATTGGACGAAATACAGTTGCATGCATGCTAAAATCAAACAGTTTGTCGAATGTAAGATCCAACACTACGACGGTTGGACCCAGACAAGAGCTGTGTAATAACGCCGAATCAGGCAATCTAAAACTATTTAATTCTAGAAGCATGCAACTAAATGTATTGTTAAATAACTAATCAACATCATTATAGGTTCTAATTAAGTAGCAAATAACAAGAAATTCTCAAGGATATAAGGCTATTAAATATCAGGCAAACTCTTATTTATTTAATTCCTGAAAATATCCCTCGCTTATACACTAGCATGCATTTCTAACAGATTATGTCACATCCCCAAACTGGAACGACGGAAACGTTCAGGGGCGGAGGACGTCCTGTTTAGTATCACAACACATGCATCATAGTAATCAAAGTAACAAAAAACCATTGCATTAATATGGAAGTGTTTAAAAAGTATGTGATTCACATAAGATAGACTCCAAAAGTAAATAACAAAACAAGACATGAAGCTACTATACTCCATCTTCTGAATTCCAGTGCGTGTACCTAGCTACTAGTCTCCTGAGAATACAAGTTAGCATCCCTTGTGGCGGTTCTGAAGAGTCCACACACATCTATGTGTACAAGATCCAAAAAAACTTCACCCCTAGCATAAGTACAAGTGAAGGGTGACTTTGTCATTTTTCCAAATAAACAAGATTCACAACTATCATCCGACTTCAAGTCAAATGACTCTAAGACTCCATCCTTTTGGAGTTGGCCTATGCGTTTCTTTCTAACATGTCCAAGAAGACAATGCCATAATGATGTTTTATCCAAGCTAGTGGAAGAATCAATACACAACACATTATTTCCTAGGTTATCTACAACCGACACAGTTTCATATAAACCATCACAAGGTAATGCTTTAAAATAAAGAACATTATTATAGAAAGCATTAATACCACCACATTCATTATCAAATGAAAAAGTAAATCCTTGATTGTACAAATCGTGAAAGGAAATAATATTTCTCGCCATTACAGACGAGTAACAACATTTATTCAAATCTAATGTTAACCGACTAGTTAGCAACAAATAATAAACTCCAATCTTGGTGACAGGTGAAGCTTTCCTTTTCCCCATGATTAATTTTATCTTCCCATGCTCCACATTCTCACTTCTTCTTAGTCCCTGCAAATCAGAATATATGTGAATACCACAACCTGTATCAAGGACCCAAGAATTAGAATAGGGTGAATTATTAGACAATATAGTGTAAATACCTGCATGGTTGGGTTTTACTTTCCCATAACTAACATCCTGCAAGTACTTTGGGCAGTTTCGCTTCCAGTGCGCCTTTTCATGGCAATAGAAGCATTCAGCCTCTTTAGGGTTGGCAGAAGGAGTGACAGAACCACCTTTGGTTCTACTTGAAGAGGAGCCATCAAGAGACTTTCCCTTGGTACCCTTCAAAGGGCTCTTCCTCTTCTTCCCTTTACCTTTCCCGATAGCCAGAACAGGGGCGGTGGTAGGAGTAGGAGTGGTAACAACCGATTTACTTTTAAGACCACTTTCGGCGGTCTTCAAAATTCCTTGAAGTTTGCTGAGTGTGACCTCCTCCTTATTCATATGATTGGTCATTCGGAATTGATCATAACAAGAAGTTAAGGAGTGCAGTATGATATCAATAGCCAACTACTCGGGGAAGTTCACATTTAACTTCAGTAGACGGTCCATAAACCTTTGCATTTTCTACATGTGGCTCGTGATGGGTTCACCATCCTTCATTCGGGTTGTTATCACAGAGGAGATTATTTCATATCGCTCTTGACGAGCAATCTGATGGTATCTGTCCATCAAATCCTGGTGCATCTCAAAAGGATAAAAGTCCTCATAGGACTTTTGGAGCTCGGATGTCATTGTGGCCAACATGATACATGCCACTTTGGTAGTATCTCTCTCATGTGCCCTAAAGTCAGCGATCTCCTCGGGAGTAGCAGTAGACTCCTCAAGATCCTTCATCTCCTTGTCGAGGACATATTCCTTGTCCTCATAGCGAGTAACCATCCTTATGTTCCTAACCCAATCATTGAAATTAGTCCCGTCAAAGATGACTCTCCCACAAAGGTTCATGAGAGAGAAGGAGCCGGTAGGGTTTGAGCCAGAAGCAGCATTGTTGGTAGACATCTGAAAAAGAAGAAAGATAAGTTTAGATTAGATATAAATATAGTCCTTAATAAGACACCCAAATGTAATATTAAGGCTAGGACACAACACAATATTTTATAAATTAGAAGAGGGATGCCGTAATCCAAGCTATAAAATATTTGAAGGTAGGTGAATGACGATTCACCAATTTCCACCATGAATAACAAAATGTATTATTAGGTTTTAATTAGTTTTGAAACTCCTAGATTCTTTTGAGATTCATTTAACTTTTCAATGGCATGTTTCAATCTCGATTGTGCCCTTCAAGTTTTGTGACTAGGATGCCGAGGATCACAAAACAAGGTGTGAATAACCATGCAACTTAATTGGTACTTTTAATGTTTATCACCTAATCGATGTGTCAGTTAACCACACACGCTCCACCGATCTATGATAAACCTTAAGCCACCCTTTGCCAACCTTGTTAAATCCAAGTTAGTGTGCCGGTTAACCACACATGCTCCACTAACGAATTAAGCAAGGTGCAAAGTGTAATTTCATGGGTTAGCACCAAAATTCACATTTTCCTAAAGTAAATAAGATTGGGAATTTATAAAACATTTCATTACTTTATAATCATTATACTTTTAATGAGAATTGAAGTGATTGTCCTACCCGTTCGGCTAACAACCCTCGACCAGTCAAGGAAGCGGTGGGTGAGAGTAGACACCCATTAAGTTTCCATTTTATAGGCAACAACCTTATACCCCCTTATAGACCGACTTTGTGAATGAGACCTACTAACGGTAAAATGACTTGTTCTTATACATACATATATATATATATATATATTATTTACTTATAATATTATAAAGTATATGAGTTGAATTTTAACTTTTTAAAATTCTAGGGGTTGGAACTAAAGTTTTCTAAAGTGAGTTTACATGCTCCAAAACTTAAGGGCAAGTTTTGTAACTATTTAAAACTTTTCAACTTCATAACTTATGAGTTAATGGTTTATTAAAATGAAGACTCTTCATTTTATGTAACCTATGTGTTCTTTAATGGACTTTAAAAAAAAGACTTTTGGTAATCCATAACTTGAGGACAAATTATGGATTCCATTTAAAACATTTAGATCAAGAATTAAACTAACAAACAATTTGCAAATAATTCCTACGATCTACCAAACTCATAAGTGTATGAACATTCATATCAACAATTTCAAGAATCATAAAAACATATATAAAACTTTAAATTTTGATAATAACCATTATAAATGGATTAACATAGTCATTACCACATCAAAAACAAGTTTTATAAGTCTAAAACAGTTTAGGGTAATGATTCTAGTCCATTTCCAACAGCAAAACTCGAAAAACTGCACTCTGGGCCTCCTACTCGTCGAGTGCACGAACCTACTCGACGAGTAGGATGAATATATGCATGGACTTGTCGAGTCCCCCTATGGACACAATGTGTTCACTCAGCAGAATGCATAAATTTCGACTTTCTTCAACAATTTGCGTCAAGTATCAAGAAAACAAGCCTAGGCTATGACACCACTGTAGGGTCTTGAGCATTCTAACACTCCTAAGGTGTACATGCAACCCTAGAAACCTTGGATCTATGTTTTAAAAAGATACATGTAAATTTGATTTTCCAAGGTTCTTAACCTAACTAGCATGACATGGGGAACTTGAAACATAAAAGCTAGTAGAAGAACTTACCTTTCTTGTTGCTTGGATTCCTTAAGAACTTTGTGAGCCTAGCACCCCAAATGTGATGCCTCAAGTGTTTCACACAACACCATAACTCTTGGAATAATTTTGTGAGAAGTACACACACTCAACATCGGCTAGCCCTCTTGTTCTTCCCTTAGTGCCGATTTTGGTAGCCAATGGGGTCCTTTTATAGTTATGTCATAAGTAGGGTTACATCATGTAAACCCTAATTGACATGGCTTTTCATTTCCTCCATGATCCATGGGTTTTAACCTCCATGGACCATCCATGGAGCACCCTATGGGTTTTAGTCCAATTTAATAAACCATGGATCCTTAGCCCACTATATAATAATGGATGATTTACACAATCAACCCCATATATTTAATTAGTCTCTTTTTGATCACCAAATTAATTCTTGATCAATACTAATTAAATAATATTATTAATATATTAGAAATTATAATATATTAATAAACCATAAGTGTTCTTTTCTCATTTTGTCTATCCAAGTGTCATGATTCCATGCAACCCAAATGGACCATGCTAACCTAGTCAAGTACATACCAGAAATAGTTATGGACTTAGATACCTTATCCAACAGTTGATGTGTCTCACATCATACTGAAGAAATTAACCATGACTTGGAGAAAGTCTTGGATAATTATGAAACATATAAGATGTCTCATCAAGTAAAGCAGATATTCAATCACAACACGAAATAGCTTCAAGTCTGTTCAAGCATTGAATAAAAGGAAGTATAAGAGATTGTGCACTCATATAGACTTATAGTTCAGTTAAAGAAAATACAACATAAAACTGGAAATCAACAAAGGACTGAATGATTAGTGTCATTTCTATTGTGGAAGAAACTAGACACAAAGGAGGAATTGCTCCTCTCATCTTATCGAGCTAAAAAGTGTCACACCCCGAAACCGTGATGGCAGAATCATTCCGGGGTGGAGGACGTCATGTGTAGTACCACAACATTTGTATAGAAAGCATAGTAAACACAACGAAACATTGAATACAATCATGAAAAGTATTTACATCGGTTTGAAACTTGTTTTAAATACATCTAAAGTATGTAAAATATAGAAAAAAAAACATGACTCTTATTGCTCCGGCTCCTCTAATCCAAGAAGTACCTGTCTACTGATTCCCTGAGAATACAAGCAGTTTTGAAATATATCAGCATAAAGTTGGTAAGTTCATAAGCATTTAGTTTTGGTAGAAAAATAATCCTTGAATCCTTTTGAAAAGTGTTCCTCAAGAAAATCCTATATTTTCTTATGAAAAGCGTGTTTGAAAACCCATTCATTCCATGACTTCCAGGTTCGTACTGAACATGTACAATCCAACGTGTCATGGAATGAACATGAATCCTTTATAAAACGATACATTTTGCTACATGATTCATAAGTTCATTGCTCTAGTTTTGAAAACCGTTTCTACGAGTTGATTTGTTAATTGTTTGTTAAAACTATTTTCTGTGTTAAAAGCATTCTGAAAATATAATTATCTTAAACAAAATAGTATACTTTGAGCACAATTTTCCTTGTACTTTTGCTTATATTCCCACCCTGAAAACATGAAAAACTCGGAAAAGCGTAGGTGTATGAACTCACTGTTTGACGGATGATTCGAGCAGATGATCGGTTACGAGTGTTGAGTGTCATTTGAGGTTTCACACTCAAGTGGATCCTAGTAACATATAATAGCACATATATGTATTAGATTTAGGTATTCCATGACAAAACATGACGGGAAACCACCCTAAAGACTTGGAAATGCTTGTCGGGACCTTATGTGATCAAACAAAGGAGGTGTATAGTCATTAGGGTGTGTGTGCGGCCAGGCTGTGTGTGCAGTTGCACACAGGAGTGTGCGGCTGTACAGAGGGTGTGTGTGGTCGTACACATGCTAATACCAAGTCCTACTAGTGAATGAAGGCCAAACTCTTCACTTTGGAGAGCTTTAATGTGTGTACAACCACCTTATGAAGGTGTGCAGCCGTACACCTTCATGTGATGAAGAACATGATGAACTTTGATGGTTAATGGCTTAGATAAATGGGTCCTTCATGTATGATAAGCTAGGTGATGGAAAACTCACGTTTTTGAGGCTTTGAGAGCGTTCTTGGATGAAGTTTTTAGAGAGAGAAAGTACAGTGCAGCCAAATGAAAGGAATGAGTGAAGGGATCACCCTATATAAATAGGGATGAGTGTGCGGCCATACACTCGGGTGTGCGGCCACACACTCATGTGTGCGACCATACACTTGGGTGTGTGGCCACACACTCATGTGTGCGGCCATACACTCGGGTGTGCGGCCATACACTCGGGTGTGCAGCCACACACCCATGTGTGCGGCAATACACTCGGGTGTGCGACCACACACTCATGTGTGCAGCCATACACTCGGGTGTGCAGCCACACACTCATGTGTGCGGCCATACACTCGGGTGTGCTGCCACATACTCATGTGTATGGCCACACACTCCTTTTGATGGAGTGTTTGGCCTATATGCAAACCTAAATCTTAAACCAACCCATACCTAATTCAAACTTTTTGGTTGTACAAGGCTTTAGATCATCCAAACAGGCTCAAAACAATGCTAGAGATAGCTGAAACGAGTTTAACATTGATAGAATTTGACTAAGGTACAAGGTAGAAGTTTCGGGTTGTCACAAAAAGTCTAACATGGACAAGACTTCAGATATCTATATGATAGAACTATTTATTTTTCCATCATTCACTTGAGTGTGTTATATTTCAAGTGACACTAATAATTGATATTATGTGTTGATGAATGGAAGAAATAATCAATTGATTACAAACGAATGACATTTCGTGTTGAAGATATAACAAGTGTTCTTATAGTATTTATTTAAATAATATATGTTTTGTACCTATTCTTATAGGGACATGTAACATTTTTAATTTATGAATACATCTAGATTTACTTATCGTTTAATGGATGTTTACATTCATGTTCTAAAACAATGTAGTCTGTGTTAAAGAATATTTTCTCAAAATGTTATTTATGAAGTAAATCTATAATCTTTCATTAAATTGATAGTTTTGATCATAACAACTATATAATCAAATGATATTTGATTCGAGCTTATCTATGTCATAATCATCATGACAATGTAAATAAGAAATACATATACCAACTTCAAAAGGATGAAATTTTTGAAGGAAAATGAGCTTTGTTCATTTGATATATGTGAATCCTATTTATATGGGAATATGATTCACAAGTATCTTTGTCTATTAGTAGTTAAAGAGCCAAAGGCTTGACAAAGAGTTATACATAAGTGATGTATGTAATCTTTTTCAATCCATGAATAGATTTGGTGATAGATACTTAATCAATTTCACTGGCGACTTTTATTCGTTGTTGATGAAACCTTTTGATTTGATTAAATTTTTTCATTGTGAAGATTGAAATAGACATTAATGAGATCATCATTAAACTTTCATTGTGATAAAGAAAATGAGTTTTGTAAGCCAAGCCTTCTTGGAACATCTTAGGAGTTGTGGAATCGATTCACAACTCATTCCGAAAAAAACACTCACTCATGATTAGTAGGTTCCTTGTGGCACATGATCAGCTGGTCACTTGAATCTATCTTTTGATATTCGAGGCAACCTTCATATTCACTAGTGGGTTAGGGTCACCTGACCACTAGTTGAATGTCGATATTACAAGTTTTTAGAGAGGATAAAACATAGACCTTGCAGTCTATGATATGATGTTTTAAAAAGAACTATTTGCTTTATAAAATTTTGGAATTATGCTTACTACTGCAAATATATATTGAACATATATATTTTCAACTAAACAAGCGGATTAAATACTTTCATTTGAATAAGGATGTAATGGTTTATTCTTATCTAAAATGTATGAAGTTGTAAAGCTCATGTTAGAAAATAAGCTTAACCACTATAGTATCTACTAATTGCATTTATGTGGGCTAACTTAAATGATTGTTTAGGATGAAGTTTCTACTAATCCCACTAGTTTTCATTCTATAAGACAAATGATCAGAAAGTGCTTTTCTAAGTGGGAGCAATTTGGAGATTTAAGAGCTAAAGATCCATAAGCTAAATGCATCATAGTTAGGAACTAGCAAGTTTTCAACTATTGTTGAATCTACTCAATAGTTGATCAGAAAGTAATAAAACACATAGAGATGCATTCATATATGATTATCAAGTATGGGCTTGATTAATCTTCCTCGATATAGTTTAACTATAAATAGTAAGTGAGTTTTCAAGGGAGAAAACATACATGAATGAAAATCTTCTTAGATTTAAGCTAACATATCAAAGTAGGAATTTTCTTTCTTATAAGTTAATTACATGGTGTGATTTAATTATGAATCTAGATAACTCTTGTGTTTTCTAAAAAGCTAGTGGGAGCGCAGTAACAATCCTAATGTTATATGTAGTCGACATATTAATTCATGGAATAAGGATCTATATAGATAGATCGTGGCAAGTTAAAGGATTAAGTAAATTGCATTAATTATTAAGGATCTTAAGAGTCTAAGATAAATGACTTTGAGAGAGTTATCTTGTCAATGAGCACATGACATGAACTAGAATGTTTTGAACTAGAGAAGATGATTGTATTCCATATGTTGCTGCAACTGGAGAAATCATATATGTCATGATTATGCATTAAGGAAAAATACGTCGTATGCTTAAAGCTTGTCGAATGATACCAGTATAATCCCATAACAAGTCATTGTGTGACTTATAGGAATATCCTAAAGTACTTGCGAGAACTTTAAAAATATTCCTAATGTACGGAATATTTGAAAGAAAGCTATGTTGTAAGTTGTTACACATGTGCTAAATTTTCAAATAGACTGAGATGACTCAGTCACAATCGGGCGTGTCGTCATTATGAATGAAGATATAGTTATATGGATAGTGGTTCCATATATATTTCAATTATAGGTACACAGAAAATTTTAAGTACCTCGCGCTTTTAAGAACCATGTACAAAGATGCTTAATGTATAGTTCATTATGATTATGAGAAATCCCATTATGCAAGTATTTCTATCTAAGTCATATTCAAGCCTCTAATTCATTCTCAATAGTTTTACTTTATATATGACTTATATATAAAAACTGAAAATGATTGTATTCACAAATTTTACACAAATCAAGTTTGACAAATCTACTTGACAAAGCTCCATCATTAGCTAAAGCATGAAAGTTAAGCTAGTGCTATAGGGCCTTATCGATATAAGTAGATGTATTGATTGTAATTTAGTATTAAGATATTGGAACAATAAAGACAACATATATTGTAATGGGTTGAGATATTGGATATGAGTCATTCATTTAATAATTGTTGTGTTCTATATTCACATGTTTAAATCCCTAAATAACCATGTTATTTCTAAATGTCCATAGTCGTTCATAGTTGTGGGAGAAGCTATGAGGTAAGACTAGTATGAGTGGATTGGTGGATTCTCATGGAGATGAGAATAACAAGAGCTGCTGTCAATTTCATAGGTACTTGATTAGAAGATTAAGTATTGGACTTGACCCGTATCAAAACTACTTTATGGATCGTAGTCAAGAGTGATGTTTTGATCAAGGTTGTATCTTTGTATTCTTAGACCTGAGATACATATTTGGGACTTGAAGTGTAGGAATTGTTGTGCTTTGACATGGTTTAACACTGTTTTGTAAAAGGGCAGTCATAAGGCTATCGTTGGGTATTGTTGAGAGAAAAACTTTGAGACACACTTGAACAAACGTTAGAACAAGTATATAGCATAATAGTTAATATCAAAGTATCTAAAAGCTCAACAATAATATTAGTAGTTAGAAGTTAGAGAGTTAGTTGTGGAAAAGTAAAGAAATGTAAATGAAAACAATTGTTATATCAAGTATAAACATAAGCTGATTCATAACGAGGAATGCATTCAAGCCAAGTTAATAAGTAAGATCAAACTTAGTGATTAAGTCACGAAGGACTTGCTCCGAAGAGAGGTTGTGATTGATTAAGAGAGTAAGAAGAGTGAATAAGTAAGAGAGAAAGATAACTTCTGAGATGTGTATTAGAATTAGATGCGATATTTGAATACATGAGAATGATCTCTATTTATAGAGATTCATAAAGCTAACAGATTTACAACTCTAAGAGTAGCCATGCAAGGCATACTGGATAATAGAGTGTTTTACAGAAAAGAAAAAGTAATGTAAACTAGATAGAGACTGCGGTACTAGAGACTTCGGTTGATGATTGCTGATGAAGCTGCTCGACTGCGGTGGCTTGGAGGCTACGGTAACTGAAGTTCAAGAGGGTCACTTTTTTGATTCAACAATTTCCCCCTAAGTGAACTCTTTACCTTTTGATCAGCTATCAAGTTTAAGGAACTTGATCAGGATCCACCAAAACTTCTTGATGTTCTCCAACCAGTTTATTCTTCTAAGGATCTCGAAGTTGACCTCTGCGGTGGTGTGCTTGGATATTTCAACTGCGTTTCGGCAAATGTGAAGTTGCTTTCTGGTGAGACAATGCATGGCAGTCATAGGAATGAAGTATTTGACATTATCAGTATTCCTCTTGAAAATGACTCCAAGTTCAGGATAGTTGGTTGCACCTAAGGATCTTTCCTCATAGCCTTCGGTAGGCATCGGTGCGGGGTCAAGTGGTGGCGGATCGACTATCTTGGAAATGATAGGTGAATGTCTGCGTCGATCTTGGCAAAGTCACAAAAGGTTTCCTTCAGGAAAGTACTGGACCTTTCAAGTGCAATCTTCATCTTCGGATGCTTCTCAGACTTGTGCTGAAATACCTTAGTGATGAGAAAGACTTATTCAGGGTTCATACATGGAAAATCAGCCTGGGTGCGAATGTAGTTGTGTTCCTTTCTGATCAGAGTGTACTGGATGAAATCAACCTTCATAAACTTCTGGATCTTGTAATTTTTTTACTGCGGCTGGTCTATTGTTAGACCATACGTGTTCAACGGGAGAGGCATGCTTAGAATAGAATTGGCTAAGTCTCTCAAATTCTATTGGTAGTCCTTTGGCGTCAGGAAGGCTGTGGTCGAACTGCTCAAATACAATGAAGTATCAGGCATTGGGAGATATTGGGACATCCCAGTATCCATCTGAAGGGGGTTGCACATAGGTAAGGTGTGGATTAGTCATCATCAAGCAATCTTCGGTGGGGATTGACCCAAGAGTTTATCAAGGACTCTTCCATGATACTGTCAAATCCGCAAAGTCTCCATACTTCTTTAGCGAGTTTGGCTGCCTTCCAATATCTTTTCCTTTGGGTAGTGGCAGGTGAGTCATTTGAACTCGGAGAAGACATATACTCCTCCAGGTTTTTGAAGTGAGGGGGAGTCTCTGGTTTTTCGGGAGTATTGTCAACTTGAAGAGGAGAGTTGTGAGGTGGAGTATGATGAGATGGTTGCGGTGAAGGTTGTGGTGTAGGAATTTTTTCAGTAGTGACTGGGGGAGTTTGATGTTGTGAGATAGAGTGGTTGGAATGATGGACTTCTTCTTCACTTCCCCCTCTTGAGGAGTTCAGACCCGGAGCCTCCTCAAGGCATTGACGAAGGCCATCAACCTTGGCATATACCTCTTGAAATTGCGCCTTGAGGGCTTCAGCCAGTTGTTGATTATTTGGGATGGTGGGGTTAAAGAGTAGTCTGTGGATCTCCTTGGTGAGGTGAAGAATTTATGGACCATGAAAGTTGGCAGATAGAGATCGCTGCAGTCGGTTGATTGTTGTTTGAAGAACGGAGATTGCGGAATCATAAGCAGTGTGAGTCTCAACAATCAACTTCTCAGAATGTGAGGCTTGATCCGCAACAGCTACTTGGAGATCTGTTTTGATTGCGGTAACCTCAGAGATGAGGCGTTCCGCAGCAGCCATAAATTCTCTGTGGTCAGCTTGATGATTATTGTCAAGTGACCTGATACCCATTCCAACCTTCAGAGAGATACGCTCTGCAGCCATTCTCTCTCTTATTTCCATCCTTTCAATTCTTTCCATCAGGGACTGCGGCCCAGGTATGCCTTCTGGTTGCAGTTGAGTAGGCCTGACTGCAACAAGGATTTGATCAACCTTGGCCTGTAGACTGAGAAATTCCTTCCTGGTCATCGCATTCTTCTTCTTCTTCTTCTTCTTCTTCTTCTTCTTCTTCTTCTTCTTCTTCTTCTTCTTCTTCTTCTTCTTCTTCTTCTCTTTGCGCTTAGAAGTGAAGTGATGAGGACCACTGGATTCTTTGTCTTCATCAAACATCATTAGGTCGTCATCAGAAGCAGAGGGTTCGTTTACCTCTTGAAATTCAGCATCATCGAAACCAAAGATGGGATCAGAACTCACTTCGATTTCTGGTCCTTCATGTTGTGAACCTTCAGTAGTGGGAGTGGGAGGAACTTTGGAGACAAGTTGATCAGCAGTGGCTTCCTGATTTTTGTGGAAGGTTTCAACCATCTGTGTCATCCAATCTTGAACTTTGAGGATGGTGGCTACGGTATTGGCATTATTAATGGCATCTGCCCAATACTTAGCCACAACTTGTATTTATTGTTCCTTGAGTTGTTGTTGTTTGATTTTCCGATCCTTGCGAGCTTGGAATGCCGTACGAAAAGCGGCATATTTCTTGGCTTCAACCTCGTTTGAGGGCTGATACTTGCTCGAAGAATCATTCGAGTTTTCACCGTCAATTCCTTGTAAACGCACCAAGGTGTCCCTTGGGTTCACGGATCCTTGCACATTTGTGCTCACCGTGCCTAAACCACCTGTTTCTAATGAAATCAGAGTAGGATTTCCTGAGCTTCCTTGGTCTCCTTGACCCGTGGTCAAGTTTGGCTTCGGCTTAGTTCTGGCATAGGCGGAAGAAGTGCCCTGCGGTTGGGAATGTGTTTGAAGTGTTTGGGTGACGTTCAATAGGATGGAGTTCAACTCCTCAGGTGAAAAGATATGTAGTCGGGAAGCCCTGGAGACTTTAGGCCGAGAACCAGTATCATCCCTTTGGGAATGAACTGGGGAGTTTCCTCTTTGTTGTGATTCATACTCACTTTCTGAGTCTGAAAGGAAAAAGATAATGGTTTCGAATGGATGTGCAGGCATCCAAGGGACTACCGAAGCCTATAGAGAGGCTGAGGTATCGGTCCGGTCATGCATTTGGCTAGGGGGATCAATTTTTGTTTGTGGGTTTGGAGGGTTTGGAAGCATCCTTTTTAGGAGTTCCAGATTTCTTTGAGTTGCGGGGGCCATGAAGGGTAGGAACTTTGTGTTTTCGTCTTTGGGAGTGAGAGACATTGGAGAGAGTTGTAGAGGAAGGGACTACAGGACCTTCAGGGTTTATAACTGCGAATGGAAGAGGCGGGGTAGGAAGGTATGGGTCAATACCTTCCGTAGCCTCAATGTGGTCTGAGACATCAGCAGTCTCAAGACCAAGAGTAGAAAGAATATGGGTAGGGAGTCTGCGGATTGGACCAAAGATTGTTTGATCAGAGGAAGGATTGTACCTTTTTAGATCCTTGGTGATGAAGAAGTTGATGTCACCGCCCATGTCTATTCCAACGTCTGCATGTAAGTCAGAAATGCAGAGAGACCAGAACCTAGGAAAGGTGAGTTTGGTTGGGTTCTGCCTTGGGCTCTCTTTGGGAATGTATTGTAGAAAATCATCCCAAAGTATCTGTCCGTATTTTACGTCGTGGCCTATGAAGATGCTCCAATCCAATTCCAGTAGTTTAAGGCCCATGTTGTCAGTGCCTTCGAATCTGCCGGATAGACTGCGGATGATGAAGTGGCACACGAACTGCCAGACTGCAGGCAATTGGTTCTTCTTAAATTTGCCAATCCCTTTGATCTTTTTCTGATACCCCATCTGATAGAGTGCTGAAGTTATGTCCGCCATTGATGGAGTGAAAAACTTAATGGAGGGATGAACAAGAAGGTTAATGGCGTTGAGGAATTTTTCTTTGGACAGAATGACCAAAGAATCATTGATAAGGTTTAGGTGAACTTCTTGGGGGTTATCGATTGGGCGATAGGCAGAAAAGGCACATTTGTAGAGAGTTGAAATTGGAACAACGTCTGTGAAAGCATCAAACGGTCCAAACAGAGGATGGTTTTTCAAGAACTTGATTATGAGTTTGGTGGGAGCATTGTATGAAGGTTGTTCTTCGAATATGGCCCTGAAATTGCTTGAGGAAATTGTGGGAGAGTCTGAACCAGTTGGGTTCACTGGTCCAGAAGCTTTGGATTATTCCTTTAATACACCGGATTTCACCATTGTTGAGTTTGAGAGAGCTTGAAGAATGCAGAAAAAGATTAAGGGTTTTGAGAGTGTTAACGTTTATTTGTGGAGAAGAAAAGGGTTTTATAGTGGCTTAATGGAGCGTGAAACGTTTTTTTTGACCTAAGTGAAATTGGGTAAAAACGTTTGGGTTTATCTTTGAATTAGCATCTTTAATCTTTGCCACATATTGACAAAAGAGGGATAAAGACTGAATTTGGGATTAACCAGAAAAGGGACTCTGCATTTAATGAAATGTCAGAGGTTGTATCACGTCTTGAGAACGTGTGGAGGGGGTGAGATAAATCCGTTGGATAAAAGGGAAGTTGTAACGAATGTGATGGTTTGGGGTAATAGGAAAAGACATATTAAAGGATTTGATTTGGAAAATCTTTATTTTGTCATCATACCTAAAATAGGTCTGACACGAGGTTTAGAGAAAAAGAATGAGACAGTATTTCAAAGGAATGTTTTTATTTAATGAAGGATCATTAAATAGCACACTAATTTTGTTTTTGATTTTGAAATAGAAAGAACAGTCCGAAAAACAATTTATGTGACTGCGGATGGACACATCATTGCGGATGGCTTCTTTGTCATTACGGATGACTACAGTGGGAGAAACTTAGAAGAGCACTTGTACAAAAAAAATTAGTGATAACAAGAAAGAAAGACCCATGAAAGATAGATATAACGCATGGTTACAGTACATAGAATGCAGTACACATGATATACCAAAACCATCTGTTATAAATGTCTTTCAGTTAGGACTGCAATGGAGACCAAGAAGGTCTACGGTACCTATCAATTCAAGAAGAATTGAGGGTCCAGATTCATCATCCCTAACATTTGTAGGAACACATTGAGTTTGGTAGAGTCAAGTGCTTTTGTAAATACATCAACAATCTCTTCATGAGTAGGGACAAAGATGAGTTCGATGTTACCTTTCAGAATGTGGTCTTTGATGAAGTGATACCGTAGTTCAATATGTTTCGTCTTGGAGTGCTGAATAGGATTACGAGATCAACTTTCCAAACCTTCAATGGACAATGAAAATGGTTGAATTGAATACCCAGTAAAAGCGTTCTCTTCCCAATGGAAAGGGATTGGCTATAGTTGTGACAACCCGAAATTTTCATTTGTACAAACTTTAAATTCTAGCACTTCAATTAAAAGTGAATTACATTTCTAATATTGTTAGCCAATTTAAAGTCCGTTTGATTGTTTTTAGTATTTATTCTTCAAACGAACGGATGAAAGGAAGTACCGTCTCGAGTCTTGGAGATGCAAAACCGCATATACCACCTTAATAAGGAGTTCACGACCAAACTTTTAGAGTTTGGGCCGTAAACTCCCTAGTGGTCGTGAACTCATGGCTAGACATGAGTTTATTCCCCAAGCTCCTCATTTCTCACTTTCACCCTCAAGTTTACTCCCCATTCTCTCTCAACTATCAACCCTTATTCACCCGATCTTCCAAAAACTAAGTAATTCTTGACTTGAATTGTTGTTAGAACCTAATATCTAGTAGTTATACAACATTTCATCCATTCATTATTGCTTTTTAGCTAGATCTTCAAGTGTTCTTCAAAACAACAAGAACACTAGGAACACACACTAGTGTTCTTGGACCTTAAATACCCAATCGAGCTTCTATCTTGTAAGTACACTTGCCCTAGCTTCTTGTGTGCTTAATATGAACTTGATAACACTTGAATATCATCAAGAATCATAAGAAAAAAGGATTTCACGGCCAAGGATGTTCTTGGGCCGTGAACCCCTCTTAAGGTGGCTAAATGGACCCTAGTTCGTTCCTAAGCCTTGGATGCCAACCTTGATCCTTCCTAGAAGTGTTTAAGACCTTAAACAACAATCAAAACTAGTCCCCATGAGATTTTAAGGCCGTAAACACATAAGGATATTGTCCTTAGGCCGTGAACTCTACAAGGTAGTGTTAGTGTGCCCCTAATACTTTCCTAAGGCTTGGACTTGATCATCGGATGCTCAATCATGAACTCTACTAGGCTCATTGTGTGTGTACGAGTCTTCACTTGTCACCTAGCAGCTTGTCCAACACTTCAGTACAATCCACTCACTACAGGTGAGTTCATACCCCTTAATTAACCTTTGAAATGTCTTTAAATGTTTTTATGGGGGGGGGGGGAGGAATACAAGTTGAACCATTTTAGTTTTTAGATCAATCACATGTGATTGATAACTAGCATGCTAATGGATTTTCCATACTTTAAACTGTTTTACCAAGAAAATGACTTCAAACTATTTATAAAACTATTTTACATGTCAAACTCTTTATCAAATTCACTTTTGTATACTAAACCTTTCTTTTATAGATTTCCAACTTATATATTGTTAAAACCATGTCTACTACACATATAGTTATAAAAATAAGGTTTGAAGGACTTAGGAGAGATAACCCACTTTATTTCCTGTCCTTGTTTGGCTGTGGTCTTAAAGTACCCGGTTGTTTGTTCGAGTGTCGTTGAATCCTTAGTTGTATATTATGTATATATGTATAGATATAAAGACTTTTATCTCAGGTTAGTAGATTCAGTCATACAAACAAGTCTACTAATAAACTATAATAGGTTTAGTTTAGGGTTATACTACTTACTACTTCTAGTTCAATGAAGCATACAAGATTCAGTTCATTCATGAGTCATTACTTACTACTACTAGAACTTATACAGCTATACTATGATGAGAACTTATACAACTATACTAGGATGAGAACATATACAACGATACTATGATGAGAAACAATACATTAATTACACAGGTATATACATTACATATACAAGTATACTATAACATAAATGTGATCCACTGTATCGGAGCATGCATTCATCGTCAAGGCCCGAGTTGTAACCAGAATCTCTTAGAGGGAGAGTGTGAGTTTGCGTATAGATCTATACTGGATTGACTATCCTACACGTAACTGCTAGCTACAGTGGGACTGGCAGGTCTTCGGGTGCCAAATGTCATACCTTTTGACGAATTACATTGTCATGTTTCATAGTCGATAGCATGGTTCAATTAATCACATAATACCTTGATATAAATCCGGTTTAAGGTAGTTAGTACAATAGTAGTTCCTATAATACAACACTACATTACTACATAAATTTACCCTTTACATTTATTTGGTGATTACTTCACTTAAACATTAATGTACACACTATATTTTGATAATGATAGTTACACTTGGGAAAATTACACACTTTTACAAGAAACAAACATACAAAACAGTTGTGCCTTGGTAGAAGGCTGCTTTTAGTAGAAAATATAGGGTTTTCTAGGAGTTACACACTTTTACAAAGACTTATAAACATATTCATACTTTTACTACAACGTTTACAAATTCGTACTTCAAACACTGTTTCAAACATTTTGATACAAACGTAGACACTAAATACTTATGAACTCACCAGCTTTAATGCTGATACTCGCTTTCAAAATAACTTGTACTCTCAGGTCATCAGTAGATAGGTACCGATGCCAACTTTTGAGAAGATGGAGCGCATACAAGACTCTTCTTATATTTTGATTCATGTTTTGGTGTCCTATATACTACAGAACACACTTGTATTAACATTATATATTTAATGCAATGGATGATGTTGTTTGCTTGTTTACTATTACTGTGTTGTGATACTTTACATGACGTCCTCCGCCGCAAAACGTTTCTATCATTCTTGGTTTTGGGGTGTGACAGATTGGTATCAGAGCATTGTTTATAGTGAATTGAGTATATCAACCCATAAAAGATATACTAACTATAAACCCAATGGGATTAAAAAACTCTGACCAAGAGTGTATACTTTTAAATAATAAAATATTTAACTAAGTATACAAGCCTGCATTAATACTAAAACCAGTGTCACATTGACAATACAAAAGTATTACGATTGTTGAATATCACAAGTAAACTCGGGGATGTATGGTCAGTCCTGGGAATGGCATAGCCTGATCAACTATCCTGGTCCAAGGAGTGATTAGCATATGCCCTAGAATGGTTGTGATATGGCAACAAGTCTAAAACCTTACCAACACCACTACAATGAAAACACTAGAACAGAACATAAGTATAAAATACTATGGGAGTATTTTGTGTTACTATAATTACATATCTGAGAACTAAAAAGGTCTCTATCAAGTAGGTCAATAGTCGTTAAGTGGATACTCCAAGGTTATATGAAATTTAGGTGTTATAGACTCAGAATCTGTGATATTTTCTTTACTTCCTGTCCTTGTTTGGTTGTGGATTAGGAGTTAGGGCCATTTATTCGAAGGTCTATCCTGCTTTGACTTCATATAACTGGTATACACTACACAAGTATTGACATAAATTTTAAAGATCATCTTATAATTATCTTAAGTAGTATGTCTATTTATATAAGATTCTTATACCCCTTTTCTCGCGTAGATATGATGGCTGGATTTCATCATGGCGACCCGTACTTTCCACCCCACGGCAATGTTGGATGGCTTGAAGAAGAGCCCGAAGATGAGCATCCAATTCCTTTGGATGATCACCTCGCAGAAGGCTTCTCGGATAGTTCTGACTCCGAGCCTGACGTCAACAACCTACCCCAAGTAAGTCAAGCCCCAATTAACAACCCCGACCCGCATTTCAAGGTCCCACACCCTTGTGGGCAACAAACTTAAATTGCTGGAGCGATGAGCAGGGTCAACCTTTACCCTATAACGGGGACCGAAGCTTTTACAACGTAAGTGAGGGTGGCTCAGCTGACCGAGTCCTGCCTATCATGGTCCGCAGGATTGCTCGAAATATCGAGAAGCCATCGGCCAAATCATGGAAATTGATGCCAACTCTGGTGTCAACACAGTCCGCATCCGCCGTCTCGAAGAAGCAATGGAAAGGACCAAAAGGACCAATGAGACTCTGCAGCAACAACTGCCTGCCTCCCAAGCTGAAGTCATAGAACTTTGAGTTCGCCAGAGGTCTCATGAGCGACACCTTCAAGAGGTGGTTCGTCAGGTGGCAGATCTTAGGGTTCGCCTGAGGAATTCCCATCGCCGATAGAAGATGTTTAGCGCATCTTTACTTTTGATTCAAGGAATAGTCTTTATTAACTACGCTCTATGAAGCTTTTGTCTGTAAAATATTCATACTTTCCAAGTACTCTAACTAGGAATCTAAAAGCTGTCAACCTTTTCCCTTATGGTATGATGTAAGACCTACTGTTAGGTCATTTTTCTTCAAACTTGTTACATCAATAATACCAGTAATATTGACAGTTATCTAATCTATTGGAAAAATATGTACTCTTGTGTTTCTCTACTCTTCTACTGTACTCCTATTTCAAAACATACACTCATTCAACTGTTGGACTACGGCGATTTAGCCCATGGATCTCTCTTACCATGCTCACAATTGATTCTAACCACCATGTACATCTTTCCTTTAAACTTATAGTTGAAGGATGCCTCCTCGCAGATCAACAAGGCGTAATCCTCTGATTACTCCAACTCCGATACTACCACCTCCTCCGCAATTAGATACGACAGCTCTAAACGCTGCAGTGGTTGCGGTTATGGCTACGACTATGGCTCAATATCACTCCACTGATGCCAGGAGAGGTGGAACCCCTGTTAACTCTACTCAAGGTGAACTCCTTGTGCGCTTGAGAGAGTGCTCCTACAAGGACTTCACTAACTGCAAGCCAATGTCCTTTAAAGGGACTGGCGGAGTCATTGCCCTCTTGCAATGGTTCGAGAAGACAGTCAATCTTCAAGATTTGCTCCTGCCTTGCCGCGAGCAAAGTAAAATTTGCTGCGTGCACCTTCGAAGAGAAAGCCCTAACATGGTGGAATAGCCATGTCAATTTACTATCTCTCATAGTGGTAAACGACATGGGCTGGGAAACTATGAAAGACCTCATGATTGAGGAGTACTGCCCAAGGGGTGAGATCCAGAAGTTGGAACAGGAGCTGTGGAGCCTAACCATGAGGGGCTCCAACATAGTCGCATATACCGCCATATTCAATGAACTGGTGGCTCTCTGTCCCAACATGGTTCCCACTGAGGGGAAAAAGGTTGAAAGGTACATCTGGGGGCTGGTGCCTCCGTATCAGGGAAATGTCTTATCTTCACACCCTACTACCTTCGACAGTGCCAAGAGATTGGCACAACGAATCATCGATCATGGAGTCCAATCCCCATCGTCAACAACAACTCTGGTGATCTCAGAACCCTCCAAACCTGCTCACAACAAGCGCAAATTCTGGGATGACAAGAAGAAACAGAAAGCTGCTAAGAAGCAGTAGATTGTGGCGGTTCATGCCGCGATTGCACCCGCCGTTGCTGCTCCGGTGAAGCAGTACGCTGGAAGTTTGCCAAAGTGTAATAAATGCAACTTCCACCACAACGGCCCCTGCCAGGAAATGCAGTGCTCAAACTGCAACAAGAAAGGACACACTGTCTGTTTCTGCAAATCTCCGGCAAGGCCGATCACCCATGTTCCCGGCGCTGGCATGGGCCAGGCTTGCTATAGATGTGGCAAAGTGGGCCACTATAAAAGGGACTGCCCCAAAGCAAGACATGCTGGTGGAGTGGGAAGAGTTCTGACTATAGGCCATGGGGAAGCAGTTGCTGACCCTATGGTGGTGACTGGTACGTTTCTCCTTGAAAACTCTTATGCATGCATACTGTTTGATAGTGGAGCGGAGAGAAGCTTCGTAAATCATAAATTTGGTCGCCTACTTAAAAAAAACCACACACACTTAAGGAACCATTCACTGTAGAAATGGCTAATCGGAAAACTGAGAGCACTAGCAGTATATACGTAGGATGTACTCTAACTCTAGATAGCCATTCATTTCCAATCGACCTCATGCCGGTCTCGATTAAAAGTTTCGACGTCATCATCGGCATGGATTGGTTGAGTCTTCATTATGCCGACATTATGTGTTATGAAAAGGCTGTACGCCTTAATCTTCTGTCTAACGAAACTCTCATTATCTATGGCGACAAACCCGGTACAAGTCTTCGTATCATCTCAAGTATTCAAGGACAGACGTAGCTACGTAAGGAATATCGTGCATTCCTTGGTCACATTGTCGATACGAGCCTAGGAACGAAAGAACTAAAGAACATTCCGGTAGTAAGTGACTTTCCCGACATCTTTCCAGGAGAACTGCTAGGATTACCTCCACAACGACAGGTCGAGTTCAGAGTCGACTTAGTTCCAGGAGCTACCCAGTAGCCAAATCTCCTTACCGATTAGCACCAGCAGAGATGCAGGAACTATCTGGTCAACTTAACGAACTGATCAGCAAGGGCTTTATTAGACCAAGCTTCTCACCTTGGGGAGCACCGGTCTTGTTCGTTAAGAAAAAAGACGGATCATTTCGTATGTGTATCGACTATAGAGAACTCAACAAACTGACGGTCAAAAATCGTTACCCTCTGCCTCGCATAGACGATTTATTTGACCAACTACAAGGGGTGAATTACTTTTCCAAAATTGATCTAAGATCCGGATATCACCAGTTATGAGTGCTAGAGGAGGATGTTCCGAAGACAGCCTTCCGAAGTCGTTACGGACACTACGAGTTCGTGGTGATGCCGTTCGGATTGACCAATGCACCCACAGTGTTCATGGATTTAATGAATAGAGTATGTCGACCTTACTTGGATCATTTCGTCATCGTCTTCATTGATGACATCCTGATCTACTCCCGAAGTAAGGAAGAGCATGGCGATCACCTGCGACAAGTTCTAAGAAATTTACGAACGAAGAAGCTCTATGCGAAGTTCTCTAAATGTGAATTTTGGATCCGAAGAGTCGAATTCTTAGGAGACGTGGTTAGCGAGGAGGGAATCCACGTGGACCCATCCAAAATTAAAGCCATTGAGAACTGGTCAGCACCGAAGACGCCTACAGAAATTCATCAATTTCTAGGTCTTGTTGGCTACTACTGCAGGTTCATACAGAACTTCTCCCAGATTGCGAAACCTCTTACTACACTGACCCAGACAGGAGTGGCTTTTGACTGGGAAGAGAAACAAGAAAAAGCAATTCAAACGCTGAAACGAGCCTTATGCACGCACCGATATAATCCCTTCCCAAGGGGATAGAAGACTTCGTTGTATACTACGATGCATCCAACCAAGGGCTCGGTTGTGTTCTGATGCAACGGGGTAAGGTCAACGCCTATGCCTCGAGACAGCTGAAGACACACGAAGTGAACTACACCACACACGATCTTGAGCTAGGGGCAGTTGTGTTTGACCTGAAGATTCGGAGACATTACCTTTATGGCACGAAAAGCATGATCTTTACAGACTACAAGAGTTTACAACACATATTTGATCAGAAGGAGCTCAACATGAGACAACGACAGTGGGTCGAGCTACACAATGACTACGAATGCGAAATTCGTTATCATCCGGGTAAAGCCAACGTAGCAGACGCCCTAAGTCGGAAAGAATATTTTGGTCGAAGGGTCAAATCATTGACAATAACTATCCATTCACACTTGTCTACACAAATTCAGTAGGCTCAGCTTGAAGCCTTGAAACCTGAAAACATGGCGGGTGAATCCATTAGAGGAATGGATAAGAACTTAGAAGCCAAGGGTGGCGGAGCCTTATATTTCATGGACCGGATCTAGACACCGAAACACGGTGGCTTCCGAAACTTGGTCATGACCGAGGCGCACAACACTCGGTATTTCGTCCACCCAGGTTCAGATAAGATGTATCTGGATCATAAAAAGTTATACTGGTGGCCTAACATGAAACCAGAAATTACTTCCTCCGTGAGTAATGGCCTTACTTGCGTAAAGGTTAAGGTCGAATACCAGAAACCATCAGGTTTACTACAACAACAAGAGATACCAGAATGGAAGTAGGAGAGGATCACTATGGATTTTATAACCAAGTTGCCCAAGACAACGGGTGGACTTGATACCATATGGGTCATCGTTGATAGATTGACCAAGTCTGCACACTTCCTTCCTATCAAAGAAACTGACAAGATGGAGAAGCTTACAAGAATATACATTAGGGAAATCATACGACTGCATGGTGTTCCTATATCCATTATCTCCGATAGAGATAGTAGGTTCACGTCAAGGTTCTGGCAGTCACTTCAAAGTTCCCTAGGAACAAGGCTAGACATGAGAACAACCTACCATCCTCAGACCGACGGACAAAGTGAGAGAACCATGCAAACACTGGAAGACATGTTAAGAGCCTGTGTGATCGACTTTAAGAAGGAATGGGACACTCACTTACCCCTTGTCGATTTTTCCTACAATAACAGTTATCACACGAGCATCAAGGTTGCTCTATTTGAAGCCCTCTATGGTCGGAAGTGTAGATCCCCTCTGTGTTGGGCTGAAGTGGGTGACACCCAGTTAGCTAAAGGACAAGTTCCTGACAACACTCTCATTGGTCCGGAAATCATACGGGAAACGACAGAGAAGATCGTTTAGATTCGTGAACGATTGAAAGCCTCTAGAGACCGACATAAAAGCTACGCTGACAAGTGAAGGAAACCTTTAGAATTCCAGGTGGGAGACCGAGTCCTTTTGAAAGTCTCACCCTGGAAAGGCTTGATACGCTTCGGTAAGCGTGGGAAGCTCAATCCGAGATACATAGGGCCTTTCGAAATTCTTGCTAGAATCGACCCTGTAGCTTACAAACTCAATCTACCCAATGAACTTAGTAACATACATTCTACATTTCACATCTCAAAGTTGAAAAAGTGTCTGTCCGACGAGACTCTTGTAATCCCACTCGACGAGATCGAGATCAACGAGAGCCTCAACTTCGTGGAAGAACCTGTAGAGATCATGGACCGTGAGGTCAAGCAGACGAAGCAAAGCCGCAACCCGATTGTGAAGGTTCACTGGAATGCCAAGCGAGGACCGGAATTCACATGGGAGCGCGAGGATCAAATGAAATTGAAATATCCTTATCTATTCGCTTAGTTATCTGTAACTACTTTATTTGCTTAGAATTTAATTTCGGGACGAAATTCCATTTAACGGGGGGATGATGTGACAACCCGAAATTTTCATTTGTACAAACTTTAAAGTCAAGCACTTCAATTAAAAGTTAATTACATTTCTAATAATTGTTAGCCAATTTAAAGTCCGTTTGATTGTTTTTAGTATTTATTCTTCAAACGAACGGATGAAAGGAAGTACCGTCTCGAGTCTTGGAGATGCAAAACCGCATATACCACCTTAATAAGGAGTTCACGGCCAAACTTTTAGAGTTTGGGCCGTAAAATCCCTAGTGTCCGTGAACTCATGGCTAGACATGAGTTTATTCCCCAAACTCCTCATTTCTCAGTTTCACCCTCAAGTTTACTCCCCATTCTCTCTCAACTATCAACCCGTTATTCACCCGATCTTCCAAAAACAAAGTAATTCTTGACTTGAATTGTTGTTATAACCTAATATCTAGTAGTTATACAACATTTCATGCATTCATTATTGCTTTTTAGCTAGATCTTCAAGTGTTCTTCAAAACAGCAAGAACACCAAGAACACACACTAGTGTTCTTGGACCTTAAACACCTAATCGAGCTTCTGTCTTGTAACTACACTTGCCCTAGCTTCTTGTGTACTTAATATGAACTTGATAACACTTGAAAATCATCAAGAATCATAAGAACAAAGGATTTCATAGACAAGGATGTTCTTGGGCCGTGAACCCCTCTTAAGGTGGCTAAATGGACCGTAGTTCGTTCCTAAGCCTTGAATGCCAATCTTGATCCTTCCTAGAAGTGTTTAAGACCTTAAAAAACAATCAAAACTAGTCCCCATGAGAGTTTACGGCAGTAAACACATAAGGATATGGTCCTTAGGCCGTGAACTCTACAAGGTAGTGTTAGTGTGCCCCTAATGCTTTCCTAAGGCTTGGACTTGATCATCGAATGCTCAATCATGACTTGTAAGACCTCAAAAAACAAATTGGCACTTAGTACCATGAGTTTACGGCCATAAAATCTTGGGGAAATGGTCATGGTCCGTGAACTCCATAAGGAGTGGTCCTTGGGCCCTAAACTCTAATGCCATGCCATACAACCCTTAGATGTAACCCGTTGGTACCGTTAACACTTGAATCAAAGTGTTTCCACGTTCTAGGGTGTCTTAAATTGATTAATTAGTTGTTAATTGACTACTTAGATATATATATATATATATATATATATATATATATATATATATATATATATGTGTGTGTGTGTGTATATATATATATATATATATGTTTATTATATGTTAATTAGGCTCATTGTGTGTGTACGAGTCTTCACTTGTCACCTAGCACCTTGTCCAACACTTCAGTACAATCCACTCACTACAGGTGAGTTCATACCCCTTAATTAATCTTTGAAATGTCTTTAAATGTTTTTAAATGCTTTTATGGGGGGTGGGGAATACAAGTTGAACCATGTTAGTTTTTAGATCAACCACATGTGATTGATAACTAGCATGCTAATGGAATTTCCATACTTTAAACTGTTTTACCAAGCAAATGACTTCAAACTATTTATCAAACTATTTTACATGTCAAATTCTTTATCAAATTCACTTTTGTATACTAAACCTTTCTTTTACAGCTTTCCAACTTATATATTGTTAAAACCATGTCTACTACACATATAGTTATATAAATAAGGTTTGAAGAACTTAGGAGAGATAACCCACTTTATTTCCTGTCCTTGTTTGGTTGTGGTCTTAAAGTACCCGGTTGTTTGTACGAGTGTCGTTGAATCCTTAGTTATATATTATGTATATATGTATAGATATAAAGACTTTTATCTCAGATCAGTACATTCAGTCATACAAACAAGTCTACTAATAAACTATAATAGGTATAGTTTACGGTTATACTACTTACTACTTCTAGTTCAATGAAGCATACAAGAGTCAGTTCATTCATGAGTCATTACTTACTACTACTAGAACTTATACAACTATACTATGATGAGAACATATACAACTATACTATGACGAGAACTTATACAACTATACTAGGATGAGAACATATACAACGATACTATAATGAGAAACAATACATTCATTACACAAGTACATACATTACATATACAAGTATACTATAACATAAATGTGATCCACTGTATCGGAGCATGCCTTCATCGTCAAGGCCCGAGTTGTAACCAAAATCTCTTGGAGGGAGAGCGTGAGTTTGCATATAGATCTATACTGGATTGACTATCCTACACGTAACTGCTAGCTACAGTGGGACCGGCAGGTCTTCGAGTGCCAAATGTCATACCTTTTGACGACTTACATTGTCGTGTTTCATAGTCGATAGCATGGTTCAATTAATCACATAATACCTTGATATAAATCCGGTTTAAGGTAGTTAGTACAATAGTAGTTCCTATAATACAACACTACAGTACTACATAAATTTACCCTTTACATTTATTTGGTGATTACTTCACTTAAACATTAATGTACAAACTATATTTTTATAATGATAGTTACACTTGGGAAAATTACACACTTTTACAAGAAACAAACATACAAAACAGTTGTGCCTTGGTAGAAGGCTGCTTTTAGTAGAAAATATAGGGTTTTCTAGGAGTTACACACTTTTACAAAGACTTACAAACATATTCATACTTTTACTACAAACGTTTACAAATTCATACTTCAAAAACTGTTTCAAACATTTTGATACAAACGTAGACACAAAATACTTATGAACTCACCAGCTTTAATGCTGATACTCGCTTTCAAAATAACTTGTACTCTTAGGTCATCAGTAGACAAGTACCGATGCCAGCTTTTGAGAAGATGGAGCGCATACAAGAATCATCTTATATTTTGATTCATGTTTTGGTGTCTTATATACTACAGAACACACTTGTATTAAAATTATATATTTAATGCAATGAATGAGGTTGTTTACTTGTTTACTATTACTGTGTTGTGATACTTTACATGACGTCCTCCACCCCAGAACGTTTCCTCCGTTCTTGGTTTTGGGGTGTGACAATAGTCAACTCGGTTGAACAAATGGTAAAGAGAAAGGCTAACTCTGAGATTGTCCCATGTACCAAAGGGTCCATATGGTTCTACTGCGAATAGGAAAGGGAATTGGTTACGAAGCTGCCAAATTTACCTGAAAGATCATAAGGCTGGTAAAGTCAATAAGTTTGACTCTACTTCAGGTAAAGTCCACTATCTAACTCGATTAAGTTTAGATTTTGAGATTCTTATTACATGATGTGACTGAGTCATATGTTGATGTTTTAAGAATCAATGGAAAAGTAAAGGAAACTTAAAGAAAGTGTATGCTGAATCTGATCGCGAAGATGGATTTCTATCGCTTGATTGAAGATCGGATTCTTGAGCTACTCTTAGGAGTTATGATAGATTGCTAGGAAACATGTAATAGCATAGTTTTCATTCATAGTTTCATTTTAAGGAAAAATTGTTCTACAAGGTTTTAGAACTAAAGGAAAATTTTTGTTTTATTTATTTTAAAAATATCCTTACAATGACATCTGTGAAAAAGAAATTGTTGCTTGTATGATTCCATTAATAGCAAGAGTGGAAATATGAATTTGATTCTTTCAGTTGTGGTAGTGTCTAAATTTTCCAAATAAGGAAAGCTTCTGATCATCCAAGTTTTTAGTTGGATAGGAACTTGGAATCATACAAGTTGTACAGTATGATGAATGAGAACTTTCAGCTTTGGAAAATTAAGACTAGTTCCTTGTTTACATTTATATGTGAGTCAAGTGAAGGACTAAGGATCGAGTACACATTTGTAACAACCCGGAATTCGTGTCACTGCTTGTACCCCTTTTCGCGACTCATTTCGATCATCCAATCGCCATTTCCAATTTCGTTTCCAATTCCGACATTTAATTAAGTCATTAATGTGTATTTTATTTTATGACTTAATGAGTGTCCTAATACCTTTAGAACTCATTCTAACGCCCAGTATTAGCGATCAGAACATTTCTATAATCAGCCATATCGAGTTACGGCAATTTGGCCGGTTACGACCAAAAGCCCCGTCTAACGCCGGTATCGGGTAGAATTCCACAGTGTCCCGAACTTGGACACTATTTAAAGTGATCCAAGCTTTCATTTGAAGCTTTTGCTTCATTTCACAACCATCTCTCTCTAACCTCTCTCCTCAAGCTAGATTCAAGGTCCAAAACATCAAATTTAGGCTTCAAATCACCAAGGTACCTTCCTTAACTCATTGTGTATCATATTTGACCTTCAAATTCGAGATTAAAGCTTGAATTAGGACCTTGTATATGAGTTTACGGCCCTGGAAGGTGCTTAGGCCGTAAACACATATTTAGAGGGTTTTTAAGCCCTTAAACCCTTCCAAGCCACAACTAGACTTTAGATATGGATTAAGAACTTCATGAAATGGACCTAGAACACCTTAGACATGGATTTTGAGGGATTTACATGATTTTATGGCCAAGACATATGCTTGGGCCGTAAACCCCTCAAACATAGGTGTAAAAACATTGCAAACATGTTAGAAAGCCATCCAACACCACCAAAAGCCTTGGAATAAATCATAGAACCAACCAAAAATAGTTTGGGGACCTTAAACATAACAAAACTCTTCATTTGAGAGTTTACGGCCATAGCATGTGCTCCAGGGCCGTAAACTCCTAATTGTGTGTTATTTGGTGCCCTAAATTCATATCAAGGCTTGTAAAAATTATAGGAATCACATGTGATTAATCTAAGGCCTTTAAATCACTCATTCAAGGAGAGTTTAGGAGTTTACGGCCGTAAGATCCATGCTAGGGCTGTAAACTCCCTTAAGTGATGTTATTGGTGATTTAAATTCATTCTATGCCTTAGATAAAATTGTTCCAACTCTTCCCAAGTGTTATTGACCCATTAAGCACCATAAACCTTACCAACATGAGTTCACGGCCGTGAACTCATGTGTGAGTGGTGTATATGGCCGGAAACTCATTAGGGAGTTTACTCTTGAAGAGTAAACTCAAATCCCAAGTCCCACGCATTGATACACGTCCGTAGATGTCACCCGGGTCACTCCAAACACTCGTTTTGAAGTGTTTTCGCTCATTGGAGTGTAATATTTCATCTAATTAGAGTTTATGAATCTAATTAGATATATTTGTATGCCATTTCATATTACATAGGAACCTCGCATGTTATCAAGCCTCGATTCGACGTATAGCATTCCATTCGACACATTTCCGCGTCTGGTGATTTCATACCCCTGCCCTTTTTCAATGGTTTTTCAATGTTTTCAGGGGGGGGGATACAAGCAAAAGTACAAGAATATATTGTACTTAAACTCATGATTTCAGTCAAATGGTTTCATAATTGTACATTTTTAAGAATTGAAAACCTCTTAAGAAACTGTTTTAACTTGCAAAGTTGTTTGTTTAAAACCGATTTTCAATTCTTATTATACACTGTTAAGTTGTATACTTCACATTTGATTGTTCAAAAATATATTGATAGAAAGCATGAAACATTGTAATGTCTGTAATAAAACACTTAGGTTCGAGTGTAAAAGACAGACACCATCAGAAAACATAAAACATTTGTATCCCCTTAACAATACACCTAGGCACGAGTGTGATAGACAAACACCATTATGACACATAAATCATATGTAATGTCCTTGATAATACACCGATGCTCGAGTGTAAAGGACAGTCACCATTAGATAACACAGAACATTTGTAACGTTCTTAATAGTACACCTAGGCTCGAGTGTAAAGGACAGGCACATTAGAACTTAGTTAGTCGTAGATACTACTTCCCTAGGCGAGAAGTAAAGAGTAATCTTAAAGATTGGAGACGCGTCCTCTATAACACTTCCTTGGCACGAGAGAGTGGAGGACTAACCCTGTAACCAGAATCTTGAGGAGGGAGAACGTGACTTGAGTGTATAGATCTATACGGGACTGACAATCCCGTACCTGGCTGCTAGCTATAGCCGAACCGAAAGGTTCAAGGGTGACGAAAGTCATAAAAAGGATACTAGCCCTGGCCCGAGTCATATCTAGTCTGAGTATGGTTAAGGACTCGCAATCAAGATTATTAACACTTTATACGTATTTATTAGTTTTATGTACGTAATAAAACTAATGTACGTTTAAGGATAACCGGACTTTCAGTACACACACACACACATTCAGGAGAACATGGGGTTTTCCTGGGGGATAATATTGAACATAATTGGAATTGGTAACAGTACACACACACACATTCAGGAGAACATGGGGTTTTCCTGGGGATAACAATGAGCATAATCGGAATCAGTAACAGTACACACACATTTAGGAAAACATGGGGTTTTCTTGGGGATAACATTGAACATAATCGGAACCGATAACAGTTCGTACACACATAATCAGTAACTGTTCGCACACACACACATATAGGAAAATATAGGATTTTCCTGAGTAACCGTAGTATGTAACCAGAAAAGTGTAACAAGTTAGATAGCTAAACTTTACAATTCACAAGAACAATCATGTTTTCATTGTACATCGTTTACATTACTTTTCGGATTTGGTAACCAACTTTTAAGAAAATATGGGATTTTCTTGGATAACCACTTTTTCAGGAAACTAAAGGAACCCGTACATTTTCAGAAAAACAAACATCTTATGAACTCACCAGCTTTATGCTGATTTTCAAACCGCTTGTATTCTTAGGTCCGCATTAGACAGGTACCCGACGATCTATTTTGGCGAAGACGAAGTGCGTAGAAGAGTCGTCACATTTTGTTCATATATACTATGTATCACACTTGTACAATTTACTTTTGAAACAATTGTAAGCTATTATATATGTAATGTAATGGTTGTCTACATTGCTTACTATGTGCATTGGATTTGATACTCAACGTGGAGTCCGCCCTGGAAATGTTTCCGCCTTCGGTTTTCGGGGTCTGACAACATTCTTGTGAACTGATCAAGTGCACCACAAAAGATCGATAAGACTATTCGTCATGATTTACTAATGTTTAGTAAAGATGGTTATACTTACCAGTTTAAGTATAATTCTGAAACATTGGAAAAATTTTGATGTATGGCAGAATGAATGAGAAGAATCAAATTTGGCAGAAGGATAAAAGTTTCTCAAATATGAAAAGATGGGAGACTACTTTAGTATCATGTTATATGATTATCTTAATGATTAAGAGACCTTATCACAATCCATCATCTAAGTGCATTCTAATAGCTAAGAAGAGGAGCTATGAATTGTTGAAGTGGTCAAATCAAGAAGATGATTCATACCTCGTTCCAAAAAAAATTCTTAGAGTCATACTCCAAGATTGTAACTTGAGTGACATATCTTAAAGGAAGGTTTCTTAACACTAGTAAAATGTAAGAGTTAAAGTATCCTACTCATGTACATTTGAAATTGGTAAGTTGTGATGTTTAGGATAAAAAAAGACCAACTAAGACCAATTGTGTGAAGTATTATGTCTTTATAAAGAATCCAAACTATCTCTTGAATATTTGGCAAGATAGTCTTATATGTCAAGAGGACAGTGGGAGTCTTAAAGATCCGGAAAGAATTTCAAGATCTAATCAAGAATAAAAACGTGTAGTTTAACACTAGCTCATGACGAGAGGTTTATAGCCTATTGTGTTGACATATTTCTATTTTTGTGCCCATTCCAGTTAAAGTTGGCTTTGCATATGAGTTCTTAGAGTTCTCAATTGGTTGCATAACTACTTGGAAGCAATGGCAGGCCCTTGAGCTGCTAGGTGGCAAGAAATTCAGATTGAGTTCAGTCCCTTTGAGTTTGGATTTGTCATTAACCGTGTCTTCCGATTATGGTTTTGACAAATTCACATGAATAAGAACAAACACACCATAAAACCTAAGGGTCATAAGGTTTCTCTCCGATTCATGAAAATGATGGTGAGGAAACACTCCCACCAAGTAGATTTGAAGCAGATAGCAAAGATCTAAACAATTGAGACTATGATTACGACATCCCTTTTCATAGTTCTAAAATTGTTTAGACTCACATGTGAGCTATCTAAGATAAGGTGTATGATTTTGATAAAGTCTTATCAAGGCAATCTCATGTCAGAAATCTGAACTTCTAAAAGTTCAGCTGATTTCTGAGTACATGTCAAAGCTAGTGGGAGCATAAGTGTTATGCTAATAATCATCATGTTAGTGGGAGCATGATAATTATTATTAGTATTGCAAGATAGCAATGTTAATTATAGAAAAACAAAAGGTTTCAATTAGGAAAAAGTTATTTTGCTATAATTAAGCGAGAGAAAATCATACTTCATCTCAAATCTATAAGCTTAGATCGTGAGATTTTAATCAAATCTAGTCAAGTATATATATGAATGTTATGTTGGAATGGCTCAACATAAGGAAATTCTATATATGAGTCTATTATTTGCGTTCTAAAATTCGATTATGATTACGACATCCCTTTTTATAATCTGAATTATCAGAACTTGGAAAATAGAAATATTGTAGCAAAAGACAGGTCTAGAATCATGTCTTTATGTGAGACATCATGAATCGTGTCCCATATGCTTTGGATATAGGATCGATTATATGTGCTATAATATTCATCCTTTCTAAAATTTTCCAAATGTCTGGGGCATTAAGAAAGGAAAGGTCTAGAATTGGATATGACTAAACAGATTAAGCAATTGTCGAGGACAATCTAAGGTTTACCAAAGATTGGTTGCTCAAGGACAATTGGAAGTATGGTGCTAATTTTTGGAAGGACCATATTGACATATTCTGTAAAGAGGCAACTCTTGTTCAAAAGTGATAGTGAAAATGGGAATATGGGAAGGTGGAAGTTGTTCAATAAATTTGTGTAAGATTAGGATACTAAATACAAGAAGGATGTTTCCAAGGAGTTGATCTCCTTTTGAATGCTCTGTAATGGTTGTTGTCAAGTCTTTGTGACTTTGTGCATAATCATTACAAGAGGACCAGTGCATATAAGTTTAGAATCTAACAGATTTTGGTAAATGACATGAATTTGGAATTCTTGCATTTGCGGTATGGATTCAGGACTGTGAAATGAGTATCATTGGAGCTATGTGCAACCAATCTATTTCACAAAGTAAAGATCATAGACAAACTTAGTATGCATACTTGGTGTATGGCATGACTAGTTTTTAGAAAAACATAGTGTACATGCTTGGAGCATGGGACAACTATTGTTTTAATTCAAGTATAAAGTTGATATAGTTTGAAACAGTATGCAATGAATGATGGGTAATCGATATGGTGATAAATAAAAGGTGTTTTATTTATATTCATAAGTTCTGAGACCATATTAGATTCAATTATTCTTTTGTTTCATTTTGCATGTTTTGACTTCCAGAATAACTAGGTCATTTTTCCTGAATGAATAAGTTATTAAAACCATCCACAGTTGGTCATATGTTGGAAGTAGATATGAATCAAGACTGTCATGGGTTGGCTTATAGAGGTCTAAGATGTTGGAGAAAGTGGTGATACATCACTCATGAGTGCTCATAAGTTCTGAGTATTGGATTCAACCAACGCTCATTAGAATCATTTCATGGATTTTATCTCGACTGATCATGAGATGATAATGTCTTATATTCTTCAAACCTAGAGATATGAGTTGTTACTATGAGTTGGTTATACATTGATCGCACGAAAACGCATTGGTAACTCGATGTTATAAAACGTGCCTTTGTGTATGATTCAACAAGTAGTAGAACAAGCCATATGAGTCGAAGTTTATCCATTCCTTTACCTTTGGGATAAAAGTGATATATGTGGGCCCCTCGATGATTTAATGATGATATATGTAAGTACTTGGCCAAGCCAGGACTGATTTGATCTGTTTAATTAGTTAGTCATCATGAATCGGAAATCAGGAAACAATAAATGGACAGGGAGAATGATTTATAATCCATGTCTCAGTCCATATGATATCTAGAATGGAGGAATATATGATCCCTTATCTAATGGACAAGTCATTGACAAAGGTCAGAGTTCATCGACAAGGTCAGAGTTCGACATAAGCTTTTACAATTGCTAGTTGGGCTATGAAGTCATACTTGCAATAATAGTTTTAGACTTATCCAAGTGGGAGACTGTTGGATTAATGTCTAAGTCCATAACTATAATTGGTAAGACTTGACCCAACCCGGCATGGTCCATTTGGGTTGCATGGCATCAGGACAATTGGATAGACAATATGATGAAAAAAGGATACTAGTGATTTATATTAATATATTATAAGTTCTAATATATTAATATATAATCATATTATTTAATTAGTATTGATCAAGAATTAATTTATAATTAATTAAGTGATCAAAAGGAACTAATTAAATATCGACTCTTAGATATATATGTGTGATAGGCCAAGTTCATTTAGGTTGGGCTAAGCTTTCATGGATAGTCCATGGAGTGTTTAACCCATGGATCATAAGAAATGAAGGGTCATGGGTTTAACCCTACTCTCCACACTATTTAAGGATGTCCTTCGTTGGTGAATTGGGGACTAGTGTGTGTACAGAAAAAGGGCAAGGCCGATTTCACTAGAGAGAACCAAAGTATCCTTATTCTCAAGGTTATTCCAAGTGTTCATAGTGTTGTGTAAACCATTTGAGGTGTCACACCTGGGGCACTAGGCACTCAAGCTTCATGAAGACAAGTTACATCAATAAGGTATGTATTCTATCCATTTTATTACCCAAGTATCAAAAGATTGTATGCTAGTTAGGGTAATACCTTGGAATATTCATATTTGCATGTATAATAGAGAAAACATAGATCCAAGGTATTTAGGGTTGCATGTACATTTAGGAGTGTTAGAATACTCAAAACACAACAGGAACTAACATTCCAAGTGCCTTAATCTTGATGGTGGATACTTGTAGAGAAGATCATGATCTTTGATCTTTACATCTTCATCAACACCCAAAAACCAAGTGGGTTCAAAGGCTTCAAAGGTTATCTATAAAACATCTTATGGTTGTTTTTATTTCATTCTAACCTATATAAATGGATCCATGATGGTTTGGTTTTGTTATGAACTAAAAAGAAATTTGTTATTTTTATAGTCTTCCGTTGCCGGTTTTTGTGAAAAACAAACTTATATTTCGTATCAAAACTCAACAACACTCAACACCTTTAATGAAAGTTGATTTGACGTGACGGTTTCTTAAGGATAAGTCGAGCATGTTTCTTAATTATTTAGTCTTAAGGACATAAAATTCTAAAACATACGATCCACGCAAGAAAGTCTAATTGAGTTATACGTTTAAATTGAACTTAAAGTTGGTTTATTGGTTTGCACCGTCGATCTTCTTCCCATGTTTTGGAATTTGTGAAAGATGGAAGGTATTGTGATGATCTTACAGGTAGTGATTCTAGTGGAGCTTCTCTCAACATTATGACTGATCATGTATAAAAAGGAAGAGTGAAGTGTTTGTCACTTCAAGCTATTTAGTTTTTATTCTATGTTGTTTTATGTCATATACATCTTTCCTTTCTGGTTATAATGCTTAATATTTTTATTAGTTGAGGGTAAGTAAGGTTTTAGATTGGGGAGATTTGATAGATGCCATTTTATGCATCTTTTAGTATATTTTTTAGGTAAGTTGATTAGATATAAACAATTAAGAACAAGTAAGAACAATAGAATTGTCACAAAGATGTCTTTCACTAAGAAATCTTCTCACAAAGAGAACAGGGAGCACAAAGCGATCACAAAGATAACGAGTACAATCTAAGAACTCACTAAGAACTCTCAGATCTATTTCTACACAATCTCTAACTCTCAAAATACAATAGAAATCATTAACTCTCAACTAATGAGAGAGACTAGATAAAAACTAGTCTAAACCTAGGAGATAAATTTTTTGCCGATTCACTAGATATTCGTTTAAATCAAATCTATGGTTTGAAGGGATTGAATCTTCAATGATAAATATAGATATGGTATTTATGGAATAGATCATATCAGATCTGCATAATGCTTCTTTACCAAGTATTTATGATCTGCTCCAGATTCGGACATCAGCACCAGCTTCAGGGAGTCATCTACTGACAAAGCTTCAACTTCAGCAAATAGTGTACATCAATGTTCACTGTATCAATGTATCATACGATCAACATGTCAACAGCATAAGGACTTCAACATGTGGAGACACTGATCAGGTCTTCAGTGAATGCTCTTCGTGCTGATAATACATTAGGTGCCTTGGGCTGATAGAGTCATAATATTTTCAGTGCCTTGGTGCTGATCGAGTCTTTAGGGTCTTTTACTATTCAAGGGGATAATATTTACTCTTCGACGTATGAACTTCCATTAGCATAGCTTCGGACTAAGTAACCAAACTCTAACATATTAGCTTGTCTAGGTTGTATTATTTACACTTACATAGACAAGATTGACTGTTTACAATGAGTAGATAAACTATAAATATAATGCATATATTTTGCGTCACCAAATCTATAAAAATAGGGTCCCAACAATCTCCCCTATTTGATGATGTCAAAACTAAACTAATAAAGAATGAAATAATAAATGAACTAACTACATATTAAGTAGAATGCTGATATCTGCTCCCCCTTAGATTTAGCTCCCCCTTAGGTAAACAACATCTATGTTTTTCTCCCCCTTAGATGTATAACTTTCTTCTTTCAAGAGTGTCTGCTATTTTATGAATGATCAAATAACATCATAGTAGAACTAAACATTTCTCCCCCTTTTTGACAACATCAATAATCATTTCCTTCTTTTTGACTTTTTGATTTATTTTAAAAATACAATAAGTAACCTGAAATGAAAGAAAACATCAAATAAAGTTAAAGGATAGGATAGGATTTGGTGTATCACATTGTGGTGTTGTTTTCAATAGTAGATTATGTACACCGTTTTGTGTAGTCCCATCAACATACGGTTTTGTATGCTAAATCATTAAGCACTTCTATTATAAGAAAAAGGGCGAGAGTGAGTAGGTGGGTGTGATAAACTACGGTACATAGTCTAACCATCAGAACAAATTTTCTAACTTCTATCAGTGTATGCTATCATACAGTGAATCATCAAGTTCTATATTAGAAGACTTGAAGAAAGGAGTAGTTAAAATCTAGGATTACACCCATCGTCATTTCATAATGTTACCATATCATACCTCAATCTAGGAGGTCATGGCCATGAATAAACCTTTGTCATTTAAGGACCTGACAAGTAACTCTTACACTGATGACAATGCAATCAGGGTAAGTCACTAGGTAATACTCGATGTTTCAGCAAAACAAGAGACTTGATGCCTACGGCAAGCATGCTTCCAGGGGCAGAGTCAAGTAAGAAATGATTAACCAAGAAAATAAACACCTAAGCCTCATAGTAGCTTTCTGATAAGGACTAGGAAATATCACTTTGAAAGTTTAGACAATTCTTGACAATTAGCGTGAGTGGGTGACTCAATTTCATTTAAGAAGATGTTCTCACTGATGAGATACTTAGATAGATTTAGTCGCATACAACATGTTTCTAGAGACAATTTTTCATTCAAAGTTATATACTTGACTTAAGACTTGGCACTGTCAAAACATAAAAAGTAAAATGATTCCAGAATGAGTAACCATACTAGGTGAAGCATGTGTTTCAGCTTCAAAAACCATTACCTGCTTTTCAGTTTTCAACTCAGTTGCCTTTGTCAAACTTGATCGGCCCCCAACCCTATGCTTGTGGTTCATTTCGTCCAATAGCTAGAGACACTTTTTCAAAACAATATATGATCATAAAGCATGACATTTATCCTCAATTCCATTAAAGTGGTACAATGAATTTGCAAATCTTGAACCAAATATGTATTTTCACACTAGGTAGACTGCCACCACGACCCACTTGAAACTACCTAAAAACGTCACATGATCAAGCATCGATGTTATCGCTTGTTTAAGTTTATATTAGTGAATGAGACCAAAGCACTTTGAACACACAAAAATATACTACTGGTAGAACTTCAGGGGGTGAATAAGTTCTGATGTTCATAGGTAATTTGAACACCAAACACAAGATTTAAACTTTTCCACAAAATTGAATGTTCTAGTGCATTCTCCCACTTATTTACACCTAGAAAACTAGGCTAAGGAGACCTACACAACACATGTTTTTAAAAATTTTAGATTTGTAACAAGAGACTGAAACTAATATAAAAGATAAAATTTACACGAACTAATTAAAATCAACTAGAAAATACAAACTAGTTAAATAAAAATAAAAAAATAAATCAATTTAACAATTAAAACTGTTTAACTCAAACAAAAAAAAACTAATTAAAACTTTGGAAAATCGATTTTGTTTTTGTTTTGGTTATTGTTTTTTTAGTTCTAGCATGATAGTAGTACCTCCTTTACTGTCCATGCTTTTTAGAGATGAAATCCTTAGCATATTAGACATGAAACTTACATGCATAGAGCTATAGTAGCCTTGTTTCGTTTTTATTTCCTGATAAATGCAAAAGACCATTCCACCAGACAACCCTTAAGACTTGGTTTTCTACCTTGTTTGGGAGTTTGATCACGTGATGTGCATGATAATGACATCTCATGCATGTGAATCTGTCATGTATATCTTACCATGTATTCATACTTTAAGACCTAAGGCAACATTAACCAGCTTCTCCTGTTAGCTACTCCTTATTTCCAAATCCACATAGAGACCATTTCTATGAGTTGTTGAAAACATTGTGACCAAAATAACCTTGAAGACCTTTTGTTTTCTTTCTAACTCACGAAACTTCATATTAACTATCGCCCCCTCCCTCCGCGCAAAAAAATGCCACCTCGATTCTTTTATTGTGCCAAACCAATGAGAATGCCCTTGAAAGTTACTTTCATGCAATATCTGGACCTGTATCTTGTTATAGACGTGAAGACAATACACACATGTCCGCTTTCCTTGAACAAAAAGAAATGTTTTCCATTAAAAACTTCAGCTTTTACTCTTGATAGATTACTTTTAGCCGTGGCCGCTTGACAACGGCAAGGCCTGTTTCTTAAAAAAGACTTCACAAGATAACCTCAACTAATCTTTTAACACTAGAAAAAAATAGATACACTTTTTCATGCCTTTTGCTTAATGTGAGAGACATCAAAATATGAACTATGAACATTTGGAGTCTGTGATTTCATCAGGTTTAACAAAAAGACTTGGGTACCTATTTGAGAATGGGTTTTAGAGCATAAATTCTGAAACTTTCTGATCAGATGTAGAACAACCAACTTGAGGTTTTAGAAAACACCTCTTCTTTCTTGGAGAATTTTGATTCCAATGTATCTTTCTAACTTCATTTGTTGGCTTGGTTTCAGGTTCTGGAGATGTATTCTTGGGAAACCAGACTTGCTTTATCTTCCTTGGTTCTAGAGATGACTTCTTTGGAACCCAATTATTCTTTGTTTGTGGCCTCTTCATCGTTTTCTTTGTTTGTTTTGCCCTGTAAAAAGAATTATTAGAACAACAACATACATTAGAGAAATTTCCTGCTTAAGCTCTTCTCATGTTTGTGGTTTCAGATGGAGCTTGAGTCTTGATAGTGAGAGACTTCTTGGTTGCACGATATTTCTATGAACTCATTCCAGTGTGAGGAGACACTGAGGGAATGGGTCGTTTTATAATGGTAATGGGTTTAGATGAAACCTTTCGAGTATGAACAACTTTTGGTTTCTCAACATGAAGCTTATCAGCGTGAGGCTTGTTAGTGCAAGAGCTACTGTGATTTTCATCAGGATGAAAACTAAGGTTTCATGATGATGAACTCTCTTCAAGTACATCATTTATTTGAACACTTACAGATAAAAAGCTTTTCTTCTGAACATCATTTTCTTGTATCTTTTCCTTTAGTTCTAACATTTCTTTCTCCTTTTCTACCAATTTCTTCTTCAAGTCATTTATGTCTTTTTGGTAGTGATTGCTAAATTGGTCTTTCAGTTCCAATTCAACAATGAAGAACACCGATAGAGGTGCCTTTGGATCATACATTTGTTCAGGAAAACAAGATAAAGGACTTGCATCAACAACCCTTTTATTTTTGGAACTAGTCTTTTGTTCTCATTATCAATAACATTTGTATCATTGTTGATCCGTCCACTTAAAAATAGTTCTCTCATCTGAGAGATATTTTAAGGACCATACGAACATGATGCAAGGTGCTATCACCAAAGATAAGAAAACATACCATACTTTTTCATCTGTGATTCTAAATGTATTCTTCATATTCGGATGATTGTATAAGATTTCTTCTTCTTCTGATTTTCAAGTTTCTGTAAAATGCTAGAACTTCTAAATCTTGAATGTATTAGAAATACCGCTCTGATACCACTTGTAGGTTCAATGATCGGATACAAAAAAAGTAAGAACAATAGAATTATAAAAAAAATCTCTTTCACAGAGACAAGTGCTCACAAAGATAACGGGGTGGACAAAGCGATCACAAAGATCAAGTGTACAATCTAAGAACTCACCAAGAACTCTTAGATCTATCTCTACAGAAACTATAACTCTCAGAATATGATATAATTCTTCAACTCTCAACTAATGAGAGAGGCTAGTATAAATACTAGTCTAAAGCTAGGAGATAAAACTTCTGCAGATTCACCAAGTCTCCGTTTAAATCAAATGCATGATTTGAGAAGATTGAATGTTCAATGATAAATGCATATATAGTATTTCAGGAATGGATCAGATCAGATCTTCAGAATTCTGCTTCACCAAGTATTTCTTATCTACTCAAGATTCGAACATTATCACCAACATCAAGGAGTCATCTACTGATCAACTATAACTTCAGCTCAAGAAGCTTCAGCTTCAATAGATAGTGTATGAACAGTAGTGTACACCTGTCTTCAGTGTATCAATGTATCATATGGTCAGTGTTTCATTAGTGTAAGGACTTTAGTATATGGACACACTGATCAGGTCTTCAGTAAATGCTCTTCGTGCTGGTAATACTTTTAGTGCCTTGGTGTTGATAGAGTCTTGAAGGTCTTTTTCTCATCAGGGCATGATATTCATTCTTCGACATATCAACTTCCATTATCATATCTTCAGACCAACTAACCAAGCTTTGACAAATCAGCTTATCTAATTTGTATTATTTACACTTACATAGAAAAGACTGACAGTCTACAATGAGTAGATAAACTATAACTATAATGTAGATCTTTTTGTTGGATTAGATGTTTAAGCCCATAACTATCATTGTTATATATTTGACCCGAGAGTAGCATGGTCCATTTGGGTTGCACTTCACCGGAACAATTTATATGGATAGTCTTTTGAGAATAGTATGTTTATGATTTATATTAATATATTATAAGTTTGAATATATTAATATCGAATCATATTATTTAATTAGCATTGATCAAGAATTAATTTAAAATTAATTTACTGATAAAAAAGGAACTAATTGAATATGAACTCTTATATTTATAAAGAGTGGGCCAATGATTATTTAGAATGGGCTAGGTTTGCATGGAAAGTCCATGGATCTTATGGAAATGAAAGGTAATGGATATAAGGGTTTACATGAATGTAACCCTAATCCACCACACTATATAAAGGGGTCCTTGGCACATGAAATGGCACTAGTGTGTGAGGATACAAGAGTGGGCCGATTTCTAGTGTGCATTCTATTCTCTCAAGTTTTCCAAGTTTTTTTTGGTTATTTTTGATTCCACTTGAGGCTTCCACACTATTGGGGCTAAGCTCTTAAAGATCAAGACTTCAAGCTCCATCAAAAGGTATGTCATCTAGCTAGGCTTTTGTAGTAGAGTTGCTTCATATTATGCTAGTTAGGATGAAACCTTGGAATATTCAATATTTGCATGTATAATAGAGAAAACATAGATCCAAGGTTTATAGTTTTGCTTGTACACCATAGGAGTGTTAGAATGCTCATAACCCATCAGTGGTATCAAAGCCTAGGCCTGTTTTCATTTATACTTGATGCAAATTGCTGAAAATCGAAGTTTGTATGATGTCTGGTCAGCTGACTCGCAGAGTCCATGTGCAAATTCATCCAACTCGTCGAGTTGGTTTATGCACTCAACAAGTTGGACCCCCTGACAGCATATCTTCTAGTTTTAAGGCTGGAATTGGACTAGAATCACTACCTTAAACTGTTTTGGACTTATAAAACCTTTTTTTGATGTGGTGATGATTATGGTAAACCAATTATCAAAATTTCATGTTTTATATGTGTTTATGTAATTCTTGAAATTGTTGATATGATTGTTCATACACTTATGAGTTTTTATAGATCATAGAAATTATTTGCAAAATTGTTTGTTAGTTAATTCTTGATCTAAATGTTTTAATGGAGTCCATAATTTGTCCTTAAGTTATGGATTACCAAAAGCCATTTCTTTTAAAGATTCATTAAAATTCATAGGTCACACAATTGAAGAGTCCTTTTCATCATAAATTGTTTATGAACTCCATAACTTGTCCTCAAGTTATGGATGTTCCAGAGTCTCTTCATTAAAGTTTTTAAAACCTTAATTAAATTCATAAGTTATGAAAATCCAAAAAATTTTTAATAGTTCAAAACTTGCCCTCAAGTTTTGGAATTTGTAAAGTTTCCCCCTCATGAATACTTTAAATCAAAGTTAAACCCTTAGAATTTAAAAGTTAAAATTCAACCCTTTTACTATTATAATATTAATAGATAATAGTTATATATATATATATATATATATATATATATATATATATATATATATGTATGTATAAGAACAAAGTCACTCTCACCGTTAATAGGACTCATTCACGAAGCCGGTCTATAAGGGGGGTATAAGGTTGTTGCCTATAAAATGGAAGCTTATGGGTGTCCACTCTCACCCACCGCTTCCTTGACTGGTGGAGGGTCGTTAGCCGAACGGGTAGGACAAGGACTATAATTCTCCCTTCATTATAAGTATAATGCTAAGTATAAAGTAACTAAACCTTTTATAAATTCCCAATCTAAGTTACTTTAGGAAAATGTGAATTTGGTGCTAACCCATGAAATTACACTTTGCACTTTGCTTAAGTCGGTAGTGGAGCGTGTGTGGTTAACCGGCACACTAGCCTGGATTTAACAAGGTAGGCAAAGGGTGACTTAATGTTTTTTATAGGATCGGTGGAGCGTGTGTGGTTAACCGGCACATCGATTAAGTGATAAATATTAAGGGTACCAAGTATACTTGCATGGTTATTCACACCTTGTTTGTGATCCTCGGCATCCCAGTCACAAACTTGAGAGGGCACAATCGAGGTTGAAATATGCCATTGAAAAGTTCAATGAATGTCAAAAGATCTAGGAGTTTCAAACCAATTAAAACCCAATGTCTATTTTGTTTTTCAATGTGGAAATTGGTGAATCATCATTCTCCTACCTTCAAATATTTTATAGCTTGGATTACGACATCCCTCTTCCAAGTTATAAAATATTGTGTTGGTTCCTAGCCTTAATATTTCATATTGGGTGTTCTATTAAGGACTTAAATAAACTAACTTGAATTTCTCCCATTGTAAATGTCTGGTTCAGACAACTATGATCTTCCCAAATCTCATGGAAATCATACTTCTCTTCCTCCACCTCCTCCAATTATTCTCCCTGACCCACAAACTCGAAGACTTGAAAAGTTCAAGATCACTCAAGCCCTGCTTGCAATGAAACATAAAGATGGAAGACCCGTGTGCACTCATGTCTTAGGAATGAAGTCACACATTGACAGGTTGAGAATGTTCGGTGTCGTTGTCCCAAGGAAGTTGCCTATTGACTAGGTTCTTCAGTCACTTCTTGACTCGTATAGTGAGTTCATTAAGAACTACTATGTGACAGATCATGACATGACACTAATAGATCTATCTTATTTGCTTGTTGCTGCTGAATCAGAAATGATTTGGTGCAATGGTCAAGCAAATATGGGTGGAAGGTCTATTTCTCAAACTTCCATGGACATTGACAATGGTCACATTGGAAGTCCAGAAAAGCTTTCTCTTCCCAATAGAAAGGGATCGGCCTTGGTCCACCTGATTGACCAAAAGGTAAATGGAAAATATAAGTCTGTGATAGTCCCGTGTACCATTCCCAAAGAGTCTATATGTTTTCATTGTCACGAGAAGGGGCATTGGTTGCGAAACTACCCTGGCTACCTGAAAGATCTGAGAGAAGGAAGAATCAAAAAGTTTGATTCTACTTCAGGTAAGTCCAGTATCTAACTCTGTTAAGTTCCTAATTGATGATTCTTAATACAAAATGTCACTCGGTTACATTTTTGATGTTTGGAAGGATCAAGAAAAGGGAAGGAAACTTAAAGGAAGAGTATGCTAAATCTGATCGCGAAGATGGATTTCAATCGCCTAGTTTGAAGATCGGATTCTTGAGCTACTACTTAGGAGTTATGATAGATTTCTAGGAAATATGTAATAACATAGTTTTCATTTAAAGTTGCATTGTAAGGAAAAAGTTCTTTCCAAATTTTATAAATAAATAAAATTTTGTTTTATCTTATATCTCATTGGAATGGCATTTATGGAAAATTGATGTTTGTATGTTTCTAGCAATAATGGAAATATGAATTTGATTCTTTCATTTGTGGTAGTGTCTAAATTTACCAAATAAGGAAAGATTCTCATCACCCAAGTTTTCAATTGGACCGAAACTTGGAATCATGCAAGTTGTATGATGAATGAGAATTTTCATCTTTGTAAAATTAAGACTAATTCTGTGTTCACATGTATATGTGAGTTAAGTAAAGGACTAAGGGATCAAGTACACATTCTTGTGCACTGGTCAAGTGCACCACAAAAGATAGATAAGACTTTTCATTATAATTTACTAAAGTTTAGTAAATATGGTTATACCTACAAGTTTAAGTATAATTCTGAAGCCTTGGAAAAGTTTCAATGTATGGCAGAACAAATGAGATGAACCAAATTTGGCAGAAAGTTTCTCAAATCTGAAAAGATGGGAGAGTACTTTAGTATCATGTTTTATGATCATCTTAATGATTGTGAGACCATATCGCAATTCATCTTCTAAGGACATCTTAGTGCATTCTTATGGCTAAGTAGAGGAGTCATGAATTGTGTAAGTGGTTAAAACAAGAAGATGAGTCATACTTCGTTCCAAAAAAAGTCTTAGAGTCATACTCCAAGATTGTAACTTGAGTGACACATATTATAGAAGGTTTATTAACACTTGTCAAATGTAAGAGTAAAATGTGTTCTACTCTTGTACATTTGGAATTTGTAAGCCGTGATGTTTTGGATAAAACAAAGACCAACTAAGGCCAATTGTGTGAAGTGTTTGTCTTGATAAGAATCTGCACTATCTCTTGAATATGTGTTTGTCAAGGAATGGGTCTTGGCAAGAGAGTCTTATATGTCAAGAAGACAGTGGGAGTTTAAAAGATCCTGAAAGAGTTTCTAGATCTAATCAAGAATAAAATATGTAGTTTATCACTAGCACACGACTTGAGGTTTATAACCTATCGTGTTGACATATTCCTATTTTTGTGCCCATTCCAGTTAAAGTTGGCTTTGCATATGAGTTCTGAGAGTTCTCAATTGGTTGCATAACAACTTGGAAGAAATAGCAGGCCCTTGTGCTGCCAGGTGGCAAGAAGTTAAGACTGCACAAGTTTAGTCCATATAAGTTTGGATTTGTCACTAACCTTTTCTTGTGATTATGGTTTTGAGAAATTCACATGGATAGGAACACATACACCATAAAATCTAATTGTCATAAGGTTTCTCTCCGATTCATGAAAATGATGGTGAGGAAATGCTTTCACTAAGTGGTTTTAAGTAGATAGCAATTGTGATATTTGCATTCTCAAAGTCCTTAGTGGAGCGTTTGTGGTTAACCGACACACTAAAATGGACTTGTGAGGAATGGAAAAGGTCTAAACAATTGAGACTATAATTACGACATCCTTTTTTGTAGTTCTGAAATTTTTTGACACACATGTGTGCTACATAAGGAAAGGTGTATGATTTTGATAAAGTTTTATCAAAGCATCTCGTATCAGAAGTTTAAACTTTGGTAAAAAAAAAGTCAATAAAGTATTGATTTCTAGAAGTCCAACTGATTTCTGAATACATGTCAAAGCTAGTGGGAGCATAAGTGTTATGCTGATAATTATCATATTAGTGGGAGCATGATAATTATGATAAGTGTTGCTAGTTAGCAATATTAATTGTAGAAAACAAAAGTTTCAATTGGGAAAAGTTGTTTTGCTATAATTAAGGGAGAGCAAATTGTACTTCATTTCAATTCTAAAAAACTTAGATTGAGATTTTAATCATCTTTAGTCAAGGATATATATATATATATATATATATATATATATATATATATATGTGTGTGTGTGTGTATGTGTGTGTGTGTGTGAATTTTATGTTGGAATGGCTCAACGTAAGGAAATTCTATATATATTGTGTCCTCAAATTTTGATTGTGATTATGACATCCCTCTTCATAGTTAAATTATGAAAACATGGCAAATTAAAAAATATTGTAGCAAAAGACTGATAAAGGATCATGTCTTTATGTGAAATATCGTGAATCGTGCCCCTTTTTCTTCGAGTATAGGATTGATTACATGTGCTATAATATTTTTCCTTTCTAAATTTTCCAAATGCCTGGGGGCATTAAGAGGGGAAAAGGTCTAGGATTGGATACGAATAAAATGATTAAGCAATTGTTGAGGACAATCTAAGGTTTACCAAAGATTGATTACTCAAGGACAGTTGGAAGTATAGTGTTAATATTGGAAAGACCATATTGACATATTCTGAAAGGAGGCTGTAACATCCCGATTGTATAAAACTGTAACAACGTATCTTAAAACCATATCATCAATAGTAATAAAAAATCAGACTAAAATCCCATAAAACTTGATACGGAAATCATGTGTGAGTGTGATGTGCCGCTACCGCGCCAGCTCCTTCCCCTTTGCTGAAGAGGTACCTGAAACCAAACTGCAAACTGTAACCACGAAGCTTAGTGAGTTCCCCCATCATACCACATACCAAACAATCACATATCATACATACTGTCGGACAATTCTGGGGTGCCCGACCTACCCGGTCCGACCATTCTGGGTGCCGACCTACCCATGTTAAGCCGTTCTGGGGTGCTGACCTACCCATGTCAAGCCATTCTGGGGTGCTAACCTACCCTTCGGTCCTAACAACCGAAATACAAGGACTATTTCACCTCCTACTACTACCATATTTTAGACATATTTGGGGTGCCCGACCTACCCTTCGGTCCTGACAACCGAACTTGAGGACTAATCCCCTCCTACTACCTCTATCACATATAAAATATCATGCTAGCACATAATCACATCAGGTAGTAGCAAACCTAGATAAATATATCACAAATACAATCATCTAACAAACAACTCCTACTAGTGGGCTGGCATTGTGGCCGTAGACCTACTTCTACTGGAAGGTAACTCAACTCTCAATAGACTGCTGAATAACTCGTGTAAAGGTGACACCGTCAACTGCTCTAACTACTCCCCCGCTATAATGACCAAATTAACATTTAGTCAAAAGGTGATGGCTCTTCCATGGGTAAATGAATATCTTACCCCTTTTGATCTAATTTGGGCCATTACCTAGGCCCAAAACTTTCTTGTATTCACTAAGGCCCGTTAAGTCCCCAAATGGCCCAATTTTCTAAATTGGGCCCAACTTGTCAAATGGGCTTTCCTTCCAGCTCCAAACCAATTCTTGGGCCCTTAACTGGCTTTTGAAGGACCATCACGACCAACTACTACTATGTCTAAAGCTAGGCCCAAATCGAGGCCCAATAACTTAAAACCCACTGACTGAGCGTACGCTGAGCGTACCCATCTGTACGCTGCGCGTACTGCTTGAATGGCTTGTACGTTGCGTGTACTGGTGTGTACGCCCAACGTACTCTCCTGTTAAGCCATCCTTTCCAAAACGACTTAATCTCTCAAGACAGAACGTCCAACTTACATATCTGAGTCTCATGCTTTGTCCTAGTCCTTAAAGTTGGTCACTTGGTGGCTTGAAACTCACCAAATGAGCTCAACACTAAAATTGATAATGAACTTCGAAAAAAATGGCTAGATCTCTTGCATGGCTCCATAAAAGCCTCAAAGCTTGCAACTTTATTGCTAAAGGGACTCGTTGAGCTTCAAAGGTGGCAACCCTATGCTCAAAATCGAAGTTGCATGATCAAGATCAAGTATTTGGACCTAAAAAGGTTCGAATCTTCCAAAACCCTAGATCTAGACTTTGAGGAGGAAAGTTAGGAGATTTATACCTTCTCTTGAGGCCAAATGATGAGCTAAATCCAGATCCATGAGCTCAAGGTACTCAAACGCTTCTTCTCCAACCTCTCCTTCTCTTCTTCAAAGCTTTTCTCAAAACTCGGTCGTTACAATTAACGCCCTCTTGAATTAGAATTTGTCCTCGAAGTCTGTTGTTGCTGCTTCCAGGAATAACTCTGGGTAGTGCTCCCTTATCTCCTCCTCGGACTCCCATGTCCAATCTGAACCCTTTTTGTGATGCCACTGTACCTTCACTAGTTCAACTTTCTTGTTCCTTAGCTCCTTCGTCTTGTGATCCAGAATCACCACTGGCTTCTCGATGTAATTCAGGATGTCATCCACCTGAATGTCCTCCAAAGGTACTTCCGCTGACTCATCTACTAGGCACTTCTGAAGCAGAGAAATTTGGAACGTCTGGATCTGGCTGAGCTTTGCTGGAAGATCTAATTGATACGCAACCCGACCGACCCGGGCCAAAACCCTAAATGGACCAATGAAAATGGGGCCCAAATTGCCCCGCTTCCGAAACCTGATGACACGTAACGTCCCAAAAATCCGAACCAAAAATTTTCTTTAAATCATTACCAAAGCCATATTCATAAAAACATATCATGAGTCATAACGTGAATTCAGAGTATCGTTTCCAAAACATATTTTCACTCAGAGTAAACATCCCAGGCTGACTAATCAATGGTGTGTGCCATGCGATCACCCCGAGCTCTTCCCCCCACTATCGGAAGTACCTGAAACCAAAACTGAAAACTATAAGCACGAAGCTTAGTGAGTTCCCAACCAACCACATACCCTGGATAAACATATACAGAACATATTGGGTCACGCCCTCTATTTCGGGCATCGCCCCCTACCTCGGGCCCCGCACGCACCAGGCCCCGCCTGACTTCGAGCCCCGCTCGGAATACAGATCTGTTTCTTAGGCCTCACATGTCACTGGGCCTCGCCCGCTAACATATACTATCACATAAACATAACACAACACATAAGCTAAACATATATTAATGAATCCTATCCTAAGGCCTCGCCTATCTTGGGCCTCGCTCTTGTCCTGTTACTGATGAGTCATGGAACCCCGTCCACGCTCCTACTGATAGTGAGATACGGGCCCAACCCACACTCACTCCTTCCTTAACTTGGGCCTCGCCCCTGATCTGCTGCTAATGAGATGTGGAACACCGTCCACACTCTGCTATTGGTGAGACATGGGACCTCGCCCACACTCACCTCCCTACCAGGAACATACAAGTATCATACAGACAACAAGTATACTCTATCATGCAAACCATTCCTTGGGCACCCGCCCGCTATCAATGGACCTTGGTCATAAATGTCATACTGGCATATAGTGCCTAGGGCTAACCCCTGGGTATTCCTACTCATATCTACGTGGGCCAACATTGTGGCCTTAGACCCATTCACACAAAGGGAAACTCACTTGCACTGCTGAACTTGCTGGTAACTCAGTTGCTGCTGACCGACAATTCTTAGAACCGCTGCTCCATTAGCTCCCCGAGCTACCAATATCAGTATACATATCACTTAGTTCCAAACTGAAATCTAGAAACCAAAGTAAGTAAACTCTGGTCAAAGTCAATCTTTCTAGGTGACTCTACTCGCCGAGTCAGTCTTTTGACTCGTCGAGTACATATACTCAGAACTCTCATAATGCGACCCAACTCGCTGAGTCACCTCAAGACTCGTCAAGTTCAACGATCTCTGAATCCTATCCTGTCGAACTCAGTGGGTCACCATTCAACTCATTGATCTGAGCCTTAACCAGAAAAGGTTGAGGTTCTGTGATCCGACTCGTCGAGTCCATGAACAGAATCGCCGAGTCCATGGCAATATTCAACAGACTCACCGAGTTGTTCTTCCAACTCGTCGAGTTCCTGCCTATCTGCATCCAACATGCCGAGTCCACCCATGTGACTCGCTGAGTAGCTTCAGTTCTTAATCCATACAGTGGCTTTTCGAGCCATGTAGGGGCTCCAACTCATAGATCCACCCTTCCCAAGTCTATTCCTCATGTAAAGTAGCAACCTCAGATCTACTCCAAACTCGAAATAAACCTCTCCATACCCAAAAATGCCCAAATCTCAACCATAAGATAGATCTAAATGCAATAAGGTCAGCTTATTACCTCAAGGGATCTGAAAAGTCACACCAACTCTGGATCTAAAGCCAATCCTTGAATCACCAAAGGTTCCCTTCCTCCTTCTTCCTTCAAATCACCCAAAATGGCAAGAAAGTTTGAATGTGCTAAAATGGAGGCTTAGGGTTTCGTGTTCTGGATAAGAGAGGCTATAGAGAACCCTAAGGGAGAGAATCAGATGTTTATATAGTGCACAAAGTCCCAGATTTAGGGTTTTCCTCTTCAGAATAGACTCGCCGAGTCCTCTTTCCGACTTGTCGAGTCGGTTACTTACTCTTCGACTCGGATCCCACTCGGACTCATTGAGTTCCACCCTGGACTCGACGAGTTGACCCCCTTGACTTAGGGTTTTCCTTTCCTTTCTTGGTTTGTCTGATTATGGGTGTTACATGACACCCTTCCAGGGCGACACTTTCAGGAGGACCATATCGCCCACCTGGAACTCCAAGTCTGAACGCCGCTTGTCAGTGTAGCTCTTTTGCCAGCTCTAAGCAGTCTGAAGACTGCTCCAGACTTGTTGAATCTGCTCCATGGTCTTGAGTACTACCTCCGTACACCCCATGACCCTCTGACCGATCTTACCCCAACAGCTTGGGGTCCTACACTTCCTCCCATAGAGCATCTCGAAGGGAGGCCGATCTATACTGGAGTGATAACTATTGTTTTATGAAAATTCTGCTAACGGAAGATACATATCCGAACTGCCACTGAAATCTAACACACATGCATGTAGCATGTCCTCGAGAGTCAGAATCATCCTTTCGCTCTGGCCGTCCGTCTGAGGGTGGATGGTGGTGCTGAAATGGAGACGAGTACCCATCTCTTTGTGAAACCGCTTCCATAACCTAGAATTAAAATGAACATCTCGGTCTGACACCACCGAAACAGGCACTCCATGACGTGCCACTATATCTCGCACATAAATCTCGGCCAGCTTCTCGGCTGATATGCTCTCCTGGATCGGTATGAAGTGAGCACTGTTGGTCAACCGATCCACTATGAACCATATCGAATCGACCCCACGTGCGGTCCTAGGAAGCTTAGTAGTGAAATCCATGGTGATATCCTCCCATTTCCACACGGGAACGTCTAACGGTTTCATTTTTCCGTGAGGCCTCTGGAGCTTCGACTTCACCTTGTTGCAGGCCAGGCATCTCTCCACGTACCAAGCTACGTACCGCTTCATGCAGGGCCGCCAGTAATCGGGTTGAAGATCTCTGTACATCTTCGTCGCCCCTAGATAGATGGAGAACCAAGACTTGTGGGCCTCATCCATCAACACCTATCGTACTCTGCCCCACTATGGTATCTAGAAACGCCCACGCAGGGTTAACAATCCTCGGCTATCATCATTAAATGAAGCTACTTGGCCTACAATCCTCTCGCACTTCTGACTCTCCTCCTTCAGGCCCTCGGCCTGCGCCTCTCTAATATGCTCTAGTAGTGGAGTCATCACTGTCATCCTCAAACAGATGTCTCTGATTGGAGCCCCTTCCGCCTTGCAGCTCAGGGCGTCTGCCACCACATTGGCTTTGCCCAGACGGTAAAGGATCTCATAGTCATAATCCTTTACCACCTCTAACCACCGACGCTTCCTCATGTTCAGATTCGGCTGATCCATGAGGTACCTCAAACTCTCGTGGTTCGTGTAGATAGTGCACCGGACCCCGTAGAGGTAATGCCGCCAAATCTTGAAGGCGAACACCATCGCTGAAGGGCCATGTAAATGGTTTGGGCTAGGCTTAGCATGTGATTTGTTTTGGTCTTGTGTTTGTAATATAACTTTATGTCATTTTGTTCTTTGAAGTGTTTACGACCGTAAACACGTTTACGGCCGCAAACCAAGTTTGCGGTCTAGATGGGTATAAATAGTGTAGGAGCTGGTCTTTTGTAAGCTTGGATGCCGTAGAGTTTACTGCCGGTCTTGAGTTGTACTTGACGATTCTTGTGTTTAATCGTGTGCATGCTCATTTCATTCATCTTGTTCATCTTATTGTGTTATTTCCAATTTATGCTTGTTTGATTACTAGTTTAAGATCCATATTTGGACCTAACAATTGGTATCAGAGCAGTAAACTGGTATCAAACTCATCTGATCGAGATTTTGTGTGTTCAAGCTGTTATTCACACCAATTGATCGTTGGATTTTGCGTTCTGGGCTTTGAAGGAACAACTTCCGTCTGAAAATTACGAGTTTTAAAGGCTGATTGAGAGTTTACTGCGAATCGTAAACTCTTTTTACTGTCCATTCCGAAACCGTAATCTCTAAATATTCATACACCTTAAAAGGGTTTGAAGAACAGTGAACACCTTAGACCGTAAACACCATACTGTAAACTCTGTTTACGGTCGTAATCACAGTTTACGACCGCAAACTATTGATTTGTCACATCAACCGTAAACTCTTTTTGGAACTGTTAAATCACTTTAATTTCAAATGGATTCTCAAACTCACTTTCAAGAACTTGATGTTGTTATGGGTACAACTAGCCGCATTCCGAGGTTGATGTCTGCTGAAGGTTTTCTAGAGTGGAAATACAGAATTCAGAAGTACATCAAAATGAAAGATCTCAAGATCTGGAGAAGCATACTTAGAGGTCCTGTCAGAGTGACTATGACTGTCGGAGGTCAATTGATTGACAAAGCTATTGAGAACCACACTGATGAAGAATTTGAACTGGTTGAAGAACAGGAAAGAGCATTAGCTACCTTAACCATGACATTATCTCCTGATATTGCTCAAGGTTTTCATGAATACACTTTAGCTAAAGCTCTATGGGAAGATTTTATTGAGGTCTACGAGGGAAATGAAGATATGAAAGAAAGTAGGCAGGACATGCTAAGACAGAAGTTTAACATGTTTAACTACATTCCAGGAGAAACCCTCGAGGCTCAACTGCAAAGGTTCACCGCTCTCACAACTGACATGAACATTTCAGGGATCTTTTTGTCCAAGTCAGAAATCAACAAGAAACTTCTGAATGCACTTCCTCGTTCATGGGATATGAATGTTGCTGTAACTAAGAAAACCAAGGACTTGGTTCGTCTCACTCTTGCAGAGGTCATGTCAATCATCAAAGCTTGTGACATTGATGACAAACAGAGAGAAATCAACCATATGAATTCATATTCTACTGCAAACCTTGGTGTTTCATCCAACAATGCAACACTATCATCCTTCATGACTTCCTCAGGTCAAGCTTTCGCAGTTCAACAACCTCAGACTCAAACCTTCAATGCTGCAACATCCATCCCTCAACATCAACCTTCAAGTGTGCCATCTCCACAAACTGTTCCTGCTCCCAATATGCCAGTCAATGTCTCCTCTTCAAACTCCAAAGAATCTGATGAAAATCTGGCTCTAGTCACTGGGCTAGTTAATTGCTACAATGCTTTTGTAGCCGGAGATCTTCCACCTCAGCTATCCTTTGCTGACTTGGACCATATACATCCCAAAGATGTGGAGGAAATGGACATTACTTGGCAGATTGCCATGGCTGTCTGCAGAGCCAAAAAATTCGCCAAGAAAACAGGGAAAAACAATTGGGCTATGAATGCTGACAAAAAGGTGGGATTTAACAAAAGTATGCTGAGATGTTTTAACTGCCATGAGCTAGGTCACTTTGCTCGTGACTGCTCGAAGCCAGATCGCAGAGTCAACAACAACCGACAGATGGTTGCAGTGGGAAACAATCGTGCAGGAGCTACAACCAATGGAGAGACAACTATCGTTGCTCAATCTTTTGATTGGGATGATCAAATTCAAGCCTTAAACACCACAGGGCCAGAAAATGCTCACCTAGCTCAAATTGATGATGCTGCTTCAAAGAACAATGATGCTGACCCAGAGGCAGAAATGATGGAGCTGCAGCTTGCCCTAATGGTTTCCACCTCCTCCGAGCCCAAGAAGAGTGAGGTAAATCTACCGTCTTGTTCTTTTGCTTGCAAAGAATATGTTACACTTCTTCTCAATGAAATTCAAACTTTACGTAGGCAAGTAGAGGACCTTAAATATGGGGGTTATCAACTTAGGAAGGGAAAAAACCACTTAAGGCCCAACTAGAAGCCAAAACAAAGGACTTAAGAAAAATTCAATCAGAATTTAGTGAAAAGTGTAAAATTTATGATTATACTAAGAGACACTTGATGCTGTGACCAAAGAACTTGACGAATTGAAAATTAAAAGTGGAAAAACTGATGTTAGTTTCAAAAATTATTCTGCGTCAAGTAAAACAGTCGAGTCTTTATATGAAACGCAATTGAAATTCAAAGAAAATCAAAAAAATGGTTTAGGATATGATTGTGTTCCTCCTCCTTTTAATCATAACTACACATCAATCCCTTGGACACAGGACGAAACTGACAGGGAGCCACATCTTCAATATGGCAAACCTGCTGGTTTTGTTTTAAGAGGTTTTATTAACATTGAAAGTACTAATGTTTCTACTTCCTCTGCAGATACACCCTTAGATCAGGCCAAGTGTGAAGCTGGAGAATCTGTTTCTGTTTTTAATTCTGATTTTTCTATTGTGAACAAATTTGAGTGTGTTTCTGATGTTAAGACTGAAAAAGCTTCTTATGTTAGCTCATCATCTGATACTGTTGAATTTAATTTTTTTCGATATGTTTGATGAATTGTTTGGTAATTCTGATGCCTATGATTCTCATGAGGAATCATTAACTCCACAAGTCAAATCAAATGAGGCACCCTCACTTATTTCTCAATCTAATTCTCATGCATGTTCTTCTAAGAAGAGTAAGAGTGTCTAAAGAAAATAAATCTGAAAAATGCAATACCAATTCAAATAATAAACAGATTTGTTTTAATTGTGGTGTTGGTGGTCACATAGCTAGAAATTGTCAAAATAGGATCTTTGTAAACTATCTGTCACCAAGAGGAGAGAATGAGTCTCGAGGAAGGTCTTTAATTAGAAAATCCTCAAGAACTCATTCTCGAAGTAATGATCAGAAAGATAATAAAAACAGAAAAAAGGCTGTTTTTCAAACAAATAAAAGGGTTTTTACTAACAAAATTCAAAACACTTTGCCAAAACCGAGCAAGGCTCAATCAAGATCGGTTTCGTCAAAAAGCAATTCTAGATTTTCTACTAACTTTGGTAGAAAATCCAGAAGGTCTATGCAAACTCCTTTGAAGTCTATTTCAAAACCACCAGAAAATGTTGTAAAACCTAAACTTCAATGGAAGCCCAAATCACTTTCAAATTCATCGTTACCACCCTCTGAAGTGATTAGAAATGAAGATTCTAATTTATAAATTTTAAAAACTAAATCAGAAAAGGTGAAAAGGAAACCCAGGACAGTGATGACCTGGTTCCTAAGTCTAAATGATTCTGCTAATTTTGTTGGGGCAGTTGCGGAGGAATATCGTCCGTCCTTGGTACGTCGATAGCGGCTGTTCCCGGCATATGACTGGAGACATCTCCCAGCTGAGCGAAATTCAATCTTTTAATGGGGGTTATGTTTCCTTTGCGGGCGGAGACGATGGAAAGATCACACAGCGCAGAACTGTTACAAATGGAGTGCTGAGCTTTGAAAACGTCAACTTTCCACCCGAGTTAAAGCATAGTTTGTTGAGCGTCTCTCAGATATGTGACAAAGGCTACTCAACTCATTTTACTGATAAAGAGTGTATGATTCTCAAGCCTGGCATCGTTATCCCAGAAGAATGGATTCTAGTCAAATCGAAACGGGATGGGAATGCCTACATCATTGATATGAACAGTAACCTACCTGAACAAGTCACTTGTTTATTCTCAAAGGTTTCCGAACACAATGCAATGTTATGGCATCGAAGACTTGGTCATGCAAATGCGAAAAACCTGAATCGTCTTGCGAAAAATGAGATGGTCTGAGGCCTTCCTGTCAGAGACTTTATCACATTTGAAAAGTGTGTTTCCTGTGCTCAAGGCAAACATCATTGGAAACCACACTTGCCCAAGCAAATCTAAGTGCTTCAATTATTGCATATGGACTTATTTGGTCCGTTCAACGTCCTGAGCATCAACAGAAGCTCGTATTGTCTTGTTGCGATTGATGATTTCTCCAGATTTACGTGGGTCTTCTTCTTATCCAACAAAATGGGGGTTGCTGATCTGATAAAGAAGTTTGTGGTGATGTTTGAGAAGCAGACTAACCATCAAGTGAAGGCGCTTCGCACTGATAATGGAACTGAATTCAAGAATATGGTTCTTGACCATTTTTGTGTAGAAAAGGGGATAGTGTGTCAATATAGCTCTGCTCACACGCCTCAACAAAACGGTGTTGCTGAACGGAGAAACAGAACATTGAAAGACGCTGCAAGGACAATGCTTTGTGACTCCAAGCTACCTGTCTTCTTTTGGGCCGAGGCGATTAACACTGCTTGCTATGTGCAAAATCGTGTTCCAATCAACAAAGCACAGATGAAGACACCATACGAGATTCTTTATGGACACAAGCCTTTCGTAAGCCACTTCCGTGTATTTGGCTGTCCTTGCACCCTTCTTCACTTAGATTCCAACCCTAAATTTAATGCCAAAGCTGATGACTGTTACTTTGTAGGGTATGCTGCGCGCACTGCATATAGGGTTTACAACAAAAGGAATAAGCAGATCGTTGAATCTTATGACGTGCGCTGACTGGAGGAGAATGAAACAGACGCTAGAGTGGTTCCCTATTGGTTATTTGATTACACATACCTATTCAGATCTCTCAACGTATCTTCGAATAATTCAAGTGGATCTTCCTCTGGTTTGAAGAATGTTCCTGTGATTGAAGACGAAGATGAAGAAGTTGTTTAAAGACCCCCAACGGTTGAAAGGGAATCCTCTGCTCCACTTGAGGGGGAGTTCTCTGCTCAATCTGAGGGGGAGTCATCTGTACAACCGACTAGTCCAGTGTCTGAGATTCCAACTGAAACTCCTAATGCTGAAGCTACACCTCTAACACCCATTGAGACAGAGTTCATGTCTAGAGATGATTCCGCTGTCAATCCAACATTTATGGAACTCCTCTTTCCTGAAGAAATTGCAAATGAGTTTGTAGAAGAATCCTCTACTAGGACTCAACCAGCAGATGATGGAGGTTTCAATATTCACACTCTTCCTGTTTCTATCAATGAGATCAACCAAGACATACCCTCCCGAATTCAGCGTGATCATCCGATCGAAAATGTCATTGGCCAGCTGGGTGATGGAGTTAAAACCAGAAGTCAGAGTGGAGACGTTAAAGAATGTCTTTACTCTTGCTTTATATCTCAAGTTGAGCCCAAAAATATTGAAATGGCTTTAAATGATCCCAGCTAGGTAGACGCGATGCATGAAGAGATAAAACAATTTGAAAAGTCAGGGGGTTTGGAAATTGGTTGAGTTACCAAAAGGCAAACGGTCTCTTGACACGCGTTGGGTCTATCGTAATAAGCAAGATGATTCTGGTGTAATCGTTCGAAATAAAGCACGATTGGTGGTCCAAGGGTTTCGACAGATCGAGGGTCTTGATTATACTGAGGTGTATGCTCCCGTGACTCCACTGGAGGCTATTCGAATCTTCCTCGCGTACGCTTCCTACAAGAATTTCACGGTCTACCAGATGGATGTCAAGACTGCCTTCCTGTACGACAAGGTGATGGAAGAAATTTATGTTGATCAACCCCCCGGGTTTGTTGACTCAAAGTTCCCTAATCATGTCTACAAGTTGGACAAGGCATTGTATGGGTTACATCAAGCTCCTCGAGCAGGGTATGCAACCCTAACAAAGCACTTGCTCGAACATGGCTACTCTCGTGGTACTATTGATCAAACTTTATTCATCAAGCATGTGGGCGATGATCAAATACTGGTTCATATCTATGTTGACGACATCATCTTCGGGTCCACATGTCCAATGCTTTGCAAAGAGTTTGAAAGCGTGATGAAGAAGCGATTTGAGATGAGTTCTCTAGGTGAAATGACCATGTTTTTGGGGCTTCAGGTCAATGAAAATTCAACCGCAATCTTGCTACATCAAGCAAAGTATGTTGAAGATATTCTTGAGAAGTTTGGATTTTCAGACGCGAAGCCTGCTTCAACTCCCATGGCTGAAAGACCTCTGCTGACTCCAGACATTGACGGTGAACCCGTAGATCAAACTCACTACAGATCGATGATCGGTTCCTTGATGTATCTCACTGCAAGTCGTCCCGACATCATGTTTGCAGTGTGTCAATGTGCTCGCTATCAGGCTAATCCTAAACTTTCACATCTTATTTTTGTCAAAAGAATCTTTCGGTATATCAAAGGTAGTCCAAAACTGGGTCTTCGGTATCCGAAAAATTATGAATTTGATTTATATGCTTTTGCTGACAGTAATTATGGAGGCTGTGAGCTTGACAGGAAATCAACATCAGGAGGATGTCAGTTCCTTGGTGATAGAATGGTATCGTGGCAATGCAAGAAACCACATACATTATCTACTTCTATAGCAGAAGTGGAATATGTTGCTGCCTCGGCGTGCTATTCTCAAGTTATCTAGATCCAACATCAACTGTTGGATTACGGTCTGAACTATCTAGAACCCCCAATTCATTGTGATAATGAGGCTGCTATACAAATAACTAAAAATCCTGTCCAACATTCCAAAAACAAGCACATTGACATCAAAATTCATTTCATCATAGATTGTTATGAGCGCTCGCTCATCCGGCTAGAACAGGTTCCTACTGCTAGTAATGTGGCAGATTTGTTCACTAAGCCGTTTAACAAAGCTCGATTCGATGTGCTTGTGGGATTTTTAAAAATGATTCGTTTTGAGGATTGATTTTTGTTTTAGGATAGTTTAAATTTGCGCATTTACTTTCATTTCTTTCCTATGCATAAATTTAGGGGAGAAATAAAAAAAAAATTAGAAAATTTTCAAAAATCCAAAAACATTAGAAAATTAGAAAATCAAAAAAATTGTTGGTTATGAAATGTGCTGCTTGAGGGAGATGTTCTGGGAAGTGATATGATAAAGTGATAACAGGCAAGCTGAGTCTGCGTAACGTACCCGAAGTTGAAGGGTCTATGCTCTGGTTTGATGCGTCGGTAGGCACAAAAATTTTTAAATGGACATGACTATGCAAAGTTGAACTTAAGAAATTTATAGACTTGACAAATCTTGACCTAGTGAGATACGTTCAGCCTGACAATACGACGCTCGGATAGGTTGAGCAGGGAGATATATATGGGAATCTACTCGTCACATTAATTGAACCCGTACTTTGAACAGTGGTTTAACTTTTCCTCGATGTGCGGATTCTGTCCTTAATTCTGGTTGGATGGGGTGACTGGTAAATTCTGATAAATTAGGTCTGTAGAATATCATTTTCTTTCTTTCCGTCTGTTAGTTATATGTTGTCTCCTTTGCGTGACTTCCAATCCGACCTGGTACACAACATATGCAACTCTATTTCTCTGCAGGTTATATATATGAAAGACTTCTTATCTGTTAGGCATATGCTGTCTCCTCTGCGCGACTTCTAATCCGACCTGGTACACAACATATGCAACCTTCTACTTCTCAACCCCTCTGAAGTAATAAGTAATAGAATTCTGAATCTATCCTCTCTCTGAATGGTTGTCTGTTCACCCGATGTAAGGAGTACTCTGGAAGTTCTTGATGGCTGGGGCATATCAGGAAGCGGGAAACACGTTCTAGTACACTTAAAATTGAACACATACAGATTGTCTATAGTTCTCGCTGCTCAATTTAGGTGGATAACAATATCCCTGGTCGTCGTCAGATGAATGGTCCTTAAGATATAGTATCTAAGAAATTAGGATCAGATATAATTTTTAGGAACTTAAGTTCACCCTGTCTTGTAACAAATAGTATGTCCTAAATCTGTCATAATTTTTCGTGTTTAAGTGGACCACAATACCGACGTCGACAGGACAAAGATATGAATATGGAAGGTACCGACAAGTGGATAAAGGTTGTCTAACAACTTTGATCCTAGTACCTCAAGATGAAGTCAAAAAGTTTACTTATGTTGCTTAGTTAGAATTTTATTTTTATTTTTATTTTTATTTTAGTTTTTATAATTTTTTTTACTAATAGACAAATTTTTATTATTTGTTGAAATTAGAATATTTTTATTTTTATTTTTACTTTTAAATTTTTATTTTTACTTTTAAATTTTTATTTTAATAATCCTCAAAAGGTTTTATTTTTTTTTAAAAAAAAAATTTGTTTGGAAATCTGACTGGAAATTTAACAGTGTATGCGGCTTGAAAAAGTCAAAAGAGTATAAAAGCGGGAGTTTACTGCTGTACACACTCTTTACCGCCTCATTCACTGTGATACCGTAAACTGCCCAAATCTCTCTCTAAACTTCGAAAATCAGGTGCATCCTTTCTCAAAATCGGTTAGTCCACGACAAAGGTACGTCAATTCCGACCCTGAACATGTAAATTTTTGTTTGAATCGACTTAGAATCGTGGAATAATTTGAGTTTGAAAGTTGTCGGAGTTTACGGTTTTTGAATGTTCACAGGGAGTAAACTCATAGGCCGTAAACTCATAGGGAGTAAATTCATAGGCCGTAAACTCATAGGGAGTAAACTCATAGACCGTAAACTCATTTTGCTTCATAGACCGTAAACCTATTTCAATTCATGGGCCGCAAACCCACTTTGTTTACGGTTGTAAACACGTTTGACCTTACAGCCGCAAACTCAGTTTACGGTCCATTGACCTAGCTTGACCGTAAACTCAGTTTACAGTCCGTTGACCTAGTTTGACCATAAACTATGTTTTCTTACTTGGCTCGTTTATGTGTAGATAATGGCATATCTTAAGACAACTAAGATGCACAACATTGCAATTGTGTTGGATGATCCACCAGCGGCTCACAGAGACTTCATGTCCATGATGTACCGTCTTCGAGAGTGTTGCTTGGCTTATGCGATTACAGTGAATCCTATCATTTATGAAAGCCACATTCAAGAGTTCTAGAAAACAACCAAAGTAACCGAGAAAAATAAGGAAATGATCATTGAGGCTGTGGTGCAAAACTACAAGATCCAGATTTCGGAGCAATATATCAGAGAAACATTGATGATTCTTGATGATTCTGACTAACCGAAGCTGATGCTGCGGAAATTCCAAAGATTCTTGAAAGAATGGGATACGAGGGCTCTTTTCCTCCAACCGTGAAAAAGCTCCTGCCCCCTTACTGATGATTTTTGGCTCACGTGTTCATTAGCTGTGTGTCACGAAGGAGATCTGGAGCGGATGAGATTTCAATCAGGAACACAGGGGCTATTGTTTCCCTGGAAACTGGCAACAAGTTCAACTTTTCAAAGTACATCTTTGATGAATTTCTTGTGAGCATTAGTGCACCGACTTGGGGTTATAGAGATGCTTTTCTGATGTATCCCCGATTCATTCAGACCTTCATTGATGATCAGTTTCCTAACATGGTTAAACCCGACGATAGGATGAACACAAAGTCTTTGGGTCCTCATACCGTTGGGCTTATTAAACAAAACAGAAAGGGTAAAGTGGTATTTCAAGGTCTTCATCCCTTGGTGAAGTTCAGACAATTTGCTGAGATAAATGAGTCTTCCGAATCCCATGAAGCTTCTGAAAAGACTCTATCAGAACCGACTTCATCAGAAAAGGTGTCCTCTGAGTTTATTATCACTGCTTCCGAACATGAAGATGTTGAGACTCCTGCTCAAGTGATTCAAGTTGATGATGAACCTGAACTGGAATCTGTTCTGGTTCAAAGTGACTACAATGAGGAATCGAGAAAATATGACAAGGGAATTCTCATCAGAGGTGATAACACAAGAGATTACTCCCCTTCACTCCAAAGCCAGATTGATGCCATCAAACAGAAGAATGTTGAGCTTGACCAGAGGAACATTGAGCTGGTGATCAAAATCGCAGACCTCCAATTTGAGAATACCGAGCTCAACATTCAAATAGCTGAACTTAAAGATGAGAATGCTCTGAAGACTAACCAAATTTCTAATCTTTAGATGCAAAATGGTAGTCTGGCTGCAAATCTCCTGGAGTTACAAAAGAAGCTTGAAGACAGGTTTGGTGATAATTTCAAGGCAACTGTTGATGAACCTCATGTCGATTCCCTGGTTCCAGACGCTCCAAATGTTGATGCTCCCATTTCCTCTCAACCAATCTGATCTCCCATCATTGTTGATCGTTTTGACGTGGGTCCTGAACTAGCTTCTAGAGCGACAAAGGACAAAAATGCTAAAAGAAAGAAAGCTACTGCTGCTGAACCAGCTGAGAAAAGTAAGTGGCTGTTCAAAAGGAATGTGGATCTCAAGTCACCATGGGATAGACCTCGTGTAACATTCACCGACCTAAGCACTCGAACTTTCAGAGATGTATATGGTGATATGTCAGGAATCGTGTCGTGGGGATTCCATGATATTCAGAAAATGTTTATTGTGAGAAGGAAGAGCGGAAACAAGGAACTATATAAGGATGCACATGATTTCAACTCTTTCACTAAGGTTGATCTCATTGAGCTATCCAAAGCTCCCCTTTTCAAATCCTTCAGGAAATCCCATTGCCAGCCATTTCAAATCATTCCTGGAAGATCAGGTGGCCAAGGGTTTTCCGTCAATGAAAACTGCGGAATCCTTTGTTGAAGTCCACAAACGTGTTTTTGATCCAGAAACAAGTGAGCCTATTCGTGCAGTGATGTGGCCCGTCACTGCTCAAGTCAAACACATCCCTGTCCCTCAAAACTGTCCTGATAGATCTCTACATTCGATGCACTATTGGGTGTATGATGAGACATCAGATGCTGCTGTTATCAAGTTAAAGGAAGATTGCATCCGCTTGTATGACAAAAGGGACCTACACCAGTTTGGCGAGCGGGACATTCATCAGCTCTCAAGTCATCAGAATATTGTTGCTGATGATTTATTTGAGCTTGCTGCAAAGGAGTACACAAAGATGGTAGCCACAATTATCGACAAAAGAATATGAAATTAAGATATGGGGAGATCCGATGTGCTGGTTGTCGACAAAGACTAAATCCAAGCTTGCTCCAAACCAAGGGGGAGATTGAAGGGCCATGTAAATGGTTTGTGCTAGGCTTAACATGTGATTTGTTTTGGTCTTGTGTTTGTAATATAACTTTATGTCGTTTTGTTCTTTGAAGTGTTTACGACCGTAAACACGTTTATGGCCGTAAACGTGTTTACGGCTGCAAACCAAGTTTGCGGTCCAGGTGGGTATAAATAGGAGCTGGTCTTTTGTAAGGTTGGATGCCGTAGAGTTTACTGCCGGTCTTGAGTTGTACCTGACGATTCTTGTGTTTAATCGTGTGCTAGCTCATTTCATTCATCTTGTTCATCTTATTGTGTTATTTCCAATTTATGCTTGTTTGATTATTAGTTTAAGATCCATATTTGGACCTAACAACCGCCCCCAGCTCTAAATCATGCGTCGGGTAGTTAGCCTCGTGAGTCTTCAACTGTCTCAAGGGATAAGCTAACAAGTTCCCCCGTTGCATTAACACTGCTCCTAAACATGTGATCGAGGTGTCATAGTAGACTACAAAGTCATCTACTCCCTCTAGGAGGGTAAGAATCGGTGCCTCACACAGTTGCTGTCTGAGCATCTCAAAGGTTGTCTGCTACTCAGGACCCCAGTGAAACACCACCGACTTCTTGGTTAATCAGGTCAGCGGAACTGCTATCTTGTAGAAATCCTGGATAAATCTCCTGTAATACCCTGCCAAACCCAGGAAGCTCCGAATCTCGGATGGAGACTTCGGGATCTCCTACTACATCACAGCCTCTACCTTGGTTGGATCTACCAAAATACCCTTCTAATTGACGAGGTGTCCAAGAAACTGCACCTCACACAACTAGAACTTGCACTTGGAGAACTTCACGAAAAGTCTCTCCCTCCTCAGAGTCTCTAGCACCTCTCTCAGGTGCTCCTCATGCTGCTCCTGAGTCTTGGAGTAAACCAAGATATCGTCAATGAATACTATTACAGACCGATCCAGCATCGACCTGCACATGCGGTTCATGAGGTCAATGAACGCGACTGGAGCATTGGTGAGCCAAATGGCATCAACCCAAACTCATAATTACCATAGTGGATCCTAAAAGCGGTCTTCTGCATATCATCATCTCTGACCCGCTTCTGGCGATATCCTAAGCGTAGATCAATGTTGGAGAACCAAGATGATCCCTTGAAGCTGGTCGAACAAATCATCTATCCTCAGGAGTGGGTAACGGTTCTTCTTCGTCACCATGTTCAGCTCCTGGTATTCTATGCAGATACGGTGCGACCTGCCTTCTTCTTTACAAACAGGATCGGGGCTCCCCATGGTGAACTACTCGTCTTGATAAAACCCTTGTCTAGCAGCTCCTGCAGCTGCATATATAACTCCTACATCCCGGGAGGAGCCAACCGATATGGTGCCTTGGCTATCGGAGCCGCACCAGGGACTAGGTCGATCCTGAGCTCCACATGTCGCTCCAGAGGTATCCCAGGCAAGTCCTCTGGGAATACATACGCGTAATCTCGCACCACCGGAACATTTGTCACCATTGTCTTACCCTTCTCTTGGGTATCCATAACATAGGCGACATACCCAGCGTAACCCTGTTGAAGATAGCTTCCTGCCTTCATTTCTGAACATAGCGCTGGTCCGCGTTGTGCCCTCTCGCCCTGAATCACCAGCTCTCCCCCACTCGGGGTTTTGATCCGAACTAACTGATGCACGCAGTCAATCACCGCCCCATTGGGGCTTAGCCAATCCATGCCTATAATATCCTTTTCCCCCCGAAAAGGTATGGGAACCAAGTCTATGAGGTAGCACTCCTCGAACAATCTCAAAACACAATCCTTGAAAAGCTCTGATGCTCGCACCGATCGATCGTTCACAATCTCGACCTCTAGAGAGCAATCCAACATGCCTGAAGACTCAGGAAACCTCTTGATAAGCGCAAGGGAGACAAATTATTGGGTAGCACCCGGATCAAATAGCACCTGAACTGGCATACCGTTCACATGGAACAATCCTAAACAAGACATATCACATGGCACATCAATAACATAAGCAACATAAAATAAAAGCTAGGGAGAAGAAATCATACCCGTCACCACATCGGGTGCGGCGCGTGCCTCCTCGGTAGTCAGCTGGAAGGCTCGGCTCCTCACCACTGGAGCCTTTGTCTTGCTCTGCCGACCATCCGTGATCCGTAGGGTCGTTGGAGCTGGCGCCTTCACTGGCATTGCTACTATAAACTGAGGCCAACTGGCCTTTTTATGGCCCTTCTGATTGCAATGAAAGCAAATCAGGTCTAATGTCTGAAAGGTGGGGGCAGGGCCAGTAAAATCCATACCAAAGTGCCCAGACATGCCGAACTTGTAGTATCTCGATGATCCCAACCTACAAGCCCCCTCATGCGGCCTGCCGCATTTCCTGCAGCGGCCCTCGCCCAACTGGCCCTTCGGCCTAGTGTCCGATCCCTTGGGCTTCTTCCCCGAATCCCCAGTAATCTATCCCTCCTCTGCCTTCCTCTTCATGAGGTGCTCCAAATCGATCTCCCTCTCCCTCGCCCTAGCAATCATGGAATCTAGGGTCGGGAATGTCGAGAAGCTGACATGCTCCCGGATATCTACCCTAAAGATATCATGATAGCGGGTTTTCCGCATCTCCTCGTCTCCCACATACCGGGGCACCAACAATGCCCTCTCCCAGAACTTGGTGGTAATCTCTGCCACTGACTCTGTCGTCTGCCTCATATCAAGAAACTCCCTGGCCAGCTACTGAAATGGCACTAGTATGTAAGGATACAAGGGTGGGCCGATTTCTAGTGTGCATTCTATTCTCTCAAGTTAGGCTGAAACCTTGGAATATTGAATATTTGCATGTATAATAAAGAAAACATAGATCCTAGGTTTATAGGGTTGCATGTACACAAGAGGAGTGTTAGAATGCTCATAACCCATCACTTTTACATCATCAAATCTATACATATAGGGTCCGAACATAGTTTTTATTACAATTTTACTTCATAGTTTATGCTTTTTCATATGCATTTGTTCAATAAATGTTCCATACATGTTTATCGCTAGAATTCCCTACTGTTCATGTTTTTATGTCATTTTCAGATAATTAGAGTGGAGCGGTACTTTTGGAGTATCTTTCAATGTATATTTGGATCTTAATGACACTAAAATACTTGAGAAAGATGGAAGCTAGGTTAGATTTGCTAAAACTGAAGAGTTCGCATCTGAAACTGAAGAGTTCAAAATAGCAACATACTACATTAAATGAAGTTTCTAGGATTTTCGCCAAAAATGTAATCATAAATGCGATCACATTTTCCAAAAAATGCGATCACATTTTTTACTTTCTTGCTCTAGAAGTTGTTGGCTCATATATAAAGTCTACCTTTGTGATCAGTTTAAACCCTGGACGTTCCCAAACGACGAAAACAATTTTTGAAGGTGATTTTACGCACTTTTTCATCACTTTTTTAAGATCTGAAGGCTGTGGAACATATCTCAATCCATTAGATTAGTAGGAATTAGTAGTTTAATATCTCTTTTTATTAGTTTTGATAAGATTTTAGCCATGTCTGGAAAAACCCTAGATTTCAGTTCCATACATATCAGTACTTTTCATATAATCAATCATTAGACCTGATTTTTTGATTTGTGATTCTATCTATATTTTTTAGTTATGTGTTTAATGAATGTTTGATTTTGATTCTTGTTAGTTTGATCATCTAGCTAGGGTTTAATTATTTCAATTGATCAATTGTTGAAATCTGGAATTGTTTTGACAATCTGGTAATAAGTAACAAGTAATAAATTGGTTCTATGCTTGGATTTTGTAGAGTCAATATGTGTTGTGATATGTTGAACCTTAGGTAGTTATCTTGATTATGAGTTTTTGTAAATAACGAGTAGTCTAACATACTTTGTTATGTATATATTTGCGATGAACTTAAGAGATTCGTTATTCAATGTCGAGTCCTAGTATTCGTTTTGTATCCATGAGTAACCTATAAATAGGGTAGCTACCTAAGTGATTCGTAAATTTTGTATACTTGTACACGTGAAGCTTTCTCTCTCATTGCGATATCACTTGTTTACTTTCCGGATAATAGAGCTGAAACCAGATCTTATTTAGATTTTTCTGTTCTATTAACTCTGATTTACTTTAGAATTGGTTAGAACACAATTTAAACATCTTTTAAATTGACATAAGAGAAGAAATCTGCATATTGATTGAAGAATTTTGTTTGTGTTTTCACTTTATTGAGTCGATTGTTTCGAGTCAATATTTCCGCAAGTGGAAGCATAATTCTATGATTAATTGATTACGCGATTGTTTTATCAATTGTCTTGTTCCTAATTTCAATATCTTCAATTTTATCCTCATTTCAAACTATGATTCAACTTGATCTTGTGATTCAATGGCAAATCTGAACATCAACACCATGATGAACTACACAAATCTACTTGGATCTGATACTAGGATTCTGATGCTTATTCTAGAATACTATGATCAATGGGTGGATCGTATAGAAGACTATCTCAATGGGATAGATGAAGATTTTTGCAGATCGATCAAGAAAGGTCCTTATTGTGGCGTTCATGTTCATACAGTTGGAATAGATAGTACTTCTAAAGAGGTGATTGTGCAAGCAAACAAGCAAAAGGCAAACGATAAAAGGTGTCGTCGTGAGCTAAGAAGTGCCTTACCACCTATAGTTGACAACTACATCCGTGGATGCAAAACTGCTCAGAAAATATGGATCACTTTGAAAGAAAATTTCAAGGAAATAAGCGAACCAAAAAGAGTTCAGTTACTCAATGCTTGTCCGAGCTTGCTGAATTCAAGATGAAGGAGAATAAGTCTATCGAAGCTTATTATTGATAGATTCAATGAGCTTATATACAAGTGTACTAGATATGGTGTTGTTCGCACTACCCTTGAGTTCAATATATCCTTCATTTTAGGTTTGAAGAAGGAATGAAAAAATATCTAATTAATAATAAAGACTTAAAGAACTTTGATGACTATGTTCGATTAGGTGTTTAAGCCTATAACTATAATTGGTGTGTACTTGAATTGATAGTAGCATAGTCCGTTTGGGTTGGCTTCATACTAGTAACTAGACATGATGACCTATTGATAAAAAGGTAGAATTTATTATTCGATCAATAAATTGAAATAAATTATTTATTAATGTATTATGAAAATAATATATTAGTTAGAAATCATATTGTTTAATCAATATCTGATCAGAAATTAATTTGGAATTAATTTTGGGATTAAAGGAATTAGTTAAAATTGCAGGGGCTGTTTGGTAATTTATTGATAGTTGTGGAATTCGGCTCTAGAATCTTCCTAGATGGGTTGGACAAAATATTCTGGGGAAGCCCCAGAAATTTAGTCCAAGGGCCTCTTGGATGAGGTTCTTAGGCTGCTTAGACCTTAAGCTGAGGAATTAGGGTTTCCTCCTTAAAACTCTAGCTTTGGCCCTAAGCTACCAACATTTATATAAAGGTTTATACCCCTTTGAGATTTAGGCCACCATTCTAACCCTAAGAAGAGCCGAAATCTTGATGCTTCCACCTCCTCCTCTCTCATACATCCTCTTGCTAAGTGTATTTGTGAGCCATTAGAGGTGTTACATTTGTGACACTAGTTCTCAAGCTTCAACAACTTCAAGGAATTTTTTGTTATTACTATATAACATTTAAAGGTTAGTCTACTATCTCTTATTATAAATTTCGATTGTAGTCGATGCCTCCAGGTTTTATTTTTGTGCAATACTTGCATGTCCAATAGTGAAAAAATAGATCCTACAAATTAGGGTTGCATGCACACAAAGGGACTGTTTGTTATGCTCAAAACCCATCAGACTACTCCTTGTTAAATCTCTACAACGTTTTGAAGGCACATAAGTCTGAGGTGATGGATATGGCTGAAGACAATGGCGAAATGAAATTTTTAGGTCTTTTGGCTCAAGTTTCAAAGGTCTCTGGAAAGGAATCGGGTTCAGATATTGATGGAGATGAGAATGAAGAAACATTCTTGATGAACTCAGATGACGAAGCAGTGGCATAATATGCTTATAATGGTGTCCAAAAGTTTTATAAAGAGCCAATCAGTGGAAACATTAAAGTCAGATCTGTTAAGAAATCTGAATCAAGTTCTGGTGGAATGCGGAAGAGTGTGGAAAAGGATGTTGAGACGAAAGACGAGAATATTGAAAAGAAATTAATATGTGATTATGGTTACATTTGTAACTATTGTAATGGTCAGAATCATTTTACGAAGGCTTGTATGCTTAGGAAATAGGAAGAAAAGAAAGAGAAGTTGAAGGATGAGGCATACTATATGACGAAGATAGAGGAAATTCATGTAAAACCAACAATATTTCCTTGGTTGTGAAATATCCTGCTGATGATGAGGGAACCTATCAAATCGGATCCTCTGGCTCTGAAGACGAAGAAATTCATCATCCTACTCATGGAGTCATGTTCGCAAAGCATGTAGAGGGCCATTATGGAGAAAAGAGCTTGTTTGGTGATTTCGAGGAAGATAGTGATTGGAAGAGATGGAGAAGGATAAAGGAGAAGAAAGTGAAGAGGAGGAAGAGAAGTCGACTAGAAAGTTCTTCGTGACCACAACTTCAAAGTCTCCAATGACTGAGAAGGTATGTGATCTTCTTTTCTCTCTTGATGTTCCTTTAAATTCTTATCATGCTATTTTGTCTTATTTTGATGATACATGTTCTTACTTGAATGATATGTTGATTTCCTTGAGTAGCGAGGTGGAGAAGAATAAGACCATGATTTACAAAGCAAGAAATAAATTGGAGGAGAAGAAAACTAGGATAGAAAGCCTAGAATTGCAAATCACAAATGTTATGATAGATAAGGATTCTTTACGATTGGACAATAGCATGTTAGTTAAGAAAATAAATATTTATTGTAACACTGATAAACTTCTGTATAGGAAGTTAACTAATCTTTATCATTCATCTAACATACAGAAGAAACAACATAGGAAATTACCCTCTTTTATTAATTTCAAAATTGAATTAATTGATGAAACTACTTCTGATTGCGAGAGTCAAGTAGCTAAATTTGACCAAGTTCTGAATGATTCTTATGCGTATGGTATTGTGAATATCAATGATTGTTTGGATGTTGATGAATTAGCTGATATTCCGAATGAGACTTTGACTAAAAGAAAACAAATAAAATTGTTGAAAAAAAATGAGAAATTGACACAAAGTACTCAACAAAATTTTGTTGATATTAAAGATGATTCAAACAATATCAGTGAAATTGAAGAAGGGGAATGTGTTGATTTCTCAAATGTGTATATCATTAATGTCACTTCATTAGCTAAATGCACATAAAATAATGATTCAACTTCAAATATAAACCTGATTCATCTTTGACAACCAAAACTTGTGATTCTCAAAAGGTCTCGGGTATTGTCGATGATATAAAGAATCATGAAAGTGATAGTGATGACGATTCATGTGAAAAAGAAATTTTGCGAGTTATTGAAGCTCAAGTTTTTGATGATACAGAGGAATTTAAAAAGATTATAAAAGAAAAAGGAAAACATTTTCTTGAAACAAACTCGGTTCTTTATCCCCAATTTATTAAAGGACTTCCAAATCAAGTTTTTGTTACGACAGACAATGGGGATAATGTCAATCCAAAACTGAATGAACTGTTAAAAGAAGATAATTCGAAAGTGACTGATGAAGGATTTTACTCTAATCAAAATGTTGTGGAAAATGAATTGAATCAAAGGTCAAAAACTTTTCAACGTCAAAAGAGTTAAAAATCTTTTCCAAAAGTAAACAAAAATAACAAAAATGGTGTTTGGTTTGTAAAAATTGTCAAGCCTAGTGTCAAATCACGAAAAAGTGGTGGAAAAATCAGATTTGAAAGAAGAAATTTCCAAAAAGAAGGCTCAAAACAAAGCTTATTGGAAGAAAAGGAGAAATTTTCAAAAGTAAGAGAAGTTGAAACAAAAATCACGGAAAAATCAAGAAAAGAAGTTTTTACAAACATCCAAAACTTGTACTTCAAAAAAATATCGAAAAGTTTTTCACAAAAAAGTCAACAAGTATATTTTGTGAAAAAAACTCAAAATGGTTTTTCACAAAAGGCGAATGGTGTTTAAAATGAAAAAATGAAACCACAAAATCGCTTTCAAAAGAATTTTTCACAAAATTCACTTTAGAAAAATGTTCAAAGGAATTTTTCTCAAAATCATATGAGTTTTCAAAAGGAATCTCAATTCGGGTATCAAACTCGATATTAAAACGGTTTTCAGCAAACATCACATAAACCCTTTTAACAAACAAGTTTTCCAAAACTAACAAATGTTCTGAAGAAAAATTTACCTTTCAAACTGGATGGTCCACATTTTCTAAATCTTGATTCAAAGCATAAGTGGAATGTTTCAATTTTCAAGGGAAAAAATGAAATGAAATTTTTTAATCATTGGTTTGAAGGAAAAGGAAAAAAATATCAACCAAAAAAGTATTCTCAAGAACAAGTCCAACATGCATATTAGAATTACTTAAATGAATCGATGAGTGGACGTACTTCATCCCTAGAATCATTGTCGAAGCCATCAAAATGGAAAGAACTTTAAGCAATCAAGAAAGTTAATTTTTCTGAGAAAAAGGTTGAAAAAGAGAAAATCAAAGTTGAAACTTTGACATTGAATGATTGTATTTATGTGCCCAAATCTGATGAAGTTGATTTAATTGACAAAAATCAACAAAAAAAATCCGTAGTTTGATTTTTAATTTGTATTTGCACACAACTTGTTACACTAATATCCATGGACCCAAAAAGGCTTGGGGACCTAAATCTCTTAGAATAATTGCAAGTTCTACGTGACGACCAATATGACGAAAATTGGTATATCGATAATGAATGCTCGTGCCACATGATGGGTAGGAAGGAGAACCTGAGGGATTATAGGAAGTTGGAGAATGCTGGAGTTATGAAATTTGGGAACAATCAAAAGTGCAAAGTAAAATACTATGGTAAGGTAACGAATGGGAAGTTTACTGTAAAGAGGGTCACTTATGTCGAAGGTTTTGTAATTAACTAATAAAAAATTCTTCGGTGATACTAAATTGAGCATGACATCAGGATTTGAACCAACAGTAGGGAAAATGTCTGGATCATCAATTGCTCATTTGGGAATAAACATATGATAAAATTGAGCAACCTCTGTATCTTCATGAACAAGAATACCTGCCTGACTATAGACTGCAAAATGAGACTTCAAAACCGTGTGCTAGAGATCTCATATGTCTTCTTTGAGTGCTTTATAGACGAAGCGAACTCAACCCAAAGTTACAAAGCATAATCCAATTACAAAACCATGTGCTAGATTCTTTGTGTGCAGCTTGCGAACAGGGAAATCAACATCCTCAAGGTCATCCTATCGTTATCGATTCAAAGATTGTTGAACCATTGGAACTTATGTATATTGATTTGTGTGGTCTTTCAATTATTGAGTCTCTCAATGGGAAGAAATACATACTTGTTATTGTAGATGACTTTTCACACATTACTTGGGTTTATTTTCATAGACAAATATTTGAGACTGCTAAAGTAATCATCGATTTCATCAAAAGCATTGAATTGAGTCTGAAAAAGAAAGTTAGACGAATCAAAAGCGATAATGGAACATAATTCAAAATTTGTGTTCTCGATTCATTCTTGACGAATCTTGGAATATCTCACAATTTTTCATCTCCTTACACACAACAACAAAAAGGTGTTATCGAGAGGGGAGGAATCGTTCGTTATGTGAACCTTCCAGAACTATGCTCCCTTGTGCAAATCTACCTTAATATTTTTGGGTAGAATTAGTATCTACAAGGTGTTTCATGAAAAATCGTTCTTTTATTCATCGTAGATTTAACCTCACACTTTATGAAATCATTAACAAAAGGAAACCTAATGTTAAAGTTTTCCATGTTTTTGGTTGCAGATGCTTCTTCATGATTCTAAAGGATAATCTTTCAAAGTTTCAAAACCAGGCTGATGAAGGATTTTTTTCTTGGATATTCGTATAAATCTGTTTCATATAGGGTGATGAACAAACGAACGCGAAGAGTTGAAGAAACTTTCAATTTCACATTTGATGATTATTATGCCAAACGAGTAGAACATGAATTTCAAAGAAACATATTCTTTCTGAGTTAAACCAGGAATCTGAGAAAATGATTACTTTCGATAATGATTCTGATTTACTTTTTGGTATACCTGACAGGGCTATTCATGTTGAGGTTCATTTATTCATTCCTAAGGATTGTCCTAAGGAATAGGCGCGAAATCCATCGCTGCCAATGACACAACTTCCAATGTTATCTATTAGGCAAAACTGCCAATATTATCATTTAGGTGCGACTGCCAGGATTATGACGTTCTCTATTAGGCGCAGCTGCATATATTATCATTTAGGCACATCTACCAGGATTATGATGTTCTCTATTAGGTGCAGCTGCCGATATTATCCTTTAGGCGTAGCTGTTAGGATATTTAGAGTACATTGTAGTTAAAAAACATGTACAGGTTGTCGCGCAACTGCCAATGTTTATCTATATTATCTTTCATCCCTCATCATTTATCTATCTATCTTTACCTAATATTTTTATAGGTATAGAATACATATATAGTTTACATCAAATAAAACATGTATATTAAGTTCTTCCAACATAGATATCAAGAACACAGGTAATATGCACACATAACACGTAATTTATATTAAATACTTCATATCTATGTGTAAGAGGAAAGTAACTATGCACTCACTTGTTAAAGTGATGATTCCAAACTCGGACAACACTTTGCTTCTAACAATTATGTTTTTCTTCGACAAAACCTAGTATCATTACCGCTAGATTTTAGTCTAATATTTATTGCGACTATTTAGGAGCGATATAGTTTTATAAGTGCTAAACAATACTTTTCAACCACTATGTACAGATAGGAGCCAAACATGAACCACCGGAGGGCAGGATGGCATTATAGCACTTCTGAAATCCAACAACCCTATGCGGCTCTTCAAACCAAATTCCCCGAACCATGAGTAGTAAAAATATTATAAATTTATAATAACACTTTTTATATTATATTTATAATATATATTTTTTTATAATTTCATAATTACAATAATAAACTTAAACATACGCTATACTTAGAGTAGGGTAAGCATATCTCACTTACCGAGGATTTGGCTAGGAACTGGGCTCTGTGGGGGCAGAACTTCCGAGCCAAAAGCTCTTCTTCATGGAGCCTTTTGGTGCTATGGTACTCACCTCTAACACTTAGGAAGTGCTTAGGAATGTAAGAGAGGGTTTGGTGGTATTGGCGCTGCCACATAGGTATTGACAAGATCAACCAATTTTAAAAACAAATCATAACTTTCGTATACGAGCTCCGGTTTCGACGTTTTTTATATGCACGCATAGGTATTGACAAGATCTACAACTTTCCTTTTGACCCCATTGGCTAATTGTAGACCTATGTTAAATTTAATAGTCTGAGAAGATTACACTGTTAATGACCGTGTAAAATTCATAAGTTCTACATACAGACTCCGCTTTCGACTGTCTTTTTATCATTGAAATCCTATTAGTGAGATCTTAAACTATCATTTAGATCATTTTGGCTAAAAATTGACCGATCTAAAATTCGATTTCTGGGCTGTACACTACTATGCTAAATCTTAGAAAAATCATAACTTCCTCATATAAAGTCAGATTTGGACGTTCTTTTTATGTACGTTCTCGGTTTAACGTATAATACAACTTTCGTGTAGATCTCTAAGGCTAAAAACTAATTTATCAAAAATTCACTTTTTACGATACGCGGCACCGTGTCGATTTAGCCGTAAAACATCGACCATTCATAACTTCTTCGTTATAAGTCGGATTTCAGTGTTCTTTATATATATGGAATCCTTGTGAAAAATACTATAAATTTGGATAAGATTATTTACTCTAAATAATATTCTATTAAAATTTATTTTTGACGCTTCTTATCTCTAAATTTACTAGCCCGAATCCGCGGGCGTTATAATTTTCTCCCCATTAGGATGATTACGTCCCGGAATCATCAACAAAACAGGGCTCGTATAATGACTCCACACGTTATCTTTTCATCCTAGGTAATAATCGTAACTCATATGTCCTTCTAAATGAGTACCTAACTCTTGGACTTGACTGTCGGTGGTGCTCAATTTTGCACCTGCTCTTCTTACTATGTTGGACTTTCAATTGTAATCTTCGAGTTACAAACTTGATTCTTATTGGAGTCTCCTTTTTCTTCTTAACAGACTTATCTTAAGATAGGTTATTTCCTTCGATTACCATAATTGACCGATGGGTCATGGTCTAATGACGTCTCATCGTATGATGCGATGCTTTAGACTCAGTTCTCTTTTGAGTCAAATTACAGAATGGAATATACCTTCCTTCATGTTCTAATGTGATTTAATAACTTTCTAGCATATAGAACTTCTAGCTACAAGCTTCTTACTTTCACAACAATCACAATACTTCTATTTATTTCTTCGATTATTTTTCACTTCAATCTTCTAGCTTAATTCGGACGCTACATTGAACTTGGTTCTCTAAACCATGTAGAATAGATATCTTAGTCGGGCTCGATATTATATGACCACTAGGTTCGGAATAATAATCATCTTCTTAGTCATTACCGAAACAATAGTAAAGACAAACATGAACAAAACATAATCAATTACTAGCGCCTTAGTAACCTTGTGACTTTCCTTGATCCAAGTGTGAGTCCTGTGATTCCGCTAGTATAGGCCTCTATTACCTTTCACACCTACTCATACTCGTCCCAAGTATTGTCTTGTAATTCTCTAAGTCACAATACAAGAATTTCGTGTAGTCATTTAACACATCAGTTAACATAACCAAGCTTTATATTATTTCTTGAAACGATTACACATATGTTCAAGTTCACCTATGCTAGACCTCTTATAATGGGCTACATCACGTGATACTATATATATGGCTATTTTATATCTTGATATTTAGAGATAAAGTCCTCACTCCTGATCCCTTACATTGTCACCTGCTTCGTCAAGGATCATCTAGAATGCTCTTGCCTTTGGCTTCGATGGTTCGTTTGGCTTTGCAGCTCCTTCCCTCTTTGGGAAGTCATGATTAAAGTTCCCTTCTCCATTACATCCGTAACACACCCTTTTGTTGAATGTACACTCATTGGCGTAATGCTCGGTCTTCTCAAACATGAAACATGTCACCACTTGGCTCCATACTTTTGGTCATCCAGGTTAGACCTCAAGAATCTTCCTCTCTTATCAGATCTTGAGAATACCTTAATCTTCCTCTTTTCTCCCACTTTATCTCTTTCTAGACCCTTTTCTCTTATCTGGGTCTATACATTCTTAGCTAATGTAATGGCTGTTTTTAAAGTAGTTGCCATTTTGACCGTTGGGACAAGGTCCGTTGACAATCCTTTAGCAAACCTATCTATCTTGAAGAGTTTAGTAGGCACTAAGTAGGGTAATAGCTTCGTCTTCTCGGTAAATGCAGTGGCATACTCATCAATACCCATCTTCCCTTTCTTTATGTTCTGAAACTCATTGTTTAAGTCTATCAGAACTTGTTGTGACAAAGAACATGGTTTGGCATGCGGAATTAAAGTTTTCACAATTGAACATAGTGATTTGGGTGTTTAAGAGATATATTGAATGTATATGGTGTTACAAAAAAGGACTAGATCTAGACTACATAATTAACACACACTTACACACTCACTTCTACATCTCTCAAGCACACCTCTACAAGTGGACAAACCCACCTTATATAGAGGTGTTTACATGTCTCTCTCTCACTCTCACTAACAAATGAGTCTAAAGGCTAAAGCACCACATGAAAGTGGGTTTTACAAAAGTCAAACATTTAAAAAGTCATGAATGAGGAACTTTGCACCCCAACATTCTCCCCCTCAAAGTTAGGAATGAATGACCCACATCAAATCTTCCAAAATCACGCACTACACGGTTCGAGCCTCAAAGGTGACACATGTCGAAACGAACTTCAATCTTCAATTCTTCCATGACTCTTCAATTTGGGCTCTAGGATGTGAGACCTTACAAACCGAGCAGCAACGAATGATTAAGAGATTTCCAAACTCCAAATAATCACCCAAAAGTTGCGCATAAAAACACACCCCAAAAATCTTCAATAAAACCAAACCCATTTCAAATATATCACTTCCGAACATCCAATTGCATCATCTCATAGGCTTCAAAACTTCAAGATCACTTCGGTCATCAAATCCGCATACTATGAAAAATTCAAGTTCGAATTTCCATATAAAACTTCTCCCCCTTTTTATAATCGAAATTTGATTATAAAACTCCAAAGGAAAAAGAACGTGCTCTATTCGGAATTTTTTGTGTCAAAACTCCCCCTTAACATGTGGCATAAACTTTGTGCTTCAATCCAGAAAACCCAAAAAATATTCAATTTTTATTGTCGTTAACGGATTGCCTTTGACAAAATTCTCAAAAATGGGTAGAAATTGTCAATTTCAAAATTCTGCAGTGACCCGTTGCGCCCAAAACAGCAAAATATGCAAAACTCTCCCCCTTTTGCAAAGCTGGATAGAAAGCGTCAATTTGCACAAACTACAGGGGCCTGAAATGCACTTTCTTCAATTTCAGCAAAAAATAGTCCTTTTCGAATTTGGGTGAAAACTGCCAAAAATTCGAAGCCTTAGGGACCATTTTCGAAAATTCTACTCTTTGTGTTCAAACATACGAAGCATGCCCACAAAATTCGAAGCTTCCAAAAAATTTCGAATTTGGGTGAAAAGTGTCAAACATTCGAATCTTGTGTTAATTTTCGAAGTGACAAAAATTCGAAGGTTCAGGGTCCGTTTTCGAAACTTTTGCTATTTCATGGCAAAACATACGAAGACGACAAAACATACGAAGAGTTAGAAAAGGTGTTAAGCTGTCAAAAGTTTAGGGGCTAATTTCGAAACTTTGTTCTATTTGATCAAATCATTCGAAGACCCCAATTCATACGACGTACGAAGCATACGAAGACTCATTAATGAACAGTAAAAGTCTCCGTATAAATTTCCAAAATACCCCCTTCGAAAATTCAGAATATACCCTTCGAATATTCAACTTCTAAACACCCCTTCGTATCAATCCATTCCCTTCAAACATTCACAAACACAACAATCCTTTGTTCAATAAACCCAGATACAGTCTTCGTGTGAATGATATCTTCATCATATTAACGAAAAATTCTCAGCATACGAAGCCTTATCAAGTGAACAGTAACCTCTTAATCATCCAAGCTTTGAATCGACTGTAGAATCAACATCAACAATCAACCCATCGTATCTTCAAAATCCAAACACATGGACCCTTCGATTCTTGCTGTTCTTCATTTTTTACAAACACAGGAACCCTTCGTATCTTAATCACCAACACACCCTTCGAATCCTTCATCCCCAAAATCTAACATTTATTCGTTATCAAGTATTAACCCTTCGAAATCATAAGATGCGAACCAAAAATCGATTAACCCAAATTCCAAATTATCCACTTCTAGTTCGTTCTTCAATTCTTCGACTTTAACATCAAAACCAAAATCGATTTCACATCACCAACCCCAAAATCAAATATTCGTTCTTACAGTTCATCGCCGGGACTCTTAAAATCAGCCGACATCAACATCATCGACCACAAAAACGAACTTCCAACCATCGATTTCTAAATCTTTGAATCTTAACATTACAGAGACCACATCGACAAAAATCAACTCCAAACATTCGAAGAATTCGCCCCAATTCCAAAATCAAATTTTTCGTTTTACACGCCTCGATCATTCCAACTCATTCAATCATTCATTTACAATCAAAGTTTCGTTTTCTCAGTTCAACCCATCGACTGATTCACAAAACCTTCAATTATTCGAACACATTCGATAAATCATCAATTAAACCTTCATACATTCCGGTTTACCAAACCCAAAATACTCTTTGAACCTCAATCATCAACCGATCGACTATTTGCAAACAGTCAAGGCTTCAAGCATACGATATCTGATATCGATTTTCCAATCTTGACTATCATTCGACCGTTCTTGATCGATTTTTATAAAATCAATGACTCAATTTTACGATTTCAACTCTTGAACTGGAACACATTCGACATTTATACAACAAATCTCATATGACATCAATTTTAAAATTCTAGGTTCTCATCTAAACTGAATCGATTAAAAGACACAATGAGATGATACTGCAAATACAAGAACACGATGATCAAAAGTTGAGTCAAGAACATGAACATTGTACAACCATGGAAGCAAATGGCATACAACAAATGACGGAGATAGAATAACGAAGTAAGATACCGTCTAATTTAATTTTGGGCTAGATTGAAACATTCAATGAACAGTAATGAATTGAACTTTTGGGCTTGCATCGGACCAACGAATAGTAATCAATTTGAGATTTGGGCTAACTATGAAATCTTGAATCAAATGAATATCAATTGATTAACAAATGATTTAAATCGAATTTTGATCTCAAAAACAGTTATAACAATGGATCAATTATGAATAGTAAGGAGACTCAAAATTTTACTTAGTTTTGGCTAGATCAATGAAAGAAATATATTGGATCATAACAAATGGGTTTTTCAAGAAAAATTTGATCCAACGAATCAAACGATCAAAAATCAAAAACGTTACGCACGATTTAAACGAGATTAAGAGAGATCATAGAGAGAGACTCACCAAAATTGATCAAATTGCTACAAAAATTGCCAAACCGAGAATCGTTCTTCAAATATCACCTTGATCTTGAAGACCCGCTCTGATACCAATTGTTGTGACAAAGAACATGGTTTGGCATGCGGAATTAAAGTTTTCACAATTGAACATAGTGATTTGGGTGTTTAAGAGATATATTGAATGTATATGGTGTTACAAAAAAGGACTAGATCTAGACTACATAATTAACACACACTTACACACTCACTTCTAAATCTCTCAAGCACACCTCTACAAGTGGACAAACCCACCTTATATAGAGGTGTTTACATGTCTCTCTCTCACTCTCACTAACAAATGAGTCTAAAGGCTAAAGCACCACATGCAAGTGGGTTTTACAAAAGTCAAACATTTACAAAGTCATGAATCAAGAACTTTGCACCCTAACTGATCTATCTCTAAGCAGTATTGCATTTTCAACTGATCCATGAATGCTTCCCAAGATATCCACATGGCTTCTCCCCATGGCATTGTATCTGCCAACAACTTCCACCAACTTACAACTCCGGTCTTTAGTTGTCTGACTGCAAAGACTGTCTTTTGCTTATCGATGCACTTGCAGCTTTCAAATACCATGTGCATCTCGGAGATCCGGTCCATAATTTCCACTAGCTTTAGGCTTCCAGAAATACTTGGTGGTTTGGCACCCAAGAAGTTCTTATACATGTGGCTATCCGTGTCAATCCTTCTGTCTGGGTCGTTCCTCCTAACCACTTGGGGTCCAACTTGACTCACAGTATGACTGTAATTTCCCTCCTATGATAGTTCTTCATTCAGTTCGGGATGCACAATAGGCACAGTAGGTTCATCCTTATTAAGCAACATTTGCATCATTTCCTCACTTTGTTTGGCCATCATAGCCCGAATCATTGCTTGGACTCCTGCCATTGTGATTGGATCGGGCACAGCTGCTACCTCTGGTGCAAGCTCAATCACTCATGGCTATTGGTTTCCATTAGCATTTCCTAATCCGCTGTGAGTTCTCATCATTTCGATCTATACACCAAATCAAACGTTCTATGTGCAGTGAGGAGAGTTTAGATAGGGGAATCAGTCGTATAAATATCCTATCACTCCAAAAAGTTACATGTCATTTCTAATACCATAATTAAATGTTTAGAAATTAGAACACATAAAGTTTCCAGATCCAGTCAGCAACGGACAATAGATCCGGTCGGCAACAGGCCATAGATCCGATCAAGCGATAATATCAGAAAGGATGACAAATCATTTATCATATAAAAATATTTTAGGCATTTTCCCTAAATAAGCTAGTGCTTATGTCTATTCAGGTGTACTACCTAAAATATATTAGACACACTCCTCATGATCATCGCTTACCATTCTAAGTTTAAGTCTAGAAATAAATCCTTACTCCCAGTTCGCTCAAACTAATGCTCTGATATCAATTGCGACATCCCCAAATTTACAGTCATTTTAAAATTTTTATTTATGCTTATTTGAAAATCAAAGTATCCATTTTAAAGAATATTAATGCGGAATTTGTTCCCAGAAAAAACATGATAAATATATTATCAAAGCATTTCCGAAGAAGTGTATTTTATTTATATTAAAACTTTGGGATGTTATCATCAATACAGAAACATAAGCATAAACGAGCTTACATTCATTTACACTAGTGATCTACATTGCCTTTAATCACTCAGTGTAATGTAGCTTCGTATCGACACCTGTGATATAAATAAACTGAGTGAGTCAGGTTGGGAAACCTGGTGAGTACATAGGGTTTTCAACCCACAACAATAAAGTTATTCTGCTTCATCATCAAACAATTAACCCAATTACCCATCCACATTATCTTCATTATTCTTATGGATCTATCCTAATAATCATCTATTCTTCATTTATTCATTTCTAAGGTTTTTCCTAAGGAATAGGCGCTTTGTCCATCACTGCCAATGGTAAAGCTACCAATGTTATCTATTAGGTACAACTGTCAATATTATCATTTAGGCGCAACTGCCAGGATTAAGACATTCTCTATTAGGCACAACTGCCGACATTATCATTTAAGCGCATGTGCCAAGTTTATGATGTTCTCTATTAGGCGCAGTTGCTCGGATATTTAAAGTACATCGTAGTTCAAAAACATCTACAGGTTGTGGCGCAACTGCCATTGTTTATCTATATCATATTTCATCCTTTATCATTCATCTACCCATCTTTACCCAATATTTTAATAGGCATAAAATACATATATAGTTTACATCAAATAAAACATGTATATTCGGTTCATCCAACATAGATATCAAGAACACAGGTAATATGCATACATAACACGTAATTTATATTAAATACTTCATATATATGTGTAAGATGAAAGTAACTATGCACTCACTTGCGACTATTTACAAGAGATATTGTTTTATAAATGTTAAACAATACCTTTAAACCATTTTAATACCGACAAGGGCTAGAGATAAAACATTGGAGGGCATGACCATTTTGGCATTATAGCACTTCTAAAATCTAATAACCCTATGCGGCCCTTCAAACCAGATTCCCAGTACCGTGAGTAGTTAAAAGATATTATAATAACACTTTGTATATTATATTTTATAATATATATTTTTTATAAGATCATAATAACAATAATAAACATAAACATAAGTTATATACTTAGAGTAGGGTAAGCATATCTCACTTACCGGGGGTTTGGCTAGGAACTGAGCTCTGCCGGGGCAGAACTTCCAAGATGAAAGCTCTTATTCTCAGAGCCTTCTGGCACTCCCAGACTCGCCTCTAACACATAGGAAGTGCTAGGGAATGGAAGAGAGAGTTTGGGGGTATTGGGAGAGAAAGGATAAGAAAGGTGTGTAGAAAATGGATGATTTGTGCCTCTATTTATAGGCTGTCTTGGGGAGATTTATGTCGTAAACTTAAAATTCACGTCCTGACCTTACCTAGGCTCCATGGCTTCACCTGGTGCTGCTACGTGGTGCAGGACGCAGATAGAACAACCAATTTGAAAAAAAAAACTCTTAACTTTTGCATACAAGCTCCATTTTTGATGTTCTTTATGTCCACGCATAGGTTTTGATAAGATCTACAACTCTCCTTTTGACCGTATTGGCTAATTCTTGACCAATTTTAAATTTAGCAGTCTGAGAAGATTACACTATTAATGACCATGTAAAATTCATAACTTCTACATACGGACTCCATTTTCGATTGTCTTTTTATCGTTGAACTCCTATTAATTAGATCTTCAATTTTCATTTAGATCATTTTTGCTAAAAATTGACCGATCTAAAATTCGATTTCCGAGCTGTGCACTACTATGTTAAATCTTAGAAAAATCATAACTTCCTCATACGAAGTCAGATTTGGACGTTTTTTATGTACATTCTCAGTTTAACGTATACTATGAAGTTCGTGTAGATCTCTAAGGCTAAAAAGTAATTTATCAAAATTTCACTTTTTATGATACGCGACACCATGTCGATGTAGCCGTAACACTTCGATGGGTCATAACTTTTTCATTATAAGTCGGATTTCAGTGTTCTTTATATGTATGGAATCCATGTGACATATACTATAACTTTGGTTAAGATTATTTACTCTAAATAATCTTCTATCAAAAAGTTATTTTTGACGCTTCTTATCTCTATATTGACTAGCCCAAATCTACGGGCGTTACAGATGATATTAATGATCATATTTCTATTACAGAAAATGATGAAGAAATATATCAACATGCTCATTTGGATTTTTATCTATTCTATCCAGCTTTGGATAAATCGACTCGTGCTCATCCAAAAGAACAAATTCATGGTAATCCTAATTCTGGTGTTATAACACGAGAACACATTAGATTTATAGGGGAATCTTTACCAATCAAGAAACGTATACATGAAATCTGCTTGAACACTTTGGAATGACAAATTGCTCAAAGGTGAAGGTTCCCATGGTATTCTACACTCACTTAAATCCATATTTGGATAATCTAGTCGTGGATTTAAGGACATATAGAAGCATCATTAGTTCGTTATTGCACTTAACTGCAAGTCGACCCGGTATTATGTTTTCGATTTGTAATTGTGCCAGGCACCAAGCGAATCCTAGAGAACTACTTATCACAACAGTAAAGAATATCTTTCGATATCTACATCAAACACCGACTCATTGTGGTATCTAGCAAACACAAGATTCTTTATTCAAGCATTTTCTGATGCTGATCTAACGGTTGTCAATTGGATCGCAAGAGTACTACTGGAGGATGTTAATTTCTCGATGGGAAGCTTATGAGTTGGCGGTCGAAAAAGAAAACATGTGTATCGATATCCACAACTGAGGCTAAATATAGTGATGTTGCAGCTTGTACTTCTCAAGTGATCTGGTTCCAAAGTCAATTATGTGACTATGCAATAAATATGAAGAAAATTCATTTATTTTGTGATTCTCAAAGAGCAATTCTTATTTTTCATAATCCAATTCAGCATCCCAAAACAAAACATATTGCCCTTCGATACCATTTCATCAAAGATCATGTTGAGGATGGCAATATCCAATAACATTTTGTTAAAACCACAGATCAAATCATATATATTTTTACAAAACTACTCGATCAAAAATATTTTTTGCGAATTTCAAATGGTTTGGGAATGATGGAAGCTTGTTTTGTTCCAATCTGTAACTAATTTTTCTCGTTTTTGGATTAGGAAGTTTTGGACTAAAAATCCGGTGTTGATATGATTTCACTAAGAGGTTTCTGTTCATGTTCAGATCTTTGATGTCGTTCGTTTTCAACATTTATTTTGACTCATTTAGCGAATGTTGCCAAATAACGATTGCCACGCTCTGGCTTATGAGAGGTGATTGCGAATGGGTAGCAGTGGTCTTTCTAACAACTACTCATTATGAGAGGATACTGTTTCCTTATGGCTTTAACTGAGTAGGGAATGTGGGACCTATCGAAACACTATTCATTATCCATAACAAATGACGTACTATTTTTTTTTGTTTTCCGAAAGATAAAAATCCAAAATTTTTTTCTTTATTTTTGTGTTTTGTTTCTAAAATTAAAAAAATCCAAAAAGATTGTAGTTTTTCTAGATTTTTGTCATTCTTGTCATTGATTTCATAAAATCAAAAAGTCAAAAAGATATTCTTTATTTTTTCCTTTTATTTCCAATATTCAAAAACACAAAAATATTTTCTTTGTTGTTGATTTTCTAATATAGATTACGAAGTTCATTGTAACATATGTTTCTCATAAGCAAGCCATAACAAAGATCTACAGGGATTAGGTACAATTCATAACTTGTCACTAGTTAAGAGTCACTAGAAGCATGTTGTTGCATGTTGTCCAAAGCCTCAATAACTCATTGTTTGCAAAGCCTTAATGAAAATTTTCTTACGATTTTTTGATAGGTTTTTAGCTATAATAACACCCTATGTGCTCATAAAAACCCTAATGCTTATCTAGGTTTCTCTATTGTACATGCAAGTTATCCAAGACTATAAACCCTAGATCTAGCATATGAATTAGGGTTTAGATCATACCTTGATTGTTATGTAACAATAACAATCTCAAATCCAACTTGTAATGACTTTAGAAAGCTTAGAGTCACAAATGTCACTCCTCTAATGGTTCACAAACACCAAGAGCAAGAGGATGAATAGAAGAAGAGAAGGAGGCTGCCCTAAACGTGTGGCAACCCTAATCAACTAGTTCCCCACGTTTTTGAGCCACAAGGGTCCTTTAAATAGTGAAGCTATTAGGGTTATCAAACAAGGAAACCCTAATTTGGATGCTTAGGCCCCAAGCAACCCATGGACTCCTTCCTCAAAGGCCTAGGACGATTTCTAATGGGTTTCCCATAGAATTTGTCCACCCCTTTAATATGGAGTTCATTAGCTCAATATTCAACTATCATACAATTGACAGTTCTAGTCCCTTAAGTTTAATTAATCTTTTTTAGTCACAAACTTAATTCTTATTAATTCTTGACTAATATTAATTAAACAATATGATTTCTCCTTTAATATATTATTCTCATAATATATTAATAAATCATATTTAATCCTTTCTTTCCATAATTCATCCTATCAAGTTGATTTGGTTAAGGCAACCCAAAAGGACCATGCACCATCGGGTCAAGTACATACCAAAATAGTTATGGACTTAGACACTAATCCAACATTTTTTGCCAATAGCTTGTATTAACAGTAGTCCTCGAGCTAGCTTTCTCTTCTTAATTTGAGTTAAGAGATGACTGCAAGGTCACATTTATTCGTAGAGGTACAATGGATTTTCATAACCAATCTTTTTCACACTAATGTTCTTATACTTGTACACATAATGACACATACCCAAGACATCTCTGCCCAAAAACAGCTAGGATATTGGTGTGTCAAAATTTTGTGTTTATGATCCTTAGTCATTTATCCATGATGAAGGTGAGACCAAACAAACCTTACACCTAAGGAATTGATGTTGAACAACTTTTACTATTCAAGATTTTCACGAAACCTTATACTTCATTGTACCATTTCAAATGTTCAAAATCTCATTGTCATTTTCATGCGTGATCTTAATGAGTGTACTTATACCAAGTCATTTATTCGTAATAGATTGAACTCTACAATATATATATATATATATATATATATATATATATGTAATGATATTTATGTATGAACATTTACTTTGATCTTCAATCACTTAAATTTTTTTCAACGCTTACTTGTTGTTGATTACATTGATCACCAAAAGTATTTTCTTACAATAACTTGCACATATGTTAAGTTGTGAATTTTTATGAAAATGAAGCCACCAAAAAAGCTTGTTAAAAAAGGCCCTTCGATACTTCACTATAAGTATTCGATTGTAATTCATGAGAAACCACACAAGCACTTTGATATCTCTATTGATGTCGAAGGAAGAAACTTTACCGGGGATCTTACTGTCTTTATATCAAAGTTTCTTTGATATCACTATATCCAAAAAAAATTAATTTTTCTTTTGGATCACATTGGCATTGAAATCCTCAAGGTTATGGGTATTACCAACTGATACCAAGATTTCGCAAAGTCTGGTACATGATTTCACTTATAATTTCCGTAAGTGAATGAGGCCCAAATTTAACTATTGACGATTGGTTCATGGTTCCTAATGAAGATTGGTGACTATTCAGATCTATGCGTAATGATGAATTAGGCTTTGGATGGGAAATTATTGTTGCTTTATCATGGCCCGAGAAAAGTGCTCATTACTCTTACATGTGGCAGTAGGAGAGGGTGTCGTTTCAAATGCTTCCTTTACATATGGAATTTGGTGATTGGACCCTAATTTGAATTTAAATTTGACGCCGATTATAAAATATGGGTTGATCCTTCAAGTAAACCTTTCTGATTCCCAACATTTACGCAAGATCGCTAACCCTATTTTGTGATCAAAATAAAAAATTCTCACTCTTATCATGTATACTGTTAACAAAGATATTTATTAATTCAATACTATCGAAGATGAAATTTTGAAGCCAACTATGAAAGTTCGATCAAACAATGTTTGGTTTGATCTGGTGCCTAATAGTTACCCTAGAGAATTAAGAATTCGGGCTCAATGTATGAAGGATTCTTGTCTTTCACATGCTTTATCTGCTTCTTTCTCTATTCTGATGAAGAGGTTATCACTTGTTGCTTCTACGACCAAGTACAACAAATCGGCTGATATCATCAGATTCCAGATGGAATCACAGAAGAAAAAGCAATTAACAAAGAAGTAATTTTCCCAAAATCTTCAACTGCCATTGGATGGTTAGTTCAAGGTTCCTTCACAAGATCAGAAGCTCTAGATGTTCAACAAGATGGGCTATGAACCTCCAATTTCTCTTGTGAGTAGTTTCAAAAGGCTAATCTTCCAGGAGTTTGGAAATTTTTCTTTGGGATTACATTTTGATGTTTGACTGGAAGGATTTATAGTATGGATAATACAAAACTTAGGTTCTATTCAGTCATGGCGGGTCTATACTATGGTATGCAAGTGGATTATGCTTTGTAACTATGGGCTAAGTTCGCTTCGTCTATAAAGCACTCAAAGAAGACATTTGAGATCCCTAGCACACGGTTTCTGAGTCTCATTTTGCAGTCTATAGTCAGGCAGGTATTCTTGTTCACGAAGATACAGAGGTTGCTCAATTTTATCATATGTTTATTCCTAAATCAGCAATTGATGATCCAGACATGGGCTATCTGTTGGATATAGTGTCTAAGTTCATAACTTTATTTGGTATGTACTTGACCCGACCCGGCATGGTCCATTTGGGTTGCATGGCATTGCAATACTTGGATAGAAAAAATGAGAGAAAGTACACTTGTGATTATTAATATATTATAAGTTCTAATATATTAATAATAGTATTATTTAATTAGTATTGATCAAGTATTAATCTAGTATTAATTTGGTGATCAAAGTGAGACTAATTAAATATATAGGGTTGATTATGACAATCATCAATTCTTTTATGGTGGATTAATGATCCACGGTTTATGGGTTTGGTTATAACCATATGGAGCTCCATGGATAGTCCATGGGAGTTACAAACGCATGGGTCGTGAGAAATGAAGAGTCATGACAATTAGGGTTTACATTTGTAACTCCTAATTATGACACACTATAAAAGAAACCCTATAGCATGCAAAATTGGCACTAGGGTATTCATAAGAGGACATAACCGATTTTTGAGGCTAAGTGACATTCTCTCAAGTTATTCCAAGTTTGTAGTGTTGTGTAAAGCATTTGAGGCACAACATTTGGGGTTCTAGGCTCACAAAGTCTTGAAGGAATCCAAGCAACAACAAGATATGTATTTCTACTAGTTTTATATTTTATATATTCCCCATGCCATGCTAGTTAGGAAATAACCTTGAAAAAGAAATTTGCATGTATATAGAGAAAACATAGATTCAAGGTTATTAGGGTTGCATGTACACTTAGGAAGTGTTAGAATGCTCAAAACCCATAAGTGGTATCAGAGCCTAGGATTGTTTTTTGTATACTTGATGCAATTTGCAAGAAAAATCGATTTTTTGGAATTTGCCAGTTTACCACGAGGTGGTGACTGTTCAGTGATTTTTTTTTTGGCCTGTTTTGGATTAGAATCATTACCACAAAGTGTTTTTGTTCATAAAACTTGATTTTGATGTTATGGCAATGTTTATTCTCATCCAAATAAATGGTTATTATCAAAATTTCAAGTTTTATATGGTTTATTTATGATTCTTGAAATTGTTGATATGAATATTTGTTCTTATGAGTTTTAAAAGATCATAGGAATTGTTTGTAGCTTGCATGGATGATTAATTCATGATCTTAATGGCAATGATGGTGTCCATAACTTGTCCTTAGGTTATGGATAACCAAAAGTCACTTCTTTAAATTGTGATTAAAGAACTAAAGAGGTTTCATAAAATGAAGAGTCTTCATTTTTATGAACCATTAAAACTCATAAGTTACAAATTGAAGAGACTTGGAATAGCTTCAAATCTTGCCCTCAAGTTTTGGAATTTGTAAAGTCTTATACTTTAATTCCAAATTAAATCTTTTTTTTAAAGTTAAAAAAAATTCAAACTTTATGGACTTCATTAAATTAATTAAAGTGTTTAATTAAAAGAGTTAATAATTCCATAAAGACATGGTTTATGTTTAATTAAATTAAAAGTATAGTTTAATTAATAGATTAAACCACCAAGTATTTTAAATGTTTAAAATACACCCTTATACTATTATTATAATTTTAATTATATAGATATGTGTAAGAATAAGTCAATCTTACCATTAGTAGGCCTCATTCACGAAGCCGGTCTATAAGGTGGGTATAAGGTTACTGCCTATAAAATGGCGTTTAATGGGTGTACACTCTCACCCACCGCTTCCTTGACTGGTGGAGGGTCGTTAGCCGAAAAAGGTAGCATAGGACCTTAATCCTCATTAAAAGTATAATTAAATTATAAAGTAACTATACCTTAATAATTCCCAATCTTAGTTACTTTAGGAAAATGTGAATTTGGTGCTAACCCATAAAATTACACTTTGTACCTTACCAAGTCGTTAGTAGAGCGTGTGTTGTTAACTGGCACACTAACAAGAACTAGTAAGTGTGGCAAGGGGTAACTTGACCTTATTATATATCGGTGGAGCTGTGTGGCTAACCGGCACATCGATTAGGTGATAAAGTTAAGGGTACCAAGTCAATTTGTATGGTTATTCACACCTTGTTTGTAATCCTCGGCATCCCAGTCACAAACTTGAGAGGGCACAATCGAGAGTCAAACATGTCATTGAAAAGTTCAATGTATCTCAAAGGATCTAGGAGTTTCAAAACCAATAAAACCTAATAATAAAATATTTCGTTCCAATGAGCTTTTCTTTTGTAGTTAAATGAAAAACATATAAATTATAACCTTTCCAAATTAACTAAATGTGCAAAGAAATAAGAATGTGTCAACCAAACATGTTAGGTTATCAGGCTTAAGTCACGTTCTAGTGATAACTAAAAGGTTTATTATTGATTGACTCTTGAAACTCTCAAGATCAATATGAATCCTATTGACTTCTTGACATATGAGTTTTCTCTGAAGGAACATTCCTTGATGAGCTAAAAAAAATACTCGAAAGTTTGTGAGGATTCCAGACAAGAAAATGCTTCATAGAACATGTCTCAATTTATCTTTTGTTTCTCGATTAAAGAAAGCATCACAACTCCAATTCTATATATGCTAGAGTAAGAAAACATTTTTACTCCATGTATTTCAAGGTGTTTTTCAACCATCTTAGTTTGAAAAGAGTTTCAAGATATGATTCATAGTTACTAGAGCATGACTCTACAATTTGATTTGGAATGAAGTATGACTCCGATTCCTCTTTATAATCATACAATTTCACTAATATGTTCTTAGAGGATCAATTGTGCTATAAATCGACAATCATTAAGATGATCACAAAATATGATAATAAAGTACTCTCCTTTCCTTTCAGATTGGATAAACTGTTATCTTTCTACCTAATAGATTCTTCTTATTCGTTCTGCTACTTTTTGAATTTGTTCAATGTATCAGAACTATGCTTAATATCAAATGAATAGAGTTATATTACTTTGTGGTGGATTTGAATGGTCCATCTCAACATGAACTAGATACATCAGCCCTTTCACTTGCCTCACATGAACATGTGATCAATGAATTAGTTATAATTTTCCAATGAACAAGATTCTCATATACTATGCAGTACGACTTGTACAACACCAAGTATCTGTCCAGTTGGTGATGAGATTTCTTTTCACATGATCAATTATGATAGTACCACAAGCGATATCATAAGAATCACATCCCCAATTAATATTTCTAATATAACAAACATAACCGACACCTTCATAAATGCCATTGCAAGGAAATATAAAATAAGGCAACCAGATCAACCAAAATTTCACTTTTATTGAAAATAAACGAAAAATGGAACTTGTTCTTACAACACATAAATTGAAAACTATGTTTCTAGACATCTCCGAAGAGTAATAGAAATCTATTAAATTATCCTAACTCCTTAGTAGTAGCTCCAAATTCTAATATTCGAACCATGCGACCAAGGTCCATTTCTAATGATTAGATTTAGATAACCTTGCTTAAGCTTCCTTCTTTCTCTTAGGTTCTTTAATATAATCAAAATATGGTCATTACATCATGTATTAAGAGTCTATGAATAGGAACTTATAAAAGAATGGAGTTAGATAATGGATGTACCTGAAGTAGAGTCATACGCCTTGAATTTACTATCTTTAATATCTTTCAGGTGTTTTGGGAAGCTTTATTTCTAATGTCCCTTCAATTGGTAGTAGAAACAAATGGACTATTTGGGTTAACACATGGAACGATCCCATAACTAGTTTTTCCTTTTACTATACAATCAAACGATTTTATATTGGATGACCCTTTTCCATTAGGAAGTGAAATCTTTTGTAGACCACGATTGTTACCATTGTCAATGCCCATGAAACCCATGGATTTAAACCCAATAAGCATATCTGCTTTAGATGTGTTCTGAAGTATTTCATCTTTAGCAACAATCAACATTTGGATCAGATCAATTAGGGTCCCTGTCGATATTCCTCATATAAAAGTTCTCAATGAACTGATCATATGACTTTGGAAGTGAAAGAAGAACCAAATCAATGGCTTGATCCCTTGGGAAAACGACACCCATTCTATCCAACTTGTCAATGTACGATTTCATTTGTAGAACATGCACACACACAAAATTTCCATATTGATGTCTACATGCCAAGGGGGCTTGAGGTGTCTCATATGTTTTAACTTGAGGAAAATATGATGTTAGGAGTGTCACGTGGGGAGGAGGTGGAAGAGTTGAAGAAAGATGATGTCCAGTTCCATCATTTCCTAAGGAAGGGAAAACAATTTCACCTTGACTTGAAATTGGAAGACGATCTCCAAAAGATTGAGGAAAACCGTTTCCATAAGAATGAGGAAGACGATTTCTATCTTATAAGACATTTATAATTAAGAGAAAAGAGAATTCAAGTTAGTTGATTTGAATCCTTAATTATTAACCCAAAATTTAAATTAAGACTAGGATTCATATTTTTATTCGATCTTTGAAGAGGGATGTCGTAATCAAATTCGAATCTATTTTAGGTAGGTAAGGCTTTTACAATTTCGAATCTTATGAGACTCATAGATCTTTTGAGAGTCAGTGAATCTTATCAGTGACATGTTTAATATCATATTATGCTCTCACTCTTGTGACTGGGAAGCCGATGATCACAAACGAGATGTAAATAACCATGCAAACCCGCTTGACAACCTCGATGTTATTTATCATCTCACATTGATGTGTCATTTGACCACACATGCTACATCAACAGTGATAATTTTCAAGATGCTCATCATATCTCTTTATAGTCCTGATTAGTGTGTCGTTTAACCACACATGCTCCACTAACGATATATAAAACATGATGTGCATTTTCATGGATCGGTATACTTTCCACATTTTTTCTAAAGTAACTAGAATAGGAGTTTTTTTTAAGAAGGTTCTGTTACTTTTATATAATTATACTTTTAATGAGAATATGTCATATCAAATCCGTTTCGCTAATGACCTCCACCATACAAATGAGCGGTAGGTGAGAATGGACACCCAATGACAGTCATTTTATTGGTCACTTCCTTATATCCCCTTATAATACTGCTTCGTGAATGAGGCGTACTAGCGATTTGACATACTTGTCTTATAAATATAGTAATTAACTTTTAATAATAATAATATATAATTCATATTTTAAAACCTTTTAAAATTTGAGTTTCAAATATTAATTATTTAAATTAATATTTCTAATTAAGTAATATTAACCAGTTATCATTTATCTTTATATTTTAATTAAAAAATTAATTATTTTAATTAAATCATTATGGATTAAATAATTATTTACAATTAATCAATTAAAAAATATTTCAAATTTAATCCTATTCCATAGCCCCCTAAAATAACATATAAGGAAACAAGGTAAACCCTAAAGGGGCTCCTCAATTTTCGAAAAAAATTATGGGAAGCTAGGGTTTCAAGAACCATAGTAATTTTCGAAAATTGCTTTATCAGGGATTAATTTCTATAAACCCTAATTTTGATCTATTCAACTTTGTGCAAGATCAATGAAAAAAATTGGCTTTGATACCACATATAGGTTTTATAGGTTATAGTAAAAACATATGGCAGCAAAACTTAATCCTAAGTTCACATGCTACCTATTGGATCTAAGTTTTCGCTATTGATTTGCTACAAACAATTGAACATCAACAACCCTAAGGGAACTTTATAATAATCAACATTTACATAGATTTATGGTTTACATACCTCTTGATTAATGTAGAAAATAATCACACCAATATCCTTCTTTAAAACCTTGGAAAGGAAGCAGAAGAAATCTAATGCCTCTAATGGCTCACACCCAAAACCCTAGAATATATATATATATATATATATATATATATATATATATATATATATATATATAGAGAGAGAGAGAGAGAGAAAGAGAGAGAGTTGAGAGGAATAAATTACATTCCTATGTTTCTTAGGAAGGTCATGAACGAAAGTTTATGGCCCTAGGGTCCTATTTATAGTTTAGGTAACTTATAAGAAACGAAGAATCTGAATTGATTAAATAATAGATTTAATCCTAATTCAAATCGTTTCCTTTTATGCAACTAGGTGGCTTCTGGAAACCCGAGAAAGACTTCCAATCTCGTTCACACCTTGGATGATTCTTGAATTATTTCTTTTGTTCAACTATTGAACAATTACAATTCACCCATTTCACATTTATTTAATTCCATATTAATTATGATTGATAGTTAAAAAATTCCAATTGATTTCTTATTAATTCATTAACCATATAAATTAACAAATCAATTATTTAACTATTGATCTCATGTTAATTTATTAACCACATAGCAAATTAGCATATCAATTATCTATTCTCAATTAATATATTAATCACATAATATATATATATATATATATATATATATATATGAGTAAATTACTGAAATCGTCCCTGTGGTTTGGGTAAAATTACCTCTTTGGTCCCTAACGTTTGTTTTGCACTCAGACCATCCCTGTATTTTCTTTTTGTTTCAGTTATAGTCCCCCACCGGTTTAAAATGACTATATTGCCTTGTATTTTTCTTTTTTAATTAATCTTTTTTATTTATTTACAATTAATCATTAAAAGCAAATAGTTTAGTAAGAATATGGGCTCTGCATCATACCTTCAAGGAAACAACCCACGAAACCTTAACCTTCCCAATCGGCCTCTCTTCCCAGTTCCCACCACAATCTCACTTCTCGTGTACCTCTGCTTCGTCTTTCTTGCCAGAAATTCTCGCCAGAAATTCTCGCCAGAAATCACAGCGGTCCCCATCAAAAACCATCCACCGCATTATGTATCCTTCTCTTACCGTTGAACTCGGTGAAAGATCTAACTTTCCAAACCTTAACTAACCCTAAGAATCTGATGTGCACTTGAAAGCCCATTACCGAAAATAAATTTCTTCATGTATTCATCACTTTCATCTTCTTTTCTCATGTATTGTTATACAATGGGGTTTTGATTTCACACAAAATCGATTTTTAAATCGATTTATCACTTAGATGTGTTTTAGATTAAGTTTGCATCAGGCTTGCTCGAGTATTTTCTGAAGTCAATTTCTCACTTCATTAATCAATTTCTCGCTTGATTTTCTGAAATCGATTTTTCCATCAGGCTTGTTAGATGTGCATCATAGGGTTTTTTTTTGGAAAATTGCATCAAGTTTGATTTGTTTACATCAAGGCTGCCTCAGGTTTCTTTTAGGTTTGTATTATGTTTGCCTCAAGTTTGCTTCATTCAAGATTTTTCTATATTAATTTTTTTGAAATTAAAATCTTGCATCATGTTTGTTTTTCCTAGTTCATCAAATTTTCAAGTTCATGTTTGCTTTTGGTTTGATTATTTGGGTGTCGGTGGTGGTTATTAAGGTTACTGGTAGTGGTGACCGACAGAAAAGAAAGATGGAGCAAGTTGGGCAACGCAGTAAGTTTCCTACGGTGGTTATGGATTTCATAGGTGCATTTTGAACATATTAATATATGTGTAGTTGTACATTAGCTTAAAGAAGTTATACCCTTGTTAATCTTATTACATTAAAAGAAATATATTAATATTAAAAATTATAAAAATATATAAAAACATTGACCAAGTGTAGTATAGTCATTTTAAGTTTATGAAGGACCAAAAACGAAACAAAAACAAACCACATGGATGGTCCGAGTGCTAAACAAACGTTAGGGACCAAACGCGTACTTTTACCCAAACCATAGGGACGATTTTAGTAATTTAATATATATATATATATATATATATATATATATATATATATGTATATATATATATATATGTATATATATATATAAACAAAACATTTCTCTCTCTCTCTCTCTCTCTCTCTCTCTCTTTGTCTTCTAATATCATTTCTAGCTATTTCTGGTTATGAGGGCAACACAAAAGGACTGTTCTTTTTAATTCAAGTATAAAAAAAATGTTATTGGATTAGACACCTAATTCAACAGAAACATAACCGAGAACACATCTAATGCAAACTCAAATGTTAATATGGATGAAGGGATTTCGACATCAGCTGTCGTTGTTTCAACTGTTTCATCACTACCATCTTCGTCACCACCACCAACTTCTACTATCATTCCAACATCAGTTCCTGTTGTTTCTCCAACATTTTGAGATCTTACGAATGAGCCCATAGTTTCCTTATTTTCTTACCAATCAACAAAACCAGAGGTGCAAATTAACGAAGAAGAAGAAGATGACAAAATGGTTGGATTTGATGAGTTGGAGTTTGATTATGATGAATAAACTGTGGACGACAATGCCATAAGTTTCGGTAAATAGTACAAGTTTCACAACTTGAAACACAATTCCATTCTTGAATTCTTGAATAACAGTGTTAGTGGTGAGGAAGTCGAAATCTTTTTAAAGTCCTAAGAATTACGAATTCGAACTTTGATTGATGACGTTTTTAAGGGTATGGATGAAAGTTTGGCTACACATTCTCGAAAAATTAATCATGAAATGGAAAAATTAAAAGATGTTGCTTGTGAGTGACATGAGCTATTTAAGAAGCTGGTGCATACTTCCAAAGACTTAATTGAATTTTAGCTAAAGGAATTCATAGATTTGTTTTACACAGAGGTCTAGAAACTTGATAAGTTTTGTGAAGGTATTAAAGATAAAGTTGATGCTATGGTTGGAGCCACTCGTACTATGATTTAAGATGTTCGTTCTTTCAATAAAGACTACACTAATGAGATGAAGCTTAAGAAGGAAGAAGATAGGAAGGTGTTTGCTAATATCGAGAAGTCTCTTACTGGGTTTCAAGCTACACTATCGAAGTTTGATTTTACATCAAAACCTTTGATTTACCAAGATCTGGTCTCTTCAACGGTTTCTTCTGTGGAATCATGCTTCAAGACTAAGTTGGCACTAATTCTTGATTTGGTCCTTCGTCTGCTCCACGTCCAGTTGTGAACGTGTCACAAAGGGGGACAACACTTATCCTAAAGACAAAGGAAAGGGTTTCTAGGTCAAACCCTCTACAGAAGAGAAGAAAAAGCTCCAAGAAATTGAAATGGAAAAACTCAGGCAATGAAACAACATTATAAGGAAAAGAGAGAATGATCCATTAGGTGTCGCCAAAGGCAATCCTAGCAAAGTTTGGTGCTATGAAAAAATATATAGTACAACCTTTAGTGAAGAATAGTATTTCATTGTGAAGCCAAATAAGAGCTACGACACCTAAAATTTTGAGTTTAATCAACTAGATTTTCTAGTTAATTATTTAATATTTATTTTTCCTTAGTTCAAGCTTGCTGAGAGTTATAAGGATTAGGATGAGCTTAAGAAGATAAAGATTCTTTTTCATGTTGTGCTTGGGTAGAATGAGGAAGAAGTATGGTCCTTGGTGAAAATAATGAAGCTTGTGTCAATAACTGTAGATTCTTTATTTGAAGGAGTTTTACAAAATATTCGATACAATGTTGTGAGGGTGAACAATGTGTTATTCGATTTCACCATTGCAGACTTTCCTCTAATGAGTGTGAATGATCTTATATCAACTGCGAAGCTAATGGGTGATTTGAACAAAACTCAAATTCCATATAAGGCCACACACATAATTGGTTATGGGCATATCAAGGTTTGATTGGATGCTTACTTTGCTCATTTAGCCTTGACTGATATTGATCTCTGCATCATGTTCAAAAGGAGGTTGAAAGTTCCAAAGGATTTGTTGAAAGGGAAAATTAACATCAATCATTTCAAAGATGGAGATCTTATTCATGATCCAGTAGGAGTTGTGTTCATAGGCAAAGGCAATAAAGGAGGAAAGAGGAAGCTTTTGATTCATATCGATGATGTGGAAAGGTATTGTAATCGACATCTTTCTAGTTTTCTTCTTCGCATCAACAACTGTCAAAAGAATGGGAATGAAGAAAAAGCGGATATTAGAACGATCATCTTATAGTACATAGAGATTCGCAGGGTCTTGCTACTTACAATAAAGATACTGCCCTCAGTCTAAAGATTCGACATTGTTCACAAAGGGGAGAATGTAGAGTCAATATGTGTTGTGATATGTCGAACCTTAGGTATTTATCTTGATTATGAGTGTTTATAAATAACGAGTGGTCTACAAGAGTTCGTTATCTATATATTTGCGCGACACTTTAGAGATTAGTTATTTACTGTCGAGTCCTAATATTTTTTATCCATGAGTATCCTATAAATAGGGTATGTACCTAAGTGAGTTGTATCTTTTGTACACTTGTATGCGATGAGCTTTCTCTCTCATTGTGATATCACTTGTACTCTCTCTGAATAATAGAGCGGAAACCAGATCTTATTTAGAATTTTCTATTTTGTTAACTTTGCTTTACTTTAGTATTGATTAAAACACAATTTTCAATCATCTTTTCAGATTTGACTTTATTATAAACTAAACTTTCATATCTTTACGCTTCAGAGCTTGTGAGAAGTATTGGATACTGCTGGGAATTTTAAATAGATCTTAATGCAAATATTCTGAATTTGATTAAGAGATTGTTTAATTATATTAGTAAAAAGTTAGGGTTAACTAAAGAGATTTTTTGGTTAATTAATTGGGTAAAAGAGAATTTGCTAGAGCATGTTAGTTTTTGTAAGTACCAGCTTTAATAGAACAAATTTTGAATAACTGGGTCTAGATTGATTTCATGATTAGGAAAGTAATAGGAGAACTAAATTTGGTTTTATTTACTAAATTCAATTTAGTTATTTTCACTAGTATTTTAGTTTTAACTAATAATAAAAAAATTCCCCTGTTTACATTTTTATGTTTTCACTAGTATGTCCCTTACGAAAAGAGGCATTGACCATTAGGTTGTGCCCCTGAGGATTTGACCTTGCTTCCCTGTGTTATCCTTTAGTGCATTTGAGTAGTGAAATTTTATTTTCTTAAGACGCCCTTGATGGCGTTTTAACAAAGAGCCATAAAGTTGGTCGGCCCTTTGGCCTTTAGAGTGAAACTCTTTCGCCCTTTGGCTTTCAGCGTAACACTAGTCTTCCCGAGTATATTGGCCTTCAGCACGAGACTGGCCCACTCTAATCTCCCACACATATATAGATATATTACAACTTATATAGCAGACAAACAGTTCCACTCGATATGCAACTAAGTAAGCTAGTATATCGGCCTAATTGAATACTACATGGCAACTATATCGTAAAATGCAAAGGATACATAGTAGAGTATATAATATAGAGATAATAACTCACCTGGACAATTTCTTAGATGGTTAATAGCTATTCGAATAATCCAATTGGGGAGTAACGCGCCTCAACAAGTATTAACCTATATTATTATAGGTTATAAGTCCCTATGGGAATCTGGTAATGAAAAGCTAGAGCTTTCAATAATCTCAATGAATATTGAGAGTTCTATCAATTAAGGATTAACCAGGCAGGAAAGTTGGGAGGAAGGATCATTTCGGCATATAGACTTTCTGAAATCCAACAACCAAGCCAACATGACTATTCTAGACACCTTTACTATAAGTAGATCATTCAGTATTATGAATGGAATCACTCATAAATCTTATTTACACATTCATAACAACAAATATGAATATAAATAAAAGTTACACTGAAAGCAATATAAGTGTAGCTGTCACGTGATTGGTTACTCTTCGAGACACCTAAAGCCTCATGAGGCGAATTATACTACACATGATTTGGATTTGGGGGTGGTGGTTTTTTCCCTCAATATTTGGAGGCACTATCTATATGGAGTTAGGTGTACTTTTTACACTGATAACAAGAGTTTGAGATACTTGATGAATCAACGAAACTTGTAGATGCGGCAGCGGAGATGGCTGGATGTGGTAAAGGATTATGATTGCGAGATCATGTACCACCCTAGGAAGGCTAATATGGAGGCCGATGCCTTGAGCCGTAAGGCCGTGGGATCTTCTATTAGGGATACCTACTTGAGGATGGTTTAAAGTTTTGGTTTGTTGGATTTGATAAAAAACGCTCAGGTGGAGGGACTGTAAAAGGAGAAATGGAAGGCTGAGTGGGTCACAGGACATATTCCCTTATGTGTCAGACAGTCGGGGATTGTTTACTTGGTGTGGTAGAGTCTAGGTTTCGATAACAGGTGGGGTGAGATAGACATTTCTGGTGGAGGCACATAGGTCAAAGTATTCTATCCATCTGTGGGCAATGAAGATGTTTAGGGATACGAGGTTGAGTTAATGGTGGCTCTATATGAAAATGGAAATAGCTTGGTATGTTAAGTGGTGCCTGACTTACAGGAAGAACAAGGTCGAACATCAGAGACCCTACGAAAAGATGCAACCCTCATCCATTTCCATGTGGAAGTGAGAAGAGATTACCATGGACTTCATCATAAAGCTGCCAAGGATGACACGTGGAGTTGATTCTATATGGCTCATTGTTGACTGATTGACCAAGAGTGCACATTTCATACCGATTATTGAGATCATATCCGCTGGCAAGTTAGCTGACATCTACGTTCAGGAGGTGGTAGTTCGGCACAGGGTGACAATTGTTCGTTTCACCTACAGATTTTGGAGGAAGATTCATGAGGAATTCAGTATTCAGTTGCATTTTAGTACAACATACCACCCCATACTGATAGCCAAAGAGAGCAGATGATTCAGACGCTCGAAGATATGGTACATGCTTGTGTACTACTTTTTGGAGGGAGTTTGGATATTTACCTTCCACTGTTCGAGTTCTCCTACAACAATAGTTATCATGCCAGTATTAACCGACCACCGTTTGAGATGTTATATGGAAGGAGTTATAGGACCCTGGTTTACTGGGGGGAGGTCAGGAATCAGGTTACAAGGAGTACTAAGGTTGTACTCAAGACCACTAAGTTGATTCAGCAAGTACGCGGCAGGTTGCAAGTAGCGCAGTGCCTACAGAAGAGTTATATAGACCGGCGACGTTCAGACCTCGAGTTTAAGGTAGGAGATTTGGTGCTTCTGAAGATGTCACCTTGGAAAGGTGTCATCCTATTTCGGAAGCGAGGAAAGTTGGGCCCTAAATTCGTTGGTCCTTTCAAGATATCCTCCCGGGTGGGCAAGGTTGCATACCAGCTGGATTTTCTTGATGGGCTCAACCATAACCACAACACCTTCCATGTGTCTAAGCTTCAGAAGTGTGTGGCCGATGAGTTCGCAGTTGTTCCTCCAGATGAAATTCAAGTTGATGATCATCTAATTTAAGAGGAGAGACCAATGGTGATACAGTCTCAGAAGACGAAGGCTCTATGCAATAAAGAAGTGTCACAGGTCAAGGTCTAATGGCAACATCGGAGAGGTTTCGAATGGACGTGGGAGCTTGAGGCGGAGATCCGAGAGCACTACCCTAGTTTATTCACGACAGCAAACATCAAGGACAAAGTGGGGGAGAGTTGTAACATCTTAATTTTGTAGGTATTCTTTGTTGACCCTTGGATTGTGATTTGTTTACAAAATTGGTCCCCGATGGCATTTTCATAATTTCTCCCATGCACGAGTATGTTGGTCATACATAGCCATGGTGCAAACCTTAATTTTTAGGGTTTGGACCTTATTTAAACATCTTTATTACCTCACACCCCTTCTTAACTCCATCCTCCTTCCTTATTTTGAAACCCTAAAGTGCCTTGCGAAGCTTGAAGAGCCTTTTGGTGTCGTTTTAGAGTTTTGGAGGAGAAAGAAAGACCTTGAGGTTTTGGTGTTTCACTCAAGGCCTTGGATCTAGCATCTACATTCCTTTTTGTATCTTCTGGAGGTATAAAGCTCCAACCTTGATGAACATTTCTTTTAGATCTAGTTGTAGCTTAAAGTAGGTCCGTTTTTCTCCCAAATCTTGACCTTTATGAGCGTGGAATACTCCAAGACGTTTGAGCCGGCCTTTCAGAGCGTGTTAAGTCATAAAATTTGGATCATGGACATTGGTTTCTTCCCATTCATGGTCTATGTTTTCTTATTGGGTCAAGAAGCGAGGGTTTTTGTTATTAGGTCTTAATAACCTTGAAAAACCATAAAGTTGGAAATGTTATGGTTAAGATCACCTTTTAAGGTCTACATATGGATTATGGGCAAAGATGCTTAAAGATTAAGCACTTAATGGGTTGAGTTGGTTTGCAACCACGTATACTCAGCGTGGTCAGCCCCTCATTTTATTTGGTCAAACGCATGGAACGTCTCGCATACATGTTGTGTAGGCCCAGTGTACTAACTTAGGGTTTGAACTAGTGGTATTTGAGGTATTTTGATATGTATGTTGAGGTTGTTGTCACTGAATTCATTAAGGTGACTGGTAGAGTGATCTTAGAGCGGCGTGCTATTTAATTTTATCATCTGTATGTGAAATGAGTCTCTTGACTAGATCCATGGGTCGAAGGCACACATGTCGGCCCACTACTTTTTTATGTAGAATGCAAGTTGTTTCGGTGATACTTGCATGAAAGACCAGGATCTAGCCCCTGGCAATTGTATGAAAGATCAGGATCTGGCCTCTGGCACTTATATGTGAGACCAAGATTTGGCCCTCGGCATTGTAAGGAAAGACCATGATTTGGCACACGTCAGGAAATGATTGTTAGACTATAGTTTGGCCCATAGTTTTCACTTTCTTATGTATGGTATGTGGTACTTTGGGGAACTTACTATGCTTTGTGCTTTTAGTTTATGTTTATGGTTTTAGGTACATCTTCTTTGAGAGGGAAGGTCTCGACATGATGTCACAACATCCTCCCCTCATGATTTCCACATTCTGAATAATTTTACTCTAATGTTTTGACTATTATAACTTGGTGTTTGATTTTGAACAATTGATGAATGAATTGATGAATTTTCAAATGAAAATTTTATTACTGTTTTTGGGACATTACAAGAATATGGTAGAATCAAAGCCAATAAAGGAACAATCTTAAAATGAGTTAACACCTTCTTCAAAATCGAATGATTCAAAGATTCAATCAAGGGTTGAATAGTAGTGGAATACTTCGAAGCGTTGAGATCTGCAATCATGTTTTAATTGGTTTTGATGCTTTGAGAAATTGATGAAGCTGTATGAATCATAAAATAAACATGATCATCATATTAAGCTATTATAGAGTGGTTGAATTTAGAACAAAGAAAATCAAATAATTGCTTTAAATATCTTTGAATGCCTGTGAAAGTTCTGGGAGCATAAAGAAAAAAAATTGTAGAACAACTTTGAGTATTTATAGTGATGGAATCTCAAGCAGTTCTTTTTGAATTTCAATTGATGAGAATAAGTGGAGAGAGAAAACATTAGCTTAGGTAGTTAATACCCATTTCTTTACAAGTCAGCTTCAAATATCATGCCAATGATCACATAAAATTGTTCAATTAGAACACGCCAAATCATCACCGTCTTCAATGAAAAAATATGTCGTATAATGACTTTGAGGACGTGATTTACCCTTACATAATATGCCAATTCAATTTTCATCCGTCTATAATCACCAATCCACCCTTCAATTTTTCAAAAATTGAAATAGGGTCCACTCGAATTACGACCCGAATTATCTTTACAAAGTATCACATTTTCGAAGCAAAACCAAGGTAATGTAGAGTTTCATCAAATAATAGATAAAATGAATTAGAATCATAAACTAGAATTTATGAAATCTTGGTTCTAGTTGGTTGTACTTAAGGCCTTATGGATTCCAAGTGAAAGTGTGTGAAAAGTGAGAGAGAAATTAGAAAGGAAAATGTGTTGGTAAGAATCGCATACATACCATTGTGAAAATGATATGTAATCCTAAATTTTGACTTTGTAAAACTGTGGCTCGAGTTGTTTTATACCTGAAACCTTATGGGTCTTAAGGGATGTGTGTGTGTTTGTGCTAGAGAATTGAGATTTTTAGAAATTATATAAAGTTTTTGGTGTATCACAGTAACTACTGTGAAAGTAGCATGATCATCACAGAGAATGTGTAAAAGCTAAGTTTCAAGTTGGAATTCACCCGAAACCTCAAGGTTCTTACATGAAAAATGATAGAGATATGTGTTAAGTCTATCATGTGTTGTGTTAAATATGTGCTTGTATAGTTTGTTTATTCTGAAATGGGCATGTCCATGTTCGGATATGCTATCTACTCTAGTCTATATATAGTTCAAGCATGTAACCTTCTAGGGTTATGCTTTTAAAACCCTAAATGTCGTTGTACGCTCTTGTAGAGAACTTCCATCTTGAGAAATCTTCTAGAGCTATTTGAATCCAATCATTCGACATACTTTTGATCATTTTTTCTTGTCTTTAATTCACGTCTTTAATTTAGAATCTATCGATCTTCATTATTGTTTTCACAATATGTAAAGAAGGTTTTTGCGAAATGAATTTGGTACATTGAAACATAGGTCGTTTACACCATTGATTCGTAGTTTCATGCTAGAATTAGTAAATGAATTCACCATCAGTTAATATTTGTTTAGAAAAATGAAACCTATCTCCAAGTGTGTGTATACTTGAGATGTCAAGGTTTTCAATGATTGGTTTAAGAAGAACCATACTACCTCTGTTATATAAAATAATGACCAAGCAAACATCTGTAAACTTCGAAGATGGGTAGAGAAATGTAGCTCAATGTATGCTAATACAACCTATTGGGAAGAAATTATTTGAATTAAAAAAAAATCTGATTAAGAGGGTGTTTGTTTTATCTTTTAAAGTGACTTTTCACTTTTTTTCTTTTCCAAAAAGTCAAAAAGAAGGTAAAAGATGTTTCGTAAAATGAAAAGGAATTTTACAATCAACTTTTTAAATATAAGGAAATTGAGCCTTTTGAAAAGTCATGTAAACGTGACTTTTGTAACTTTTCAACCACTTAAAACTTAAATTACCTTTATACCCCCAGCTAACCTAATCAATGTAAATATGTAAGCATGTCCTTTTTAGTCATTTTTTAAAAACAACTTTTGACTTTTTCCCCTTAAAAGATAATCCAAACACATTTTAAGAAGCAACTTTTGTAAAATGTCCTTTTACAGAAAGGACTTTTGCCCACAAAAACTAAGCTTAACACCCTCTAAGGCTTCACAAACAGAGAATCTATAAGGCTTAGGACAACATGTTGCAATATGCTTTTAGGGACACTTAACTAGTCGATGGCATCGTGAAACAAAAGTTTTCTGTCAATTCCATAATTGCATACATGAACAATAGTTGTTCACCATCAATTCCTTGAAACAAAAATCGTATTGAATTTTCTGAAATTTTTATAGAACAAAAAAATATTTTTGGATTTTTCAAAATTTTAAGTATTGCAAAATCTTATAGTAATTTTTGAAAATTTTAAAAATATATCCTAAGACTACTGTAAGCTACGATAGCTTGCATGTCATTGCATACAAAAGCAGTTAAACTAAGAAAAAAAATCATGTACGATGCCATAGGTCGCGTCGCAGGTTATCGTAGGTGAATAGTAACAAAAAATGAATTGAAAAAAGAAAATAAAAAAAAATCCATTTACAATGCGTTTCAAAGTCTTGTAACTCATCGCTGAAGAAAATAAGAAAAGAAACGAATAATTATCTACTACAACGAACCGCAAAGACTTGTACCCTCTCATAATGTAACACTCTAAATCAGGTATCCATTTTGATTCCTTCAATTGAGTTAGTTTTGTAAAAATGACTCCTTCTTCTACGTTGGGCCTACTTAAATGTACGCTTAGCATACTATGGAGGAAGGATCGCGAAGGAACGTCGAGTACGTCAGACAAATACGATAAACCCTAATTTACGGAATTGAGACATATATAAGTATCCTTAAGTCATTGAGGTAAAACCCTAGCCAACCTCTATAGCCTCATTCCGTCCCATAACCTCAAATTATCTTGTGAGTGTGATTCTTAACCTTAAAAGTGTGTTGGTGGCCATTTTTGAGATCATTCAAGAAGGAGAAGATAGTAGTCAAGATTTTTGTGGCATTGAGCTTCTAGATCCTGCATCTAGTTCATCTTGAGGAGCTTTTGGAGGTATAAAGTCTTCAGCTTGCCATTGTATTCATTAGATTGAGTTACGGTTTGCTACATTGTCCTCTTTTGAGTTCGAAAGTCACCTTTTGGGAGTTTGAGCAACTCCAGAGCTTAGGAAGAATGGATCTGAGGTCCTTTAGCATGTTCATATCATAAAAATGCAGACTTGTTGGTTGTTTTGACCTCATGCATGAGTTAAGACCCTTCAAAAGGTCTTAACAGCATGTAACGGGTGGTTGGGAACATATGAAGCATGCAAAGGCATAGAGTTTCCAACTTTATGCCTTAGGACTCTCCAAACAACCTAAATATAAGTTTTGGACATAAAGTCTTCATGCATTAAACACTTAATGAAGAATATACATAACCTGTTTGTACGTCATTCATAACAAGTTGTACGTTGGGTGTACAGGGGCATGGTCAATACGCTGAGCGTACTGAAGTGGTATGAAGGGTGTACGCACTCGAGTTGGGCTTTGGGGCTTTGTATGTGCTTGTAGGTTTAGTGGGCTTTAGTAAGTGTTGGGCCTTGTCCCATTTTAGTTTTGTGGCCTAATATTCTGAATTGGGCAATGTATCCTATTAATAGCTTTAGTTATGGACCTTGGGCCCATTAGCAAGGGAAGAGTATTGGGACATTATGAACAGACTTGTCTTAGGTGTAAGGACTCTTTAATTAGATTGTGTTTAATCCTAATTTAGCATTAATTATATTAGTGTTAAGTGTGTAAGGTTCCGGACTGTTAGGCGAGCAGCTTCCGTGTTCAGCAGATGGAGGTGAGTCTCCTCACCATACCAATGGGTTGGCCACCAATGCCAACCCATGTTTGTTATACAGTTGTTGTGGTTATATGTGAATGTGTTAGTATGGTATTATGTATTTATGTGAAGACCATAGGGGAGCCGATGGCAAGTAGTTAAGACCTTGGGGGGATCCCATGGCACATAGGTATAAGACTCTGGGGGATTCTACGACATCGTAGAGTAAGACCATTGAGGGAGTCCATGGAATCCCTATATGTTTGTATACATGGCTTTTGATGGTTATATGGACTTATGTGATTTTGTGGATTTATGTGGGGTATGTTATGGGGAACTCACTAAGCATTAGCGTATAGTTTGTTGTTGGTTTCAGGTACTTCGGGATCTAAGGGCAAGGGTCCGACATGATGACGCTGCATGTACTCTTTAGTACTTTATTATGGGCACTATGATTTTGGAATAATGACTTGTTGTTTGGGATTTTGAGAAACAATTTTCTTTGAAATTTATAGTTAATGAATATGGGTATTGTTATTAAAATGAAAAATTTTATTTGAAAATTTAGTTCGTTACAAGTTGGTATCAGAGCCTTGGTTTGAGGGATTCGGGCACACTCTCAGGTGTGTCAGAACTCAAACTAAGGAAATGGTAAAATTGTTTTTTTTTTAAATCAGAAGTTAAAAACTTTTTGAAACCGATTTCTTTGAAAAATAAAAGGAGAGTGTAATGCATGTAATCGGCCGAGCTCAATTTAGTGTTACCCTAACATATTAGCCATGCTATAGTTATAATTAGAAATTGATATTGGATGGATTTTGGTATGTTTATGCTTTCAAAGTTGTATACATTTAGGATTGCATAGCCCTAGAAAGATGAATTCTGCCTTATTACTACTCCTTGTCTAGATTGTGGTCTAGGGTAGAAACTTATTTGAAAGTCTATGTGCATCTATTTGTGTATAACTTGCATGTATAGGGCACCTGTTATGATTGATTTGAGTACTGGTTTGATGGGAATTGAGAAAATCTTAGGATAGCCTAGGATTCGAGTTATGCAATATCCTGTGAGTCATCTTATTGTTTGGGGTGAATTAGATTTTTTCGGTAGAGCCTTGGGAAGGTACAGGTAGGTGTGGGCATGTACTACCGAAAGCACATGCCACGTACCCGAACCAATGTTAGACCTGGAAGCTCTAAGCAGACCAGTGAGGTCGAGGGATTCCCTTTTTGAATATCTTTATCATCCTGTTTTGTGTTATTCTCAGTTGAGGAAGGTGAAAATCACTCGTGGTTCAGGATCATGATTGGGATCTAGGTCAGGCTCCAATGCAGAGCCCATTGAGTAGATGCTGCACAATCTTATCACAACTGAGGTGACACGTGGCATTCTTGACGCTACCCCGTTGATATTTAGAACCATCAAGGAGGGTATTATGGAATCATGGAGGAGCGGATCAGGTCTTTTCGAGCTGATATTGTTGCATGCAAGATTGGATCCCGAGCTCCCTCGTTCCGGGAGTTTAAGGCGTGTGGTGCACCTGGGTTCTTTGGAGTTAGGGACCCCATCACGAGTCGACGATGGGTAATATACATGGAGAATGCCCAACGCATAATTTTTGGGCCCAAGGCGGCAAAGGTGGGGTTCACATCGTGTATGTTGAGGGACCTAGCTCGAGATTGTTGGGAAGAGATTACCCGCAAGGTGGGGTCAGCAGGTGTGGCTGAGATGACTTAGCAGGAGTTTGTGAGGAGGTTCGATTTGGAGTTTTCACCGTCCATTGAGGTGCAACGATTAGTGAGGGAGTTTTAGGATTTACAGCAGACCATCGAGACTGTGGGGGAGATCACCGCCAAGTTTCGGGAGCGAACATTATTGGTTCCGCAGTACGGTGCAGATGAGGAAATAAAGAAGACGAGGTATCATTTTATGCTGAGGGATGATATCCAGGAGTTTGTGAGCTTTTCAGGGTGCAAGACCCTAAATGACACTGTGGAGAAGGCCCATGAACGGGAGAGTGAGTTGCAGCTCTGCATCAAGCAGAAGCCAGAGCAGGTTCAGGCGGCTGTAGGTTAGGCTAAAAATCCTAAGACCTCTGATTCTTGCAGTAGGGGCCGGCAAGGCCGTGGTCGATGTGCCAAGTGCGGTAAGGCGCATAGTGGGGCTTGATGAGCAACAGGCTCGGGATGTTACGCACGTGGAGAACCAGGCCACATGTGCAAGGACTACCCAATGATGGGCTTGATCTTTTTACACTACAACCATACCGGTCATAAAAAGGCTGATTGTCCGAGGTTGCCGGGAGGAAGAGGAGGAGGAGTAGTGGCGGCACCACGGAGGAGGACAGAGCAGCGCCAGACATTGTGACTGGTATGTGATCTATTAGTTGGATTAATGTCTAAGTCCATAACTATAATTGGTAGGACTTGACCTAACCCGGCATGGTCCATTTGGGTTGCATGGCATCATGCATTTGGATAGACTAAAATGAGAGAAATAACACTTAAGGTTTGTTAATATATTATAAGTTCAAATATATTAATAAGGTTATTTAATTAGTATTGATCAAGAATTAATTTGGAATTAATTAAGTGATCAAAAGGAGACTAATTAAATTTATGGGTTGATTGTGTAAATCATTCATTCTTATATATGTGGGCTTGTGATCCAAGATTCCTTATGTTGGACTAAGTGCAGGGGTGACCCATGCATGCTCCATGGAGGTTAAAATCCATGGAGCTTAAGGAATGGGTAAAGTCATGAGTTACATGGTGTAACTATAATAGCCACCATATAAAAGAATCCCATGGCTGAAGAAATCGTGCACTATGTGTGAGTGTGAGGGCTAGATGATTTCAAGGAGTGTTCAAGTTTCTCTCAAGTTATTCCAAGTGTATTTGGTGTTGTGTGAACCATTTGAGGTGTCACACTTGGGGCACTAGGCACTCAAGCTTCATGAAGACTTTCTACATCAAAGAGGTGTGTATGCTAGATTAGGATAATACCTTGGAAGTTCATATTTGCATGTATAATAGAGAAAACATATATCCAAGGTATTTAGGGTTGCATGTACACTTAGTAGTGTTAGAATGCTCAAAACCCAACAGTGGTATCAAAGCCACGTGTTGTTTTCTGTTATATTGATGCAAATATTTTATTTTCAAAGTTGAAAAGAAAAGGAAAAAAAAAACATGAAGTTTGTCAAATTTTAAGATAATTACTTGTTCTTGTGAAAAACTAATTATTTGTAAAATTTGAATAATTTGCTTTATGAGTTGAATTAGGTCAAACTTAATAAAAGATAAAATGATATGATTATTTTATTAGTTTTAAAAGTTTGATCTAAAGAGTTTTATTTTTTCAAACCTCCATTAGTTATGGATATGAAAAGGTTTTTAAAAAAAAATTGATTCAAAGTTTTTATGGAGTTACAAAATTTTGTGTTAATGTTTTAAAGGATTCCATAACTTAAGAATAAGTTATGGATCACCAAAAGTTTTTTTGTGTTACCTTGTTTTATGAGTGAATTTAGATTAATGAATAAAATTATGTGATTAGTTGGTTTTAATCCAAATTAATCTAAAATAAGTTCATAAAATGTGTTTATGTAACTTATAAGTCACATTTATGAATCTTAAAACTCATAAAAGTTGCCATATATTACAAAATGAAGAATCTTTTTCCTCATTAAATTGTTTTATAACTCCATAACTTGTCCTCAAGTTATGGATGTTCAAGAGTCACTTCATTAAAGTTTTTAAAACTTTAATTAAACTCATAAGTTATGAAAATCCAAGAGTTTTGAATAGTTTCAAAACTTGCCCTCAAGTTTTGGAATTTGTAAAGTTTTCCCCATGAATACTTTAATTCCAAGTTAGCCCTTAGAATTTTAAAAGTTAAAATCCAACCCTTATACTTTATAATATTATAAGTTAATAATATTTATATATATATATATATATATATATATATATATATAAGAGTAAAGTCAGTCTTACCGTTAGTAGGCCTCATTCACGAAGCTGGTCTATAAGGGGGGTATAAAGTTACTGCCTATAAAATGGTAGTTTAATGGGTGTCCAGTCTCACCCACCGCTTCCTTGACCGGTGGAGGGTCGTTAACCGAACGGGTAGGACAAGGACTAGAATTCTACCTTCATTAAAAGTATTAATGATAAATACTAAGTAACTAAACTCTTATAAATACCCAATCTTAGTTACTTAGGAAAATGTGAATAAGGTGCTAATCCATGAAATTACACTTTGCACTTTGTTTAAGTCGGTTAGTGGAGTGTGTGTGTTTAACCGGCACACTAACTTGTATTTAACAAGGTAGGAAAAGGGTAACTTAATGTTTATCATAGTATCGATGGAGCGTGTGTGGTTAACCGACACATCGATTGAGGGGTAAACACCTAAGGGTACCAAGTAATTTGCATGGTTACTTCACACCTTGTTTTGTGATCCTCGACATCCTAGTCATAAAACCTGAAGGGCACACTCGAGATTGAAACATGCCATTGAAGAGTTCAATGAATCTCAAAGATCTAGGAGTTTCAAAAACGAATTAAAACCTAATAATACATTTCGTTTATCTTGGTGGAAATTGGTGAATCGTCATTCACCTACCTTCGAATATTTTATAGCTTGGATTATGGCATCCCTCTTCTAAGTTATAAAATATTTTGTTGGGTCCTGACCTTAATATTTCATATTGGGTGTCATATTAAGGACTTTAAATTAACTATCTTGAATATATCCCAAAAAGATGTTTGGTTTAGACATTTATGATCTTCCTAAATATCTTGAAACAAGCTTTCCTAAATGAAGATGATGTCCCATGGAAATCATACTTCTTTCACCTCCTCCAATTATTCTCCCTAACCCACAAGTTCAAGGTCACTCAAGCCCTATTGGCAAGGCAAGGTCTAGGTGTGATCACATCTTGGAGATGTAATCACATATTGACAAGCCGGGAGAGTTGGGTGTCAAAGTCTTGAGAAAGTTGGCGGTTCAACTACTTTCTAAGTCACATAGTGAGCTCCTTTGGGACTCCTATGAAACAGACTATGACAAGACCCTTAATGATCTTATCTAAGATCCTCTTCCTAAAACCTTATGGACATTGACAATAGTGACACTGGATATCCAGAAAAAGTATTCTCTTCCCAAGGAAAGGGATTGACCATAGTCAACTAGGTTGACCAAATGGTAAAGAGAAAGGCTAAGTTTGTGATAGTCCCATGTTCCATTACCAAAGCGTCCATATGTTAAATTGCCAAAGGAAGGGGCATTGGTTGCGAAGCTGCCAATTTTACCTAAGGATGTTAAAGTCAATAAGTTTGACTCTACTTCAGGTAAAGTCCACTATCTGACTCTGCTAGGTTTCTATTCTGAGATTCTTGATACATGATGTGACTGGGTCACATGTTGATGTTTTAAGAATCAAAGAAAAGTAAAGAAACTTAAAGAAAGAATATGGTGAATCTGATTGCATAGATGGATTTCTATCGCATAGTTTGAAAATCGGATTCTTGAGCTACTACTTAGGAGTTATGATATTTATATTGCTTAAAAATAGATAACAATAAGGTTTTCATATGGATTGTAAGGATAAGTTTTCCGCAAAGTATTAAAATAAAAGAAAAGGGTTTTGATTTTATTTATTTGAAGTATCCTTACAATGGAATTTGTGAAAAGTTGTTGCTTATAAGATTCCACTGATAGCAATATTGGAATGTGAATTTGATTCTTTCATTTGTGGTAGTGTCTAAATTTCCCAAATAAGGAAAGATTCTCATCACCCAAGTTTCAGTTGGATAGAAACTTGGAATCATGAAAGTTGTATAGCATGATGAATGAGAACTTTCAAGCATTGAAAAAAATTAAGACAAACTACTTGTTCACATGGATGTGTGAGTCAAGTGAAGGACTAAGGGATCGAATACACATTCTTGTACACTGGTCAAGTCCACCACAAAAGGTCGATAAGACTATTCGTCATGGTTTACTAAAGCTCAGTAAATATGACTATACTTACAAGCTTAAGTGTAACTCTGAGACATTAGAAAAGGTTCCAATGTATGGCAGAGAGAATAAGAAGAATCAAATTAGGCAGAAGGATAAAAGTTTCTCAAATCTAAAAAGATGGGAGAGTACTTTAGTATCATTTTTGTGATCATCTTAATGATTAAGAAACCATAGCACAATTAGTTCTCTAAGGAAATCTTAGTGCATTCTTATGACTAAGAAGAGGAATTTTGAATTGTTGAAATGGTTAAATCAAGAAGATGAGTCATACTTCGTTCCAATACAAGTCTTAGAGTCATACTCGAAGATTGTAATTTGAGTGATATGTCTTAAAGAAGGGTTAAACCACTTGTCAAATGTAAGAGTAAAAGTTTCCTACTCTTGTACATTTGAAATTGGTAAGTTGTGATGTTTTGGACAAAAAAAAGACCAACTAAGGCCAATTATGTGAAGTGTTTGTCTTGATTAGAATCCGCACTATCTCTTGGATGTTTGACAAGGGAGTCTTATAGGTCAAGAGGACAGTGGGAGTCTTACAGGTCTTGAACGTCTCAAGAACTAATCAAGAATAAAACCTGAAGTTCTTCACTAGCACACGACTTGAGGTTTATAGCCTATCATGTTGACATATTCTGTGCCCATTCCAGTTAAAGTTGCCTTTGCATATGAGTTTTTAGAGTACTCAATTGGTTGCACAACAACTTGGAAGCAATGGCAGACCCTTGAGCTGCCAGGTGGCAAGAAATTAAGATTGAGTTCAATCTTTATGAGTTTGGATTTGTCATTATCCTTGTCTTGTGATTATGGTTTTGACAAATTCATATGGGTAGGAACTCATACACCATAAAAACCTAAGTGTCATAAGGTTTCTCTCCGATTCATGAAAATGATGGTGAGGAAACACTTTCACGAAGTAGATTTTAGCTAGATAGCAATTGCGATATTTTCATTCTTAAAGTCGTTAGTGGAGCGTGTGTGGTTAACCGGCACACTAACCTGGACTCGTGAGAAGTGGAAAAAAGGTCTAACCATTATGATTACGACATCCCTCTTCATAATTGTTTAGACACACTTATGAGCTATCTAAGTGAAGGTGTATGATTTTGATAAAGTTTTATCAAAACAATCTACTATCAGAAATTTGAACTTTGGTAAGAAAGTCAGTTGATTTCTGAGTACATGTCAAAGCTAGTGGGAGCATAAGTGTCATGCTAATAATCATCATGTTAGTGGGAGCATGATAATTATGATAAGTATTGCAAGTTAGCAATGTTAATTATAGAAAACAAAAGTTTCAATTGGGAAAGAGTTGTTTTGCTATAATTAAGGGAGAGGGAGTTATACTTCATCTCAAATCTAAAAGATTAGATTAAGGTTTTAATCGTATTTAGTCAATGATTTATATATGAATTTCATGTTGGAATGGCTCAACATAATAAAATTCTGTATATGGGTCCATTATTTGCGTTCTAAAATTCAATTATGATTACGGCGTCCCTTTTCATAATCTGAATTATGAGAACTTGGCAAATAGAAATGGAAATGTTATAGCAAAAGACTGGTTTAGTCTTTATGTGAGACATCATGAATCGTGTCCCATATACTTCGGATATAGGATCGATTACATGTGCTATATTCATCCTTTCTAAAATTTTTCAAATGTCTGGGGCATTAAGAAGGGAAAAGGTCTAGAATTGGATATGACTAAAAGGATTAATCAATTGTCGAGGACAATCTAAGGTTTACCGAAGATTGGGTGCTCAAGGACAGTTGGAAGTATAGTGATAATTCTGGAAGGACCATATTGACATAATCTGTAAGGAGGCAACTCTTGTTCAGAAGTGATAGTCAAAATGAATCTAGAAATGTTTCAAAGTTAGAATTTTCAGTCTATGTAAGATTAAGGAAACTTAATGCAAGAAGGATGTTTCAAAGGAGTTGATATCCTTTGGAATACTTTCTAATGTTTGTTGTCAAGTCCTTGTGACTTTGTGCATAATCATTACAAGAGGATCAATGCATATAAGTTCAGAATCTAACAGAATTCAGTAAATCGCATGAATTTGGAATTTTTGCATTTGCAGTAAGGATTTGGGACTGTGAAAAGAGGATCATTGGAGTTATGTTCAATTGATCTATTTCACAAAGTAAAGATCATATACAAACATAGTATGCATACTTGGTGTATGACATGACTAGTGTTTAGAAAACATAGTGTACATGCTTGGAGCATGGGACAACTATTGTTTTAAATTCAAGAATAAAGTTGATAGTTGAAACAGTATACAATGAATAATGTGTAATCATATGGTGATAAATAAAAGGTGTTTTATTTATGTTCATAGGTTTTGATACCATATTGGATTCAATTATTCTTGTGTTTCATTTTGCATGTTTTGACTTCCACAATAAACTAGGTTATTCTCCCGGAATGACTAAGTTATTCAAACCATCCACAGTCGGTCATATGTTGGAAGTAGATATGAATCAAGACTGTCATGGGTTGGCTTGTAGATGTATAAGATGTTGGACAAAGGGATACAACACTCATGAGTGCTCATAAGTTCTGAGTATTGGATTCAACCCACGCTCATTGGAATCACTTCATGGATTTTATCACGAGTGATCATGAGACGATAATATCTTATATTCTTCAAACCTAGAGATATGAGTTGTTACTATGAGTTGGTTGTACATTGATTGCACGAAAACGCATTCGGTAACTCGGTGTTATAAAACGTGCCTTTGTGTATGATTCAACAAGTAGTAGAACAAGCCATATGAGTCGAAGTTTATCCATTCCTTTTACCTTCGGGATAAAAGCGATATATGTGGGCCCCTCGATGATTTGATGATGACAAATGGAAGTGCTCGGCCAGGCCAAGACTGATTTGATTTGTTCAATTAGTCAGTCGTCATAAATCGGAAATCGGGAAACAAAAAATGGACAAAGAGAATGATTATAATCCATGTCTCAGTCCATATGATATGTAGAATGGAGGAATATATGATCCCTTATCTAATGGACAAGTCATTGACAAACGTCAGAGTTCATCTACAAGGTCAGAGTTCGACAGAAGCTTTTGAGAGCCACGATTGCCAGTCAGTTCTTGAAGTCATACGCAATAATAGTTTTAGACTTATCCAAGTGGGAGACTGTTGGATTAATGTCTAAGTCCATAACTATAATTGGTAGGACTTGACCTGACCCGGCATGGTCCATTTGGGTTGCATGGCATCATGCATTTGGATAGACTAAAATGAGAGAAATAACACTTAAGGTTTGTTAATATATTATAAGTTCTAATATATTAATAAGGTTATTTAATTAGTATTGATCAAGAATTAATTTGGAATTAATTAAGTGATCAAAAGGAGACTAATTAAATATATGGGTTGATTGTCTAAATCATTCATTCTTATATATTTGGGCTTATGATCTAAGATTCCTTATGTTCGACTAAGTCCAGGGGGTGACCCATGGATGCTCCATGGAGGTTAAAATCCATGGAGCATAAGGAATGGGTAAAGTCATGAGTTACATGGTGTAACTCTAATAGCCACCATATAAAAGAATCCCATGGCTGAAGAAATCGTGCACTATGTGTGAGTGTGATGGCTAGATGATTTCAAGGAGTGTTCAAGTTTCTCTCAAGTTATTCCAAGTGTATTTGGTGTTGTGTGAACCATTTGAGGTGTCACACTTGGGGCACTAGGCACTCAAGCTTCATGAAGACTTTCTACATCAAAGAGGTATGTATTCGATCTTGTTATATTCATTGTTTTGTATGCTAGATTAGGATAATACCTTGGAAGTTTATATTTGCATGTATAATAGAGAAAACATAGATCCAAGGTATTTAGGGTTGCATGTACACTTAGGAGTGTTAGAATGCTCAAAACCCAACACTATTTTCATGTCTTGTTTATTTTACTGTTATGATTATGCTATTATGATTGTATATAGGGACCTTCTTGGTCAATGGTTTGTTGGATTATGTTCTTTTTGATTCGGGGGCTACTCGATCATTTGTATCTATTGCGCTCAGCAGGAAGTTTCGGGATGCTCTGGGGAGTTTTCATTCCCTGCTCAAGGTGGAGATTGCGGATGACCGCACCGTGAGGGTTGTGAGGGTAAATCCGGGCAATGTCCTGAATGTGTTCGGGGAGAAAATCCATGTCGATTTGGTTACGATACCGCTGCAAGGGCTGAAGGTGATCATCATAATGTATTGGTTGGGACCCAATGGGGCCATGATAGACTGCGAGCACCAGTTAGTGATTGTACAAACCCCAAGTGGGGGAGAACTGATTATTCATGGGGAGAGAGCCTCGCATTGGCCGACCCTCCGTTCGGATCCCAGGGCTAGGAGACTTCCCCAACAGGGTGGTTCTGGATTTTTGGCGTATGTTTTGGATACGAGACTTGAGGCCACATCAAATTTGAGCAGTGTACTGGTTGTACGAGATTTTCAGGATGTTTTTCTTGAGGTGTTTCATGGGGTGCCTCCGGGGAGAGAAGTGGAGTTTCCTATTGATTTAGTGCCTGTTGCGACTTCGATAGCCAAGGCATCATACCTCCTAGCTCCGTATGAGATGCAGGAGTTCTCTATGTAGCTTTAGGAGTTATTTGACCGAGGTTTCATTCGTCTGAGTAGTTTCCCATGGGGAGCACTGATATTGTTTGTGAAAAAGAAGGATGGGTCTCATAGAATGTGTATTGACTATCGGGAGTTGAACAAGTTGACGGTGAAGAACCGTTATCCACTTTCGAGGATTGATGATTTGTTCGATCAACTTCAAGGAGAATCTTGGTTTTCCAATATTCGTCTTCGGTCAGGGTATCATCAGATGAGGATTAGGGATGAGGATATACCGATGACGGCTTTCAGGACTCACTATGGTCATTATGAGTTTGTGGTGATGTCATTCGGGCTCACCAATGCTCCAACAACATTCATGGATCTCATGAACCTGGTTTGTAGACCGACGTCGGATCGGTCTATGATTGTCTTCATTGACAATATCTTGGTCTATTCTAAGACCAAGGAGCACCACGATCAGCATTTGAGGGTGGTGTTGGAGACCTTGAGGATGGAGAGGTTGTATGCCAAATTCTCTAAATGTGATTTTTGGTTGCAAGAGGTGAAATATTTGGGGCATATCATCAATCAGGAGGGTATTTTGGTTGATCCAACCAAAATTGAGGCGGTGATGCGTTGGGAGGTTCCGAAAAGTTATGCTGACTGGTGTCGTTCGGACCTTGAATTCCAGATTGGAGATATCGTGTTATTGAAGGTATCACCTTGGAAGGGTGTCAATTGTTTCCGGAAAAGGGATAAGTTGGGGCCTTAATTTATTGGTGCGTTCAGGATTTATGCCCGAGTTGGCCAGGTTGCTTATCTTTTGGATCTCTTGCATGAGATGAGTCAGATTCATAAGACCTTCCATGTGTCTCAGCTTCGGAAGTGTGTTACTGACAAGGCTGCAGTTATTTCTTTGGACGACATTTAGGTAGATGAGAGCATGAACTACATTGAGAAGCCCATTGCGGTCTTGGGTAGGAAGACTAAGGTTCTGTGTAACAACGAGGTGAACCTAGTGAAGGTGTAATGGCAACATAGAAAGGGCTAATAATGGACATGGGAGTCGGAGGATGAGGTGCGAGAACATTATCCGGATCTCTTTGCATTTGCAGATTTCAACGACGAAGTCTAGTCCTAGTGGGGGAGAGTTGTAAAACTCCAAATCAGGTATCCATTTTGATTCAATCAATTGAGTTAGTTTTGCAAAAATAACCCCTTCTTGTACGTTGGGCATACTTAAGTGTACACTTAGTGTATTATGGAGGAAGATCGTTAATGAATGTCGAGTATGTGGGTCGTATGTCAAGGTACGCCAGAGCGTACGCAATGGACATCCAAACGCTAATTTCTAGACTTAAGGCATATATAACCATCCTTAAGTCATTCAGGCCAAAACCTAGCCAGCATGTATAGCCTCATTTCGTCCCTTAAGTTTGGATTATCTTGTGAGTGTGATTCTTGAGCTTAAAATTGTGTTGGTGGTCATTTTAGAGATCATTCAAGAAGGTGAAGGTACTGATCACGCTTTGTGTGGCATTGAGCTTCTAGAACCTGCATCTAGTTCATCTTGAGGAGATTTGGAGGTATAAAGTATTAATCTTGTCATCTTATTCAATAGATTGAGTTAGGGTTTTTTATATTCTCCTCTTTTGAGTCCATAAGTCACCTCTTGGGAGTTTGAGCAACTCTAGACCTCAGGAAGAGTATATATCTGAGGTCCTTTAGCATGTTTATTTCATAAAAATGCAAACTTGTTGGTTGTTTTGACCTCATTCATGAGTTAAGACCCTTGGAAAGGTCTTAGTGGGTTGTAAAGGGTGGTTGGGAACATATGAAGCATGAAAAGGCGTGAAGTTGCCAACTTTATGCCTTAGGTTTCTCCACACGACCAAAATCTAACTTTGGGACGTAAAGTCTTCATGCATTAAGTACTTAATGAAGAATATGCATAACCTTTTTGTACGCCGTGCGTAACAAGTTGTAGAATTCCCGTACAGGGGCATGGTCAGTATGATGAGCGTACTGGAGTGGTACGTAGGGCGTACACACACCATTTGGGATTTGGGGCTTTGTATGGGCTTGTAGGTTTAGTGGGCTTTATTCAGCATCGGGCCTGATCCCATTTCAATATTGTGGGCTATTATTTTGAATTGAGCCATGTAACCCATTAATAGCTTTGGTCGTGGACCTTGGGCTCATTAGCAAGGGAACACTATTGGGCCATTATGAAAGGTCTTGGGATTAGGTGTAATGACTCTTTTATTAGATTTTGCTTGATCCTAATTTAGGGTTAATTATATTATTGTTCAGTGTGTGAGGTTTCAGATTGTTAGGCAAGCAGCTTTCATGTTCAGCAGACTAAGGTGAGTCTCCTCACCATACCAGTGGGTCGAAGACACCAAGGCCGGCTCATGTTTGTTACGTAGTTGTTTTGGTTATATGTGAATGTGTTAGTATGGTATTATGTATTTATGTGAAGACCATGGGGGAGCCTATGGCAAGTTGTTAAGTCCTTAGGGGGAGCCTATGGCATATTCGTATAAGACCCTGGGGGGTGCCCACGACATCCTAGAGTAAGACCATAGAGGGAGTCCATGGCATCCCTATATGTTTGTATGCATGGCCTATGAAGGTTATATGGACTTATGTGATTTTGTTGATTTATGTGGGGTATGTTATGGGGAACTCAATAAGCATTAGCTTACAATTTGTTGTGGGTTTCAAGTATTTCGGGATCTAAGGGCAAGGGCCCGACATAATGACGTTGCACGCACTCTCTAGTACTTTATTATGGGCACTATGATTTTGGAATAATTACTTGTTCTTTGGGATTTTGAGAAACAATTGTGTTTGATATTTATAGTTAATGAATATGGATATTGTTATTAAAATGACAATTTTTATTTGAAAAATTAGTTCGTTACTCGCAAACGAAGAGTAACTTCAAAAACTAGTTAAGCGTGCTACGACGTCCTGTGAAGCTTCGCAAATGTTCGTAGATGAACAATAACCTTTCGCATTTTGTTATTTTCAATTTCATAACGGAACAAATTTAGCTTCCATTGTTTCCGGCCCTTGTAAAATCAGATTGAATGTAACTTCAGGTAAGGCATTGTGAATATAACATCTAACTGATCTAATAATCTAACAAAGTAGACTTCCACATTCTCGTCTTCCAAATGATCCTTGATAAAGTAATATCGTAATGCGATATGCTTAGTCTTTGAGTATTGTACTGGATTATGACATATATTGATTAAACTTTCTGAATCGCAGTACAAATGAATATTTTTCATATTATATCTATAATCACGCAATTGGCTTTGAATACAAATAATTTGCGACATGCAAGATGCAGCAACAAGATATTCAACTTTGAAGGTTTTTATCGATCATATACACTTCAAGTATGAATAAGAAACATAAAACTAATCTAAGAAAAATTATCAACAGAAAGTAAATAACACAAAAGTTCTCTAAATTCTTCCTTTCACAAAAAAAGAGGTTTTGTCTTCACCATGAAGACGGGTTTGTCACAAAGACGATTGACACAAAGCCACAATCACGACCACGAGTGCTACTACAACATTAGGTTTTGCCTAGATGTTGTATATATACTAATCTATTCATGTATATCCCTTGATTTAAAGGATTTCGTGTAATCTATACTAAGAACCGATCTTATCACAAAGAGCTGGATCTTTGATCTATTCTTTAATTATCTATACATTACCTAATGTGACAACCTGTAATTTCAACCATGTAAAAGTCAAACATGGTCAACGAAAGTCAAACTTATCCAATAAAGGTCAAACTTATTTCTTTAATTATCTTATGGTTAGATTAAAGATTCATAGGTGTATAGAGCTTGTACTCAATAGGTGATTGTATTTTTCATGAGGGAATCATTTAGGACCGAGGACCTTCACATGAGCTGCAAACCCTCGCAGCCGCAAACCCTCGCATGGGCATTAAACATTCAGACACGGTTCGCAGCCGTGAACCTCGGCCGTGAACTCTTCGGCCGCAAACACTCGGTCTTATCCCTTCAGTGTGGTTTCCAACAAAGGTGCCCCATCAATTTTGACCCTATTTAGGGGATGAACCGTGAACTCCTCCTCACCTCTTCATTTCTAGCCGAAATCACATCCCTTCCCTCTCAAGATCTTTACCCGCAAACAGCTTTCTCTCTCAACTATCATCCTTCAAATCCTTTGAATCTTCTTAGGATTTTGCTTGGGATCTTCAAGTGTACTTCATTCATCCAGATCATTGGTACGAAAATTGTTGAAACCACATTCTTTTCATCAAGAACACTCAGCCATAAACACCTACATCTCCTTCATTTCACCAAGAACACACACTGAGTTTCCAGCCAAAAACACTTGAATCTTCAAGTGGCCGTGAACCATTTACGGCTGTAAACTTCGAGGTGGAGCCATGAACTCCTTACAGCCTTCCATTTTGCTTATAACACTCTTAGTTAAACTTACAAATTAGTCGATTTCCTTATCATATGTATAATTCTATATGCTAATTGTATGCATTTATATCACGTGAAATGCATTTTAGGACTTCTTTTGTCTCGAGATCTAACTCATGGAATCAAACATCCTATATCGAACTTTCATACGAATCGCTCACACAAGGTGAGTTCAAGTAGAACACAATAGAATTGTGTTAACATTTACATGTCAAAACAAACATACAAAGGATTTCTTATGCTTAATTTTCGTTAAAATCATTTCAAAAACTCTTTTAAACTATTTTAGATTTTTGTTTATTATCAAAATCGTGTTTGCTTATATATTTATGTATAAGTATGCTTTAACGGACTTAGGACTATTGCTAAATATGTTGACTCCTGTTCCTTGTTTGGTTGTGAGCTTAGGGTAGGATCACTAGTCCGACTATTGGCTAAATCATAGTTATACTTACTAAATATATACATGAATATTAAACTCCATTTTAAAAGTACTTACTTAGCTTAGTTGCATACATTAGGCAAATGAGTCTTTTCTCTAAATCAGTTACAGTTCAAACAAACATACTAGTAAACTATAATATGTATAGTTTAGAGGATCACTACATACTATTTCTAGAACAGAGAGACAATACATGAATCTATACATACATACTATTACAATTCATTACAAAGTATACTATTCATTTCCAAGAACAAGAAGGAACTTACATACTATAACAAGAACAAGATAACTAAAATGTGAGATACTATTTCATGGCGTAGTAATATTCTTGCTATGTCACATTTTATAACCTGAGTTTCCTGGAGGGAGAGCGTGAGTTTATGTATAGATCTATACGGCATTGACAATCCCACACCTTTCTGCTAGCTACAGTAGGTCCTGCATGTCTACGGGTGACAAATGTGATACCATTTTCGATGCCTGAAGAACGTCATTTTTTATACTAGTCTATCAAGTATGGTTATAACCCTATCACATTTTAGCCTTAATTAACCATTTTGGTTTTCATGGTAGGTAATGCATCAGTAGTGTATTTTATGCAATACTACTGTAAATCTTCATTTTTCCATTACATTCATACAGTGATATTCTCACAGGAGAAATGCATACTATTTTTCGAGTAAAGATAGTTTTACAAATATGGAAAACCTACATTTATACTATTTAATGTTCAAAAATACATTTTACACTATTTTCAAGAGAACAGAACATACAAACAGTTGAGTCTTTGTAGAAGACTACTTTTCATTTTTTGAAGAAAATATAGGATTTTCTAGGAAAATACAAACATTTTCACTAGAAAGATACAAAAATTTTGATGAAACAAATGCAAACACTTGACCTAAAATACTTCTGAACTCACCAACTTAAATGTTGATACTCTCTTTCAAAATAACTTGTATTTTTAGGGAATCAGTAGACAGGTACACTGGAACACTTTTTGAGAACACGGAGCATGTTCAAGACTCGTCTTTTATTTTGTTATATATACATTTTTGGTGTCATACAACTATTTACAGAATACACATGTATTAACTATTCTATTAATGCAAAGGATGTTATTGCTTGCTTTACTATTGTGAATTGTTATGATATTGTACATGACATCCTGTGCTCCCAAACGTTTCAGCCGTTCTCGGTTTGGGGGTGTGACAAATTGGTATCAGAGCTTTGTTTATAGTGAACTAAGTATATCAACCCATAAAAGATATACAACTATAAAAACATCGGAATTTAAAACACTCTAACCAAGAGTTATACTTTTTAAGTAATAAAATATTTTACTAAAGTATACATATATGCATTCATGCTATAACTGTGTCATACTAGAACAAAACAAAAGTATTGTGATTGTTGAACAACACATGTAGGCTTGGGGATATATAATCAGCTCTGGATTGATATAGTCTAATCAACTATATCTATCCGAGAAGTGATTAGCATATGCCTAGGAATGGTTGTGGTGTTGCAACAAGTCTAAAACTTACCAACTATACTACAAAGAAACACTAGAACATAACATAAACTTAAAATACTATTGGAGTAATTTGTTGTACTATAATTACTTATGTGAACATAACATAAACGATAGTTGTTGAGTGGATAGGCTTAGGTTATATATGACCAAGATGTTATAGACTTAGAATCTGTGATCTTCTCTTTGCTTCATGTTCCTTGTTTGGTTGTCGTCTTAGAGTTACATCACTTATTCAAAAGTCTATTCTATCTTTAGTTATATATAGCTGGTATGCACATGTAAGTGTAGAAGTAACTGGTAAGGTCATCCTATTATTATCTTTAGTACCACATCTATTATATGTTTCTTACACCCTTATTCTCGCATAGATAACATGGATGGATTTCATCTGTCGGGGGACCCGTACTTTCCCGATCTAGGGAATGGTGGATGGCTCGAAGTTGATCCACAAGAAGATAACCAGGTGGTCCCAGAGGAAGAAGAATTCGAGGGGAGTTCAGAGGAGGAGAAGAAAGATGCGATTCAAGAAGACTCTGACTTGGAACCCAAGGTCTATAATCCACCTCAAGTTGCCCAAAATCCTAACCATCGACAGGATTTTCAAGGCCCGACACCTTTGTGGGCAGTAAACTTAGGAAGGTGGAGCCACGAACATGGACAACCACCTTCTTATAATGGAGATCGAAGCTTCTATAAATTGAGCAAGGGAGGCTCAGCTAATAGAATCCTCCCTATCTTGGTCCGTCATATTGCTCGCAATGCTGAACAAGGAAGAGAAACCATCGACCAAGTAATGGAAATCCGTGCTAACTCAGGAGTCAATGCAGTTCTTCTCTGCCATTTGACCAATGACCAGGAGTTACCCAGGACTCACACTGACGCCCTACAGATGGAACTGAATGCACGTCAATCCGAACTTAGGGATCTTCGACAGAACCAAGTGGCATTGCAAAGGCATGTGTGGGAAACAAAACAAAAGCTGACTGAACCCAGGGCATAATCTAGTACTAACAAAAACAACACTTCTCGCAAGTAGAGCATACTCTACTCTCTCTTTTGGATATAGATTAAGTTTGCTTTTAGACTCTAGTATTATTTTCCTACTTATGATTAGACCTTGAACTTTCAAGTTTCATTAAGTCCATGTGTTGTGAAAGTTTTCTCTGTATTGGTATGTTGTAGATCTATTACAAAGTCAATTTTCCCGAACTCTATACATCTATAATACCAATGATATTGACAGACATCTAATTCTCTTGGAAAATTTCTATCCGAATTCCTTCATCTTTCAAGTGGTAGATCTCTATTGCAATCAATTACATGTCGAACTATGGTGATTTAGTTCAAGGAACACTCTCATTTTGCTCACCATTGAATTCTTATAATTATCTTCATCTTTGTAAACTTATAGTTGTAAGATGCCTACTCACAAATCAAGTAGGCGCAATCTACCAATAACTCCAACTCAACCACCACCCCACCTCAATTCGATCACGTGGTTTTTCAAGCAGTAGTGATTGCGGCTATAACTGCCGCCTTAACTCAAATCAATTCTAGCGGTACTAGTGGGGGTGGAACGGGTATTATCTCTACCCAAGGTGATAGTCATGGACACCCTAAGGAGTGTTCATACAAGGACTTCACCAACTACAAACCCAAGGCCTTTAATAGTACTGGGGGAATCATTGTGTTGTCGCAATATTTTGAGAAAACCGATTCGATCTTCGAGATCTGTTCCTGCCCAGAAGGAAGCAAAGTAAAATTTTTTTCCTGCAAGTCACTTACTCTCATAGTGGAATGGTCATGTCAAGTCACTTACTCTCATAGTGGCTAACTCGATGGGCTGGGTAACACTGAAGGACCTTATGACAGGTGAGTACTACCCGAGGGGCGAAGTTCAGAAACTTGAACATGAACTTTGGAGCCTTACTATGAAAGGTTCTGACATAGTAGCATGCAAGACTTGGTTAAGTGATTTGGTGGCTCTATTTCCAGGGATGGTCCCCGCGGAAAGCAATAAAATCGAGAGGTACATCTGGGGAATGGTACCTCCATTTAAGGGGAAGGTATTGATAGGTTTTGAGCAAGTCTAACACTCCTAAGTGTACATGCAACCTTAGAAAACCTTGGATCTATGTTTGTCTAAGATACATGCAAAATACTTTTTCCAAGGTTCATAAACCTATCTAGCATACATGGGGAACTTTATAATATAAAAGATAGCTAGAAACACATACCTTGTTGTTGTTATGATTCCTTGAAACCTTGAGAGCCTAGCACCCCAAGTGTGATGCCACAAATGCTTCATACAACACCAAATGCTTTGGAATAACTTTGAGAGAATGTGTAACACTCAAAAATCGGTCAATCCCTCTAGTCACTATGTGTAGCCGATTTTTGTGAGTATGATGTTCTTTATATAGTGTGTAACATCTAGGGTTACACCATGTAAACCCTAATGTGGCATGACTCTTCATTTCCATGACCCATGGGTTTGTAACTCCCATGGAGCCTCCATGGAGCATCTAATGGGTTTAACCCAACTTGATTATCCATGGAGCCTTTTAGCCCACTATATAAGTTATGGATGATTTACATAATCAACCCATATATTTAATTAGTCACCATTTGATCACTTAATTAATTCTAGATTAATTGTTGATCAATACTAATTAAATAATACTGTTAATATATTAAAACTTATAATATATTAATAAACCACAAGTGTTAATTCTCTCATTTAGTGTATCCAAATGCATGATGCATGCAACCCAAATGGACCATGTCAGGTCGGGTCAAGTACATACTAGAAATAGTTATGGACTTAGACACCTTATCCAACACGTATTGTCTTCGAACCCCTCTACACTCGACAGTGCCAAGTGATTGGCATAGAGACTCATCGACCATGGAGTCCGTCCTCAAGCAACAACCACTGTTGTCCCAGAACTAAACTAAACAAACGATAACAAGAGGAAGTTTTAGGACAAGAAGAAGAAGAACCAATCGGCGCAGAACTCTGCCAAGAAACAGTAGGTTGTGGCTGTTTAGGCCGCAACAACCCCTGTTGTCCCAACACCAGCAAAGTAGTATGCTGGGAGTCTGCCAAAATGCAGTAAGTGCAACTTCCATCATAATGGACCCTGCCGGGAGATGCATTATGCTAACTGTAATAGGAAGGGGCACACTGTTTGTTTCTGTAAGGCACCAGCAACACCAACCTTCCAGGTCCCTGGTACTGGAGCAAGCTAGGCCTGCTATGGGGGTGGTGAAGTTAGGCACTACAAACGGAACTGCCCAAAGGTGGGGAACACTGGTGGAGTAGGGAGATTTTTGGCTATTGGCCATGAGGAAGGCGTGGCAGAGCCTACAGTGGTCACGGGTACCTTTCTCCTCGATAACTCTTATGCATGCCCAAAGGACCTTATGACAGGGGAGTACTACCCGAGGGGCGTGAATCAAAACTTTGCACACTTACTTATACAAAAACCACAGGCACTAAAAGAAACATTCACCATGGAAACGGCTAACGGGAAGACTGAGAGCACTAACGATATATACATAGGATGTACCCTCTCTCTAGATAGCTATTCATTTCAAATCGACCACATGTCTGTCTCACTTAAAAGTTTCGACATCATTATTGGCATGGATTGGTTGAGTCTTCATCGTGCTGACATCATGTGTTTTGAGAAAGTCGTTCGTCTTAATCTACCGAATAGCGAAACCCTAGTTATCTATGGCGACAAACCAGGCACGAACCTTCGAATCATCTCAAGTATTCAAGCGCAGAAGTACTTACGAAAGGAATATCATGTGTTCCTTGCTCACGTGGTTGACATAAACCAAAAGGTGAATGACATAAAGAACTTCCCATAAGTCTGCGACTTTCCCTAAGATCTTCTAGCATTAACTCCACAACGTCAAGTCGAGTTCAGAATCGACTTAATTCCAGGAGCGACCCCTGTAGCCAAATCTCCATACCGACTAGCACCAACTGAGATGCAGGAACTATCCAGTCAACTGAATGAACTACTCAACAAGGGATTTATTAGACCAATCTTCTCACCCTGGGGAGCACTAGTGTTGTTCGTTAAGAAGAAAGATGCATCGTTCTATATGTGTTTCGACTATTGAGAGCTAAACAAACTTACCGTTAAGAACCGATACCCTCTACCACGGATAGACGATTTGTTCGACCAACTTCAAGGAATAAGCTACTTTTCAAAGATTGAACTGAGATCCAGGTATCACCAGCTACAAGTGTTAGAGGAATATGTTCCCAAAAAAGCTTTCAAACTCGTTATGGTCACTACGAGTTTGTAGTGATGCCTTTCGGATTAACCAATGCGCCCGCAGTGTTCATGGACTTGATGAATCGGGTGTGCTGTCCTTACATAGATTAGTTCGTTATTGTCTCCATGCATGTCATACTTATTTACTCTCGTAGTAAGGAGGAGCATAGTCAACACTTACGCCAGATCTTAGAAACACCATGAGCAGAGAAACTTTATGCGAAGTTCTCTAAATGCGAATTTTGGATTCGAAGAGTCGAATTCTTGGGTCACGTGGTTAGAAAAGAGGGAATTCACATGGACCCTTCCAAAATCAAAGCCATTGAGAATTGGTCGGCACCAAGGACGCCTACAGAAATCTGTAAATTTCTAGGCCTCGTCGGCTGTTATCGCAGATTCATATAGAACTTCTCAAGGATCGCGAAACCACTTACTACATTGACCAAGAAAGGTGTAACCTTTGATTGGGAAGAGAAACAAGAAAAGGCGTTTCAAACACTAAAGCAAGCCTTATGCAGTACACCGATATTATCCCTCCCATAATGCATAGAAGATTTCGTGGTATATTGTGATGCATCCAACCAAGGGCTTGGTTGTGTTCTTATGCAACGGGGAAACGTCATTGCCTATGCCTCAAGACATCTTAAGACACATGAATTCAACTACACTACACATGTAACATCCCAAAATTCAAGGCCAAAAATTTCACTTTTTAATAAGTTATTACATAAAACCATCAGTATAAAAACATTCATTATAATATCTCGTGACAAAGCAACGTGTCGATAATCAAAATATATTATCATAAAACCATATCAGAGTGTAATCCAAAAGATCTCATGTGCGGAAAACATAGTGTGATGCGTTGCGATCGAGCCGACTCCTTTCCTTGAAAACAAAATACCTGAAACCAAAACTGAAGACCGTAAGCACTAAGCTTAGTGTGTTCCCCAGATACCACATACCATACAAACCAACTGATCCATACATGCCATACATAGCCAAGAGCCATACATAACCAACATATCCATAATCAAGTAAGGTGCTATGTGCCAAACATAGTCTGGCGAAGGTGCTATATGCCAAACATAGTCTTGCCAAGGTGCTATGTGCCAAACATAGTCTTGTGGTTATGCCACGGGCCGCACGTGGTCTTCTCGGTCAAGCCTGGGGCCATTCCCTGGGTCTTATAGACAAGTGCCAAGGGCCACCCCCCGGTCTTTCATGCAAGTATCACAAAGACAACTATACATACTACTCTACTAGGCTACTCTGCATATATTGTGCTAGGATCCACCTCCTGGTCTTCCATACACAATAGCATACAGTGCGCCAGGAGCCACCTCCTGGTCTTCCTTACATATTGCCTAGGGCTAACCCCTAGGTCTTCCTATCATACACTATAACATACTGTGTGCCAGGAGCCACCTCCGGGTCTTTCATGCATAATGCCTATGGCTAACCCCCGGGTCTTCCTATCATACAAAACTACAACTCTCTGAACCGCTACCCCACTAGCTCCTCAAGCTACTAATATCAATATAACACTTAGTTTCAAATTGAACTCTAGAAGTCAAACTAAGTCAACTCGGGTCAAAGTCAAAGTCATGGTCAAAGTCAACCTTCTAGGTCGACCCTACTCGCCGAGTCTGCCTACTGAATCGCCGAGTTCATACGCTCAGAATCCTTTCATTCGCGACTTGACTCGCCGAGTCAGCCCCTGACTCGCCGAGTCTATCGATTTCTGAATCCTGTCCTATCCAACCCACTGAGTCCCCACTCAACTCACTGATCCGAGTCTTAACTCGAAGGGTTTGGGGTTTCACAACATGACTTGCCGAGTCCAAGGCAATCTTCAACATACTCGCCGAGTTATTCATCCAACTTATCGAGTTCATCTCCATCTTCAAACTACTCGCCCAGTCCACTCGAAGGACTCGCCGAGTCTATTCAGTCCTTCATATATTAAGAGGCTTTTGAGTCATGCATGGACTCCAAACTGTAGATCCACTCTTCTAAAGCCTATTCCTCACGTAAAGTGGCAAACTTTACGTGTAGCTAAGGAGATCTAGGCTCAAAACACTAAAAACTAGGGTTTAAGACAAAGAGGCTTAACAATCAACCCATAGACTGATGCTTTATGATTCTCTTGGCCAATATACACATGGATCTGAAGTAGTAACCTCGGATCTGGGCTTCTAACTCGAAATGGTTCTTAAACTTGCCATAAAAGCCCCAAATCTCATGTTAAAGGTTGATCTATATGCAAAAGAGTGAAGGTAGCGACTCATTACCTTCAAATGCTCTGGAAAATCCCACAAACTCTGGATCTACTGCCAATCCTTGAATCCCCAATGGTTCCCTTCTTCCTTCTTCCTTCAAATCATCCAAAATGGAAAGAAAACTTGAATGTGCAATAATGGAGGCTTAGGGTTTCGTATTTTGGATAAGAGAGGCTATAAGGAAACCTAAGGGAGAGAATGAGATGCTTAAATAGTGCACAAAGTCCCGGATTTAGGGTTTCCCTCTTCAGACCGGACTCGCCGAGTCCTCTTTGCCAACTTGTTGAGTCAGTTACTTAATTGATCTCTCCGATCCCGCTCCGACTCGTCGAGTTCCTCCCTGGACTCGACGAGTTGACCTTTTGACTTATGGTTTTCTTTCCTTTCTTGTCCTTTCTAATTTCGGACTCTCGCCCACTTAAACTAGACTTCGTCCTTGAAGTCTGCCATGGCCGACTACCGTACCATCTAGTCACCACTTTACCACTAGGTACACACTCCGCCCATCCAATCAAAACTTGAAGATGTCATCTTCAGAATAACCTGTTCCTTACTACCTTCGAGTAAAACATTTTTATCTAACTAGTAATCATACCGATGCTCCCGTTACACTTACCCTTGATTCTCAAGGGGTTTTCCCGTTTTACCCTCTACTGTCACTGGCCTTTCTAAGGTACATTCCACAAGAAACAACCTTCCTAATTTCCTTCGAGGACCGATCCTCTGCTGAAACCGCAATCCTAGCCACTCCCAGTGTCGTCCATTATACCAATACTCACAGAATAACCCCCATACTGAAGGCTCCACCCTGTCGTGAGAATTCAGACAATCCTTCGCGTAGCAGATCCCTCTCTATTACGCTTAAAGCTCAGACGAGAATGGTGCCACCGAGCCAAATCCTTTACTCTGAGATCATTTGATCCCGCAATGAGCAGCTTAGCATCATCCGATAAGTTCACGGCATTTCACACCGAATCCCTTACCATCATTCCTGCCTGAAGTCCTGATGACTCCTATCCGCCTATCGGATGAACCGAGGCCGCCCTGATCCCAACTGATGTATCGTTTCCCAGAATACCGGTTTCCCCCATGCTACCTCGGAGATACAGGCCTTCCCCCCGCCCACGTTCTGCGAACTAAGCTGCTAATGAATGTCACGGCTTACCCGTAGTCTTACGCCACTCCTGGTCTCCAATGACCTACCGCCTTCTGGACCCACTCATAATGTGGCCCACTCACATTCGGGCTGCAGCCCCACCCTGGGCTTAACTATCTAAAAAACCCTACCAATGAATCACACACCTGATACATTCGCACTAACGAATAGGGACCAGCGAATGCTACGGACCACCTCGTAGTCTGACTATACTCGCTCTGCCAACTAGTGAATGCTACGGCCATCCGGTAGTCTTACAACACTTCTGCACTACCAGCCAACTAAAGCTACGGGCCACCCCGCAGTCTTGTTAAACCAGTGCTACGGGCCACACCGCAGCCTAACTATACTCACATACGATTGCTTTGGGCCAGACCGCAGTCTTATTAAACTAATGCTACGGGCCATACCGCAGTCTTACTATCCTCACATACGATTGCTACGGCCACACCACAGTCCTACTAAACTAATGCTACGGGCCATACCGCAGTGTTACTATCCTTACATACGATTGCTATGGCCACACCACAGTCTTACTAAACTAATGTTACGGGTCATACCGCAGTCCAACTATCCTCTTACTATCTGACCACTGGTGAATGTTACGACCATCCGGTAGTCTGACAACACCTTTCCACATGACTAGCTGCTAGCGGATGCTACGACTAACCCATAGTCAAGCATCCGATTCTCACAATTGGCAAGTTTCCGAACTTCCAGTTCACCCTTTCCTCAATTCACACAGCCACCTGGGCCGTCTTCTTTCCTGATAGGAGAGTAAAACTTATCCCGGTTCCAAAACCGCTGCTGCTCCCATAACATGATTGCTTCTCCCCCACTTAGCTTCGGCTAAGTCTTTACTGCACGCGAAAAAAAAACCCGAGGATTTCCATTCTTTCCTCCCTTGCACAATAGGCATGATAACTACCATCTCCTTGATGTCGCTAGCGATCCACCACTAGCCCATTCCAAATACCATACGATTACCAAATACTTGATGAACACCTGCCGTATCTCGATACTGATAATCCACTGGGCTCCAACTAATGCCCTTAAGGTCCGAATAACTAATGCTCAGAGCAACTCCATTAGTGATAGACCACTTCCCTTGATGCTTCCCAAAGCTATCCCAAGTACCAAGACCAGAGCCACCAAACCCTGCTAATGGTGGAGGGCTACTCCCTGTACCCTGCCCATCGTCCTCCATGCAACGCTCCTGAACCGCTTTTGGTCATAATCAAGATAATACTGGACATTTCGAACCCGAAGTGAGAGATGACCCTACACTAGCTACTAATAGTTCCTGGTATGAAATTGGCATAAGACAATTCTGAAAGTACAATCCGAATACAAGCAGAGAGACAACTCATACATACTATCACCAGAGTTCGCGGTAAGAAAAACCCTAATACACATGGAATCCAAAACGCCATAGATACATACCTGCAACATTCCCTGCTGTAATCCAGATCTCCCTTATTTGTCGCTGCAAAGCCCTACCCTCTCACCCATCCGCAATCCTCGAAGTTGTCAGGGCAGACGCACTCCCTACTCCTCCCCTTGCTGTCGGACGGTCGGCCTTCTTGTGACCCACCTGATTGCGGTGAAAACATAATGGCCTTTCCCTCTGTGGGCAGTCCCTGCTGACGTTACCATCACTACCACACTTGTAGCAGCCTAAACCCTTGGAACGACAAAACTCCCTCGTGTCATTTCCCGCACGTGTTGCACTGACTCCGGCCTTGCCGGTCTGTTATCCGCTCATCTGATGTCTTTGATCTCTTCCCGGGACCCTCCAAAGTATACATCTGATCCGACTTCCTCTTCGCAATGTGCTCCAAATCAATCTCCCTTTCCCGCGCCATGGCAATCATAGAGTCCAAGGTCGGGCATGCCGAGAAGCTGACATGCTCCCGAATATCCGCTCTCAACATGTCATGATAGCGGGTCCTCTGCATCTCATCATCCCCTGCATACTGAGGCACCAACATGGCCCTCTCCCGAAACTTGGCGGTAATCTCTGCCACTGACTCTGTCGTCTGTCTCATGTCTAGGAACTTTCTGGCCAACTGCTGAAGCTCCACCGCCGATGCAAACTCCGCCCTAAACCTGGTCACAAAGTCGGGCCAGGTCATAGCCTCAATGGCTGTGGCTCCTAAGGAATCGCCAACTGACTCCCACCAATCTCTGGCTCTGTCTCTCAAACATCCCGCCGCAAAGCGGACCTTCGACCCCTCGGATTAGAAGCTCGTCAGTTGTGCAGACACGATGTCTACGATCCATCTCCTGACAACAATAGGGTCCTTTACCCCGTGAAAATCCGGCGCACCACTCCCTCTGAAGTCCTTGAAGGACAGTGTGTGCGTACTTGACTGGCCAGACGCCAAATCACTCCTAAAAGCTCGGAGGCGATCCTCCATCAGCTCAATGATCCCCTCCTTTATCGACCCGAAAATGATCGGGGTCGCCTCAAGGATGCCTCTTGTAATCTCGGACGCGATGAGCTCGCGTAACCCGTCATCAATTTTCTCGGATCCCGCGCCCGTGCCCGATCCTGACCGAGATCCTGAGCCTCCTGCTCCATGTCGCATGGTCACCATACTGGAAATAAACACATAAATGTTGGGATCAAAACATACCCCGAGAGGTCTCACACACTATCCAAGATTCCTGGTTCCATCTCGGCCCTCCTTGACTCGAGTACGGATCCTCTGCTTCCAGTAGTACGGGCCTATACTACCTTCCACATCTATCCGTACTTTCCTTAAGGGTTGCTTCAACTTCACCAAGTCCATTTCACTACTACTAACGCTGCTCCCAGCACTACTCTCATCCTAGGCTTGCCCTAGGGTAACCTCCAACCCACAACCATCCCTCAGCTACTGAAGGCCTCCTTGTAATGCCAACTAGCCATTACCTGAATACCATCGCATGGGATGAGCCTCAGATAATCCTTCGAGTAACAGACTCGTCCCTACAACAGTTAGACTCAGACGAGAGGTGCACAATAGGGCCAAATCCAACACTCTGAGATTATTCCACCCTGATCACATGTGACTTGGCGTTTTCACCTAATGGCTAACTCTCATCACTCAGAGTCCCACAAAGTACAAAGCAATTAGCATTTAGACAAAAGGGAAATCTAACCGGAACATAATCAAGCAATTCTATCCACACAACAAGAATCTGTACTAGCATGCGATGCTAAGCTCATATATTCAGGCATAACCTAAACAGGCTATCCTATTACTGTCTACTCAATAATAGCATGCAATCCTTATAAGTTGAAGCACATAAAGCAGGCACATAAGGCATCATTCCTAGATCCTTAGTCCTATTCTAGCATGCTGTTCTACTGAAACTGATAACTTAATAATAACTTGTATGGGTATCCTGGGGTAAACTTACTCGAGCTCGGCTGATTGCACGCATCACACACTTTGTTCTTCTCAAAGTCCTTTTCACTTTTCAGATTCTTTTCAAACTAATTTATAAAATCGTTTTCCTCTTTAAAACGGTCATACCAAGCCCTTAGTTTGAGTTCAGACACACCTAAGGTTATGTCTGAATCCCTCAAACTAAGGCTCTGATACCAACTTGTAACATCCCAAAATTCAAGGCCAAAAAGTTTCATTTTTAAATAAGTTATTACATAAAACCATCAGTATAAAAACATTCATTATAATATATCGTTACAAACCAAAGTGTCGGTAATCAAAACATATTATCATAAAACCATATCAGAGTGTAATCCCAAAGATCTCATGTGCGGAAAACATAATGTGATGCGCTGCAATCGAGCCGACTCCTTTCCTTGAAAACAAAATACCTGAAACCAAAACTAAAAACCGTAAGCACGAAGCTTAGTGAGTTCCCCATATACCACATACCATACAAACCAACTGATCCATACATGCCATACACAGCCAAGAGCCATACATAACCAACATATCCATAATCAAGTAAAGTGTTATGTGCCAAACATAGTCTTGCCAAGGTGCTATGTGCCAAACATAGTCTTGCCAAGGTGCTATGTGCCAAACATAGTCTTGTGGTTATGCCACGTGCCGCACGTTGTCTTCCTAGTCAAGCCTGGGGCCACTCCCTGGGTCTGACAGACAAGTGCCAAAGGCCACCCCCCCGGTCTTTCATGCAAGTATCACAAAGACAACTATACATACTACTCTACTAGGCTACTTTGCATATAGTGTGCCAGGAGCCACCTCTTGGTCTTCCATACACAATAGCGTACAGTGCGCTAGGAGCCACTTCCTGGTCTTCCCTACATATTGCCTAGGGCTAACCCCCAGGTCTTCCTATCATACATTATAACATATTGTGTGCCAGGAGCCGCCTCTGGGTCTTTCATGCATAATGCCTAGGGCTAACCCCCAGTGTAACGACCGAAAAATTCCAACCAATTAAAATTTTCAAAAATAACCCGATTCCATTAAATTATTACAAAAAGGTTTTCAATACAATTAAATTAAAGTATTCCCAGAATCACATCACAACATAAACATGAGGAGCGGTACGATCACGCCTTCGCCTTGCCACGGTCTCCTGAAGAACCTGAAAAACATTAAACCAGAACTGTAAGCCCGAAAGCTTAGTGAGATATCCCCAAAATACCAACCACATATACCATACACGCATAACATGCCATATCATATCCGATCACAGAACAGCCATGACTTCGGGTCTACTGTGTGACTGGTCCGCCGCACCGGCCAACAGTCCACCTGGTCCACCCTCCGAGTCTAGCCATATACATCGAGTCTACAGTGTGATTGCTCCGCCCGCACCGGGCCTTCAATCCACCTGGTCCACTCTCTGAGTCTACAGTATGACTGGTCCGCCCGCACTGGGCCTTCAGTCGGCCTGGTCCACTCTCCGAGCCTCGGCACGTCTGGTCCGCCCTCTTGGGGCCTACAGCCTATCCGGACCGCTCGCTGGGCCTTCGGGACAACCGGTCTGCCCTGGGTATCTTGCCCTACAGCACAAAGCAGGACCCGTCTCAACCCAACTCCAGTCCAATCAACCATGTGTACATAAACATACAATCATATATTAATTCACAGTCAACAAGCCGATCAAACATATCACATAGCATATCATCATCCTAACCAGGATACCAACCTAACCGGTCACTAGCATAGCATCACCCTACATATCAGGATACCAACCTCAACCAGGTCTCTAAAATACACCATCCTAACTACCAGGATACAAACATATCAAAGAAATAACATAACAACAATACCCGGATCTCAATCCGATAACTGGGTCGGCCTTGGTGCCTTAGACCCTGTTGATATAGTGAGGATAACTCACATCGCACTGCCGAAACTCTGAACTGAAGAAGCAGATTCTCGAAACACCGACTCACCGAAAATCCCGAACTAGCCAACATAGCACAAATAATCATTAGGCTAAGCACAATACCCTTCCAAGGGTAAATTGACCATTTTACCCTTAACTCAATCCGGCCCAACACTAGGTAAGCTCCCAAGCCCACCAATGGACCAAAGTCCAGAAGTCCAAAGCAAAGCCCATTATTGGCCCAATTTACTAAATTGGGCCCACCTCACCAAATGGGCCTAAACTCATGATCCATAACAACCAATGGGCCCACAATACTCCAACCATAATGTCCAATCACGGCCCAAAATCCAGCAGCCCAAATAACAGCCCAAACCCTAAGGCCCAAAATGAAAACCCAACAGAGGGAGTACGCTGGGCATACCCTCCCTTGGTACGCTGGGCGTACACGTCGATTCGCAACAGGGGATCGGGACACTAACTCGCTACGCGGGGCGTACTCACATGTTACGCGGGGCGTAACTTCGCTACTCATTAAGTCCCCATAACTTCTTAATGGCTTAAGATCTTAAGCCCAAACTTCAGATCCCTAGGCCAAACATGCCTAAGATTTATAAAGTCTCAAACTTTATCACTTGGGACGTCCATAAACCTCTTAATCCAAGGTCTTATACCATTAAGACCCACATATCTCACACATGGAACAACCACAACCCTTGGGACCTCATTTTTCTCACTCAAGACCTCTCCAAAGGTCTGAAAGGACAGATAATCTCGACCAACTCAAAACATGCATCAAAATGAGGACTTTTGGGACAAGAATGGTGTCAAAGCTTCACAACACATAGATCTACACAATATGAATGTCAAGCAAGAAGCTTTATACCTAAAATAGGCTCCAAAGGATGATGTCTTCCCAGATCTATAAGCTCTGGCCGTTTCTCTCCTTCTTTGACAACATCTCCTTTCTTCCTTTATGCTCTCCTTTGCTAATCCAAGCTTTCCAAGACCAAACACACCCAATCAAGGGGTGGGACGAGTATCTTAGGGTTTCTAAGGTTAAGGGAGAGCTTATGGAGGCTAGGGTATGCACCAACATGTTACTTATATAGTGGCTGACCCTAATTTTAGGGTCTTAGTTTTCTGAGAGTACGCTGGGCGTACTCAACCTTGCACCCGCGTCCACTTACGCCTTACACTGGGCGTACTCGGCGAGTCCCCAAACTTGATACTTGGCCCTCATTATTCAACTTTTCCCACAAGATGATCAAAATACCACTTCTCTTAAATCCCGGGGACTCACAATTAGGTACTCTTAGGAACGGGGCGTTACAATTATCCCCCACTTAAATTAGGCTTCACCCTCGAAGCCTTCGGCATCACTACTCTAGAACTTCTCCCGCCACGCACCTTCTGGCATTAGCCCAACCAGGTTCCTCAAGACGCAACCATCGAAACCCGAAACTCACTTTCTCCTTTCTAGCGGTGTCCTGACTACCGCCTCAAGCCGGCCACCGGCTTCACCCTTTGATAACCACACTTATCAGATTCTACACTTATCAACCGAGTACCACTCCATGGCACTTTTCTCAATCCGGATCACCACAATCACTTGGCTCTAATGAGCTAGATATAACCCTGAACCACCGGGTTCCCGATCCGAGTCCAACTCTATCCATCCCATGCTGACAGACTAACACATTCTTCAGCCTCAGAGCAACTCCCATGAGTTCTCCTCTTGCAATCGCATGCACATGCTGCACTAGCTCTAACACCCTCAGGTTAGGAAAACCTGTCACACTGACGACACCTCTAAACATCCCCCAGGATGAATCACCACTACATACACAATTCCTTGATTAAAAAACAGACTGGGAATATAAGACCCCATCCCTGCACCCCTTCCGAGCCTCTCGGCTCTACTCCTGCGGAATCACTTCCGCGACCTCAGCAGACATCCATTCCATGTGATCCCATACCACTGCCGCAATCATGCTGCTCAAAGACCATAATTGGACCACTCCAAACATAACTCTGCATTGCTGCTTTCACTTCCGTGAACTTACACTCCCTCTCGGAACTGCATTCCTCTCTCTTTCCTTACCAAGGAAACCCACTTGGCCGCCTTGTCACTACGACAAGTGCCACGGTGCTCGCCCAACGCTACACCACACCCTTATAGCATAACCGTTATCCATGCAACATACATTCTCTGAATCTGCTCGCAAGGACTCTCGAGTCCATGCACCATCTCCACTAATCAAGATCAATACCCGGGGCCAGACCCTCTAATGCTAACACATCGCAACATACTCAATCCATTTCCTCAAACCGGTCTAACAATACCTGCAGTGTCTTCAGCATGAATGGACCGCCTTACCAGGCCTTCAGCTAATCTGGACCGCCCTCCAGGGCCTTCAGCCTGGCTGGACCATTCTCCGAGCCTTCGGCCTGACTGGTACGCCTACCAGCCTTCAGTCTATCCAGACCGCTCAACTAGCATTCATCATTCCGAGATATCTCTATGGGAGATTCCTCCCATGCATATTGTTCTAGCCCTCTAGGGGTTCCGAACTCTATCTCCATCATACAACTCAATTCCGGCCTGATCCCAGGCCCTCCACAATCAAGTACCCTTGGTCTGTATCCCACCCCGCATGCCTGCCACTTACTCATACCAGCCTACGCCCTTGGCTGACAGAATATTGTTGAATCCCAAACAGCTAAACAACCTCACATGCTCATCGATCTTCCGGAGAATCTTCCAATTCTCCTCCACTTATAGCACTGACTATCAATCACCGGTCGCCATCATCGACTTCCCTCAACAACCTTACACAACACAATCACTTACACGCGAACTGTGTCCCGCAAGCACAAACAACCTTCTCAAAAACACATATCAATGCTGATCGACCCGAGCTCAAAAGAAACTCAATCTGCAGCTAACCACTCCTCAGAATGCAGATACTACCCATCCCTCAAATCAGACGCCAGATTTCCACCAATAACCCCCACGAATGATAACCAACGGAATTCCCAACACTAACCCATAACCAAACCATAACCCTCAAAGAACAACGAATACCGCACCGACAACCACACAATGAGACTAATAGATAAACAATACTCCACGATAACCACAAGATAAACAAGACATCAAGAAAGAAACATACCCGCAGCTGCATCCGGCACTGCTTTGATCTCCTCTGCTGCAAGCTGAAAATCACGACCCTGAGCCCTTGGGGGCTCCGCTCCACCCTGACCTCCACCCGTGATCCTCAAAGTGGCCGGTGCTGGAGCCTGCATCAGTCCTGCAGCAAGCTGTGGGCAGTTGACCCTCAAGTGCCCAACCTGATGACAATGATAACAAATCCTCAAATCCCGAACCGGCGCTGACTGCCGACAATCCCTCGCATAGTGCCCCTCCTTTTCGCACTTGCGGCATGCACCACTGGACCTACAAACTCTGGTGTGTCCCCTCCCACACTTCCCACAAGCGTGGCTGCTCTGATCTCCCACCCTAGAATCAACGGTCTTGGACCGTTTCGGTGTCGGCTGCGACTGCACCGAAGCCTGCCTTAGATCACGCAACTGCAACTCAATCTCTAACTCACGCCGCCTGGCGGCCTCCTGCAACTCCAACAAAGTCCCGCACCTCTGCGTAGACACAAACTGTCTGATATCCCTCTTGAGCTTTCTCAGATATCGAGACATCTGAGCCTGCTCCGAAGCGAACTCAGGGCAAAACATCGCCCTCTCAGTGAACATCCTGGTGATCTCAGTCACCGACTCTGAACCCTGCTTCAGCTCAAGGAACTCCTGAGCCAATGTCTCTCTCAACCCGCAGAACATAACGAGTGCTGAACATCTCTCTGAACTGATCCCATGAAATGCAGCCCTCTGCACATCCGAATATGACCCTGTGGTCAATCTCCACCAATCCTTCGCCCCGAGCCTCAACAGGTTCAGAGCACACCTCACCCTCTGATCAGCAGGGCATGAACACATGAAGAAACACCCCTCCACGTCCGATAACCATCTCATAGCAACAATCGGGTCCTGAACTCCATCAAAGGTGGGAGGCTTCGTATTATCGAAGTCCCGATACTGAAAACCCTGACCGGCTCCTCCCCCTACCGCTGCTACAGCCGCTGCAGCCGTCGCGGCAGCCATATCTGTGAGAGCTGCATAGCGCTCATCAAAATACTCAACCATGGCGGTCTTGATCAACCCAAATAGTTCCGGCAACTCAGCCCGGAACAACGCAGCAACCTCATCATGTAGGATCTCACGAATCCTCACATCCAACTCGCATGTGCTCATCTGACCAAGTACCTCGGGCGGTACTAACCAGTCCGTAACTCCCTCTCTTGCTCCCGATCCTGACCCGGATCCACTCCCAGCATGCCTCGGAATCTCCATACTGAAAACACCACAAAATCTCAGACACTTCCCACTAACCCGGGAACCAACTCTCAACCCAACCCTAGAGGTCATGGTTTCCCTGATACGCGTATGGGTCCTATGCTTTCAGTAGTACGGGCCCATACTACCTTCCACACCTACCCATATTTGTATGAAGTACTACCACAACACCCTAGTGAAAACATACAGAACAAGCGCTCAACCCTCACTACTAGAGGAACACTATAAATCTCCTACAAGGAAACCCTAGGCTAACATGCATCATAAATCAGGCAACATTATCATGAAATCCTGAAGATCCCTAGCCTAGCACTAGCATGCTGTTCTATCAATGTTCAAAACAAATACCATGTATGGTATTTTGGGGTTACTTACTGGCTCCGGCTGATCGTACCTTCGCTTCCTCCTTTACTCACTTTGAAAACCATTTTAAATTCTCTTTTGAAAACCCTCCTCGATTTGAGACTAGAGTTACACGAGTGTTCCTCCAATTCACTCAAACCAAGGCTCTGATACAAACTTGTAACGACCGAAAAATTCCAACCAATTTAAATTTTCAAAAACAACCCGATTCCATTAAATTATTACAAAAACGTTTTCAATACAATTAAATTAAAGTATTCCCAGAATCACATCACAACATAAACATGAGGAGCGGTACGATCACGCCTGCACCTTGCCACAGTCTCCTGAAGAACCTGAAAAACATTAAACCACAACTGTAAGCCCGAAAGATTAGTAAGATATCCCCAAAATACCAACCACATATACCATACACGCATAACATGCCATATCATATCCGATCAGATAACAGCCACGCACTTTGGGTCTACTGTGTGACTGGTCCGCCGCACCGGCCAACAGTCCACCTGGTCCACCCTCCGAGTCTAGCCATATACATCGAGTCTAGAGTGTGTTTGGTCCGCCCGCACCGGGCCTTCAATCCACCTGGTCCACTCTCTAAGTCTACAGTATGACTGGTCCGCCCGCACCGGGACTTCAGTCGGCCTGGTCCACTCTCCGAGCCTCGGCACGTCTGGTCCGCCCTCTTGGGGCCTACAGCCTATCCGGACCGCTCGTTGGGCCTTCGGGACAACCGGTCCGCCCTGGGTATCTTGGCCTACAACACAAAGCAGGACCCGCCTCAACCCAACTCCAGTCCAATCAACCATGTGCACATAAACATACAATCATATATCAATTCACAGTCAACAAGCCGATCAAACAGATCACATAGCATATCATCATCCTAACCAGCATACCGACCTAACCGGTCGCTAGCATAGCATCACCCTACATATCAGGATACCGACCTCAACTAGGTCTCTAACATACACCATCCTAACTACCAGGATGCAAACATATTAAAGCAATAACATAACAACAATACCCGAATCTTAATCCGATAAAAGGGCCGGCCTTGGTGCCTTAGACCCTGTTGATATAGTGAGGATAACTCACCTCGCACTGCCGAAACTCTAAACTGAAGAAGCAGATTCTCGAAACACCGACTCACAGAAAATCCCGAACTAGCCAACATAGCACAAATAATGATTAGGCTAAGCACAATACCCTTCCAAGGGTAAATTGACCATTTTACCCTTAACTCAATCTGGCCCAACACTAGGTAAGCTCCCAAGCCCACCAATGGCCCAAAGTCCAGAAGTCCAAAGCAAAGCCCATTATTGGCCCAACTTACTAAATTAGGCCCACCTCACCAAAAGGGCCTAAACTCATGATCCATAACAACCAATGGGCCCACAATACTCTAACCATAATGTCCAGTCACGACCCAAAATCCAGCAGCCCAAATAACAGCCCAAACCCTAAGGCCCAAAATGAAAACCCAACAGAGGGAGTACGCCGGGCGTACCCTCCTTTAGTACGCTGGGCGTACACGCCGATTCGCAACAGGGGATCGGGACACTGACTCGCTACGCGGGGCGTACTCACATGTTACGCGGGGCATAACTTCGCTACTCATTAAGTCCCCATAACTTCTTAATGGCTTAAGCTCTTAAGCCCAAACTTCAGATCCCTACACCAAACATGCCTAAGATTCATAAGGTCTCAAACTTTATCACTTGGGACGTCCATAAAGCTTTTAATCCATTAAGACCCATATATCTCACACATGAAACAACCACAACCCTTGGGACCTTATTTTTCCTACTCAAGACCTCTCAAAAGGTCTGAAGGGACAGATAATCTCGACCAACTCAAAACATGCATCAAAATGAGGACTTTTGGGACAAGAATGGTGTCAAAGCTTCACAACACATAGATCTACACAATATGAATGTCAAGCAAGAAGCTTTATACCTCAAATAGGCTCCAAAGGATGATGTCTTCCCAGATCTATAAGCTCCAGCCATTTCTCTCCTTCTTTGACAACTTCTCCTTTCTTCCTTTATGCTCTCCTTAGCTAATCCAAGCTTTCCAAGACCAAACACACCCAATCAAGGAGGTGGGACGACTATCTTAGGGTTTCTGAGGTTAAAGGAGAGCTTATGGAGGCTAGGGTATGCACCAACATGTTCCTTATATAGTGGTTGACCCTAATTTTAGGGTCTTAGAACTTTGAGAGTACGTTGGACGTACCTCTAGTACGTTGGGCATACTCAACCTTGCACCCGCGTCCACTTACGCCTTACGCTGGGCGTACTCGGCGAGTCCCCAAACTTCATACTTGGCCCTCATTATTCCACTTTTACCACAAGATGATTAAAATACCACTTCTCTTAAATCCCGAGGACTCACAATTAGGTACTCTTAGGAACGGGGCGTTACACCCGGGTCTTCCTATCATACAAAACTACATGGCTGCTATCCGACAACTCTCTGAACCGCTGCCTCACTAACTCCTCAAGCTACTAATATCAATATAACACTTAGTTTCAAATTGAACTCTAGAAGTCAAACTAAGTCAACTCTGGTCAAAGTCAAAGTCCTGGTCAAAGTCAACCTTCCAAGTCGACCCTACTCGCCGAGTCTGCCTACTGACTCGCCGAGTTCATACGCTCAGAATCCTATCATTCACGACTCGACTCGCCGAGTCAGCCCCTGACTCGCCAAGTCTACCGATTTCCGAGTCCTATCCTGTCCAACTCACTGAGTCCCCACTCAACTCACTGATCCGAGTCTTAACTTGAAGGGTTTGGGGTTTCACGACTTGACTCCACGAGTCCAAGGCAATCTTCAACAGATTCACCGAGTTATTCATCTAACTCGTCGAGTTCATCCCCATCTTCATACTACTCGCCGAGTCCACTCAAAGGACTCATCGAGTCTATTCAGTCCTTCATATATTCAGAGGCTTTTGAGTCATGCATGGACTCCAAACTGTAGATCCACTCTTCTAAAGCCTATTCCTCACGTAAAGTGGCAAACTTTACATGTAGCTAAGGAGATCTAGGCTCAAAATAGTAAAAACTAGGGTTTAAGACAAAGAGGGTTAACAATCAACCCAAAGACTGATCCTTTATGAATCTCTAGGCCAAGATACACTTAGATCTGATGTAGCAACTTCAGATCTGGGCTAATAACTCGAAATGGTTCTTAAACTTGCCCTAAAAGCCCCAAATCTCATGTTAAAGGTTGATCTATATGCAAAAGAGTGAAGGTGGTGACTCATTACCTTCAAATGCTCTGGAAAATCCCACAAACTCTGGATCTACTGCCGATCCTTGAATCCCCAATGGTTCCCTTCTTCCTTCTTCCTTCAAATCACTCAAAATGGCAAGAAAGCTTGAATGTGCAACAATGGAGGCTTAGGGTTTCGTATTCTGGATAAGAGAGGCTATAAGGAACCCTAAGGGAGAGAATGAGGTGCTTAAATAGTGCACAAAGTCTCGGATTTAGGGTTTCCCTCTTCATACCGGACTCGCCGAGTCCTCTTTGCCGACTCGCCGACTCGGTTACTTAATCGATCTCCTGGATCCCGCTCCAACTCGTCGAGTTCCTCCCTGGACTTGACGAGTTGACCCTTTGACTTAGGGTTTTCTTTCCTTTCTTGGCCTTTCTTATTTTGGGTGTTACAACACATGATCTTCAGTTAGGAGCAATGGTATTTGCTCTGAAGTTCTGGAGACACTACCTGTATGGTACAAAAAGCACTATCTTTACAGACCACAAAAGCCTTCAACACATATTCGACCAGAAGGAGCTCAACATGAGACAACGATGGTGGGTCGAGCTACTCGATGACTACGAATGCGAAATTCATTACCATCTGGTAGCCGACTCCCTAAGTCGGAAAGAATACTCAGGTCGTAGATTCAAGGCATTGACTATGACAATCCATTCACATATATGCACACAAATTAAAGAAGCTCAGCAGGAAGCCTTGAAACCTAAAAATGTGGCAAGTAAATCCCTGAGAGGGATGGATAAGAACCTAGAAGTCAAGGGTGAAGGAGCCTTATACCTTAGGGATCGGATCTAGACACCAAAACTCGGTGGTTTCAGAGACGTTTTCATGAACGAGGTGCACAATACTCGATACTACATTCATCCAGGTTCAGATAAGATGTATCTGGATCTCAAAAAGTTATATTGGTGGCCTAACATGAAAGCAAAGATTGCTACCTTCGTGGGCGAGTGTCTTACTTACGCCAAGGTTAAGGTTGCATACGAAAATCCCTTAGGTTTACTACAACAACCATAGATAACAGAGTGGAAGTGGGAGCGGATTACAATGGACTTCATAACCAAGTTGCCCAAGACAACGGGTGGTCTCGATACCATTTGGGTGATCGTTGACAGGTTAACTAAGTCTGCACACTTCCTGCCAATCAAAGAAACCGACAAGATGGAGAGGCTGACAAGAAGATACATTAGGGAGATACTACGACTGCATGGTGTTCCCATATCTATTATCTCTGATAGAGACAGTAGATTTACTTCAAGATTCTGGCATTCGCTACAAAAATCCATGGGAACTAGGTTGGAGATGAGTACATCCTACCACCCACAAACTAATGGACAGAGTGAGAGGACGATACAAACATTGGAAGACATGCTGAGAGCTTGTGTGATTGACTTTGGAAAAGCATGGGATATCATTTGGGTGATCGTTGACAGGTTAACTAAGTCTGCACACTTCCTGCCAATCAAAGAAACCGACAAGATGGAGAGGCTGACAAGAAGATACATTAGGGAGATACTACGACTGCATGGTGTTCCCATATCTATTATCTCTGATAGAGACAGTAGATTTACTTCAAGATTCTGGCATTCGCTACAAAAATCCATGGGAACTAGGTTGGAGATGAGTACATCCTACCACCCACAAACTAATGGACAGAGTGAGAGGACGATACAAACATTGGAAGACATGCTGAGAGCTTGTGTGATTGACTTTGGAAAAGCATGGGATATCCATTTGACGTTGGTCAAGTTTTCATACAACAACAACTACCATTCTAGTACCAAAGTTGATTCATTTTAAGCCCTCTATGGCCAGAAGTGTAGATCCCCTCTATGTTGGGATGAGGTGGGTGACACACAAATAGCTAAAGGACAAGTACCTAACAGCACTCTCACGGGTCCGGAAATCATCCAGGAAATGACAGAGAAGATTGTTCAGATTCGTGAATGATTGAAAGCCTCTAGAGTCCGACAAAAAAACTACGCTTACAAAAGACGGGAACCCTTGGAATTTCAGGTTAATGACCTTGTTCTATTAAAGGTCTCACCGTGGAATGACTTGATACACTTTGGAAGGCATGGCAAACTAAATCCAAGGTACATTGGGCCTTCTAAGATTCTTGCTAGAATCGGCCTCGTAGCTTACAAACTCTGACCACCTCAAAAACTTAGCAATGTACACCCTACCTTCCATGTATCCAACCTAAAGAAGTGTCTGTCTGATGAGACTCTTCTATGCCACTCGATGAAATCGAGATCAATGAGAGCCTCAACTTCGTGGAAAAACCGGTAGAGATCATGGATAGGGAAGTCAAGCAAACCAAACAAAGTCGTATTCCGATAGTGAAGGTATGTCGGAATGCAAAATGGGGACTTGAATTCACTTGGGAGCGGGAGGATCAAATGAAACATAAGTATCCTCATCTTGTCCCTTAGTCCACGTGTATCTCTTAGACTTAATTTCGGGATGAAATTCCCTCTAACGGGGGGATGCTGAGACAACCCGTAATTTCAATCCTGTCAAAGTCAAACTTGGTCAACAAAAGTCAAACTCATCCAATAAAGGTCAAACTTATTTCTTTAATTATCTTATGGTTAGATTAAAGAGTCATAGGTGTATAGACCTTATACTCAAAAAGGTGATTGTATCTTTAATGAGGGAATTATTTTGGACCGAGGACCTTCGCATGAGCCACAAACCCTCGCATGGGAAGTAAACCTTCGGATTGCAAACGGTTCGCAGCCATGAACCTCGTCCGTGAACTCTTCGGCCGCAAACACTCGGTCTTATCCCTTTGGTGTGGTTTCCAACAAAGGTGTCCCATCAATTTTGACCCTATTTAGGGGACGAACCATGAAATCCTCCTCACTTCTTCATTTCCAGCCGAAATCACATCCCTTCCCTCTCAAGATCTACAACCTCAAACACCTTTCTCTCTCAACTATCATCCTTCAAATCCTTTGATTCTTCTTAGGATTTTGCTTAGGATCTTCAAGTGTTCTTCATTCATCAAGATCATTGGGCCGAAAACCCTTGAAACCACCTTCGTTTCATCAATAACACTCAGCCGTAAAAACCTACATCTCCTTCATTTCACCAAGAACTCACACTGAGTTTCTAGCCGAAAACACTTGAATCTTCTAGTGGCCGTGAACCATTTACAGCCGTAAACTCCGAGGTGGAGCCGGGAACTCCTTACAGCCTTCCATTTGTCTTTTAACACTCTTATTTGCAAGTTAAACTTACAAATTAGTTGATTTCCTTATCGTATCTATGATTCTATACGCTATTTGTATGCATTTATATTACGTGCAATGCATTTTAGGACTTCTTGTCTCGGGATCTAACTCATGGAATCAAACATCCTATATCCAACTTTCATATGAAACACTCACACAAGGTGAGTTCATACCCCTACAATTTACCTTTTTCAATTTTTTTAGGGGGGGATACAAGTATAACACAATAGAATTGTGTTAACATTTACATGTGAAAACAAACAAACAAAGGATTTCTTATGCTTAATTGTTGTTAAAATCATTTCAAAAACTCTTTTAAACTATTTTAGATTGTTGTTTATTATCAAAATCGTATTCGTTTATATATTTATGCATAAGTATGCTTTAATGGACTTAGGACTATTGCTAAATACCTTGACTCCTAATCCTTGTTTGGTTGTGGGCTTAGGGTAGGATCACTAGCCTGACTGTCCGCTAAATCATAGTTATATTTACTAAATATATACATTAATAATAAACTCCATTTTCAAAGTACATATTTAACTCAGTTGCATACATTGGGCAAACGGGTCTATTCTGTAAATCAGTTACAGTTCAAACAAACATACTAGTAAACTATAATAGGCATAGTTTAGAGGATCACTACATACTATTTCTAGAACAAAGAGATAATACATGAGTCTATACATACATACTATTACAATTCATTACAAAGTACACTATTCATTTACAAGAACAAGAAGGAACTTACATACTACAACAAGAACAAGATAACTAAAATGTGAGATACTATTTCATGGCGTAGCAATATTCTTGCTATGTCACGTTTTATAACTAGAGTCTCTTAGAGGGAGAGTGTGAGTTTGTGTATGGATCTATACGGGGCTGACAATCCCACACCATGTTGCTTGCTATAGTAGGACCTGCAGGTCTGCGGGTGACAAATGTCATACCATTTTCGACGCCTGAAGAATGTCGTGTTTTATACTATTCTATCATGTATGGTTATAACCCTATCACATTTTAACCTTATTTAACTAGTTTTCTTGTCAAGGAAGTTAATGCATCAGTAGTGTATTTTATGCAATACTACTGTAAACCTTCATTTTTCCATTACATTCGTACAGTGATATTCTCACAACAAAAATGCATACTATTTTTCAAGTTAAGATACTTTTACAAATATGGAAAACCTACATTTATACTATTTTAAGTACAAGCATACATTTTACACTACTTTCAAGAGAACAGAACATAAAAACTGTTGAGTCTTGGTAGAAGACTACTTTTCATTTATTGAAGAAAATATAGGATTTTTTAGGAAAAATACAAACATTTTCACTAGACAGATACAAACATTTTCATGAAACAAATGCAAAAAATTGACACTAAAATACTTATGAACTCACCAACTTAAATATTGATACTCTCTTTCAAAATAACTTGTATTCTCAGGGAATTAGTAGACAGGTACACTGGATCACTTTTTGAGAAGACAGAGCATGTTCAAGACTCGTCTTTTATTTTTTTATATATACATTTTTGGTGTCATACAACTATTTACAGAACACACATGTATTAACTATTCTATTAATCCAATGGATGTTGTAGCTTGCTTTACTATTGTGCATTGTTATGATACTGTACATGATGTCCTCCGCCCCAGAACGTTTCTACCGTTCTCGGTTTGGGGGTGTGACACCTAATATACAAATGATTACAATCAGATAACTAAAATGTAAACTGATGTTAATAAACTTGATACGCTGACGTTGTCAAAGTGTAGATGCTGACGCTGATAGATCAACGTGTTGTGTATTTGCCTCATCATATCAGAATGTGTGACCTTACAATCTCCATATCCGTTGATGTCAAAACTAAACTTCTTTTTCGGAGTCATCAGAAGAGCCATTATAGATAAGCAGAACTCTTTTAGCTCATGCTCCCCTAAGAAGATGGATGACTCATAAATTACTACAGACAATAGACGAATAGATAATGAGCCTAAGCTGATATGAGAACGTTGGCATTAGCTTGACTCGACTCCCCTTTCGAATGAGCTTTGTCTGAATTTTAGTAATGAGATTTTCAACTTTACTTTCTGCCCCTTTTTGAAATCAGTAGATTACATTGAGCAGAATATAGTTTCAACTTGTAGTCTAGTAAGATTGTGATGTCTTCTGATAGTGTGGGCTTAAACTACCATTCACTAATATAGTGTTGCGAGATCTCATAAGCATGTGGTTTCATACGCTGAATCACAAATCTCTTTTATTAGAAGAAAAAGTGGCAAGAGTCGTTAAGTGTGTATAATATATCATAGATAATGATATACCCATTGGCACAAATTTTCTAACTTTTATCAGTGTGTGATTTTACACAGTGAATCGTCAAGCTCTATTTAGAAGATAAAGGAGAGAATGGATTGTTTCACTCATGTTGAGGTTAAGTCAGCGTGAATCATTAATATTGTAACTTATCAACAAGAAGTGGTTTAAACTTCCTTATCATAGAGTAAATTGGAATCTAGAATCATAGATTCACTGTTAAATCATAATGGTACCATGTCATACCTCAAACTGGGAGGTCAGGGACATGAACAACCCTTTATCACTCAAGGACCCAACAAGTGTCTCTTATGTTGATGACTATGTAATCAAATTAATCCATTGGGTTATGTTCAATGATTCAGGAAAACATGAGACTTGATGCATACGGCAAGCATGCTTCCATGGATAGGGTCTGGTAAAGATGACTAACTCAAAAAAAAACACCCTATCCTTTTTATCAATATTTTTTATTTTGACCACGCTATCTCACTTTGAGAGGTTTACTCATTGTTCTCAATAGATTGCCTCGCTAACGAGAAACTTAGAGAGATTTTATCACATACAACAACATGCTTCTTGATACGATGATGTGCCAAAAGTTGCATACCAGGCTCAAAAATTGTTGCCGTCGGATTCCTTTACAAAATGGTACAAAAGAATAAACAATATAAGAATACAAGCAAAAGAATTAGTCAAACAAGAAAATAGTTTAAACAGGAAAAATGTGTAGCTCTTTCAGAAAGGTGATAAATACTCATTCCATCAAATCTTTGGAATTCAATAGTCATTAATGCATTTCCATTTTCCAAGATTTCTATCACTTGAAATTTCAGCTATAAAAGAGAAGCATAAGAAAAAATAAACTCATCAATAAAAATTTCTTTATGAATCAAGAGTGGTGACACTATTTATCATCAAAGCCTTTTAGATGCTTTCTAAGGTTTATGTTCAGCAGGAGCAAGAGAATAAGTAATGATTAGTCTTTTATCCAAAAAGTTAACTGGATCGAATCCATAAAACCATCATGTCTTCAAGATCAACATGAGGGAATTTGAGGTTTTATAGAATTATGAGTCAGTAGATGAAAACAAGAATTATTGCATTGATGGTTGCTCTTTGCATCCATAACAATGAGTGAAGGAGAAAAAGAGTATTCTCAAGAAGAAAAGGACATGAGGCCACTCTTTTTCTTAATACCAAGAGCATTCAGATCTTTCCAGAAATCTCCGGTCCTTACAAATTCTGAAGAAATAATATGTAGATAAATCTTAGATAGGCTTGAAAGAAAATACATGTAACTACTATGTGTAAGATGTTGAATTCATTATAAAAGAAGCAGTCATTTATTTTGAATTTTATTTTTTGATTTTTTTTAAGATAGAAAACAGTTAGAAAACAATCAAGAAATTGAAAGCGTGCCATGATCTGCAATTACATTGTTCAAACTCTTTTCATCCAATGCCTTGGTGAAGATGCCAGCCAGCTGATCTATGGATGTAATATAGAACACTTCACCTTTCCCTTTTGAACTATATCCCTGGTGAAATGATGATCAATGTCGATGTGCTTGGTCTTCGAATGATGCACTAGATTTTCTATCATCTTAATTGAGTTGGTGTTGTCATAGCATATGGGTGTTTTTGAAAAGTCTAGACCATAATCAAAGAGTTGATTCTGAATCCAAAGAATCTGAGCACAACACCTTCCAGCAACAACATATTCAGCCTCAGCGTTAGAACATGCCGCTGATGTCTACTTTTTGCTAGACCAACTTACCAATCTATTTCCAAGTAGCTGAGCTCCTCCTAAAGCACTTTTACGATCAACGCCACACCGACCATAATCTGAGTCAGTGTATCCTACCATCTTAAACTCAGAGTCAATAGGATACCATAACCCAATATTGGGTGTATGTTTTAAGTATCGGAAAAATCCTTTTTACAACGTGAAGATGTGATTCCTTAGGACTGAATTGATAGCGAGCACACAATATGGTGAAAAACATAATTTCAGTGAGACTGGATGTAAGATAGAGTAGAGAGCCTATCATTCCTCGAAAAATAGTTGCATTCACATCTATGCCACTTGGATTAGTGCCAATAAACACTGACGAAGACATTAGAGTCTTTGCCAGTTTGTAATCAGAGAAACCATACTTCTTCAGCATATCTACAATATATTTATCTTGATAAACAAAAATACCATCAGTTAGTTTTTTGACATGCAAGCCGAAAAAGAAAGTTAGTTCACCCATCATTCTCATCTCGTATTCCTTGGCCATGATCGCTGCGAATTCTAAATTAGCTTTTCATTAGTGGATCCAAAGATAATATTGCCCACATACAATTGAGCAAAAAAGACATGAGATCATGATTGCTTTATGAATAGAGTATTATCGATCTTTCCTCGTTTGTATCCACTTGAGAGAAAATAGTTTGCCAATGTATCATACATGCCCTAGGAGCCTACTTCAAGCCAAAGACAACTTTATCAAGAGGATACACATTATCTGGAAACTCTTCATTTTCAAACCCTAAAGGTTGTTTTAGAAAGACTTATTCTTGAAGATATTCATGTAGAAAGGCAGTCTTGACGTCCATTTGATAAATTTTGAAGTTTTTGAAAGAGGAAAAAGCTAGAAAAAGACAATTGGCTTCAAGTCTAGCAACTGAAGCAAATGTTTAATCATAGTCTAACCCTTCAAGCTGACAGAATCCTTAAGCTATAAGTGTAGCTTTGTTTCTTATGATGATTCCATCTTCATCCATTTTGTTCCTGAAAACCCAGCGAGTCCCAATGATAGTCTTCCCTTGAGGTTTGGGAAAAAAGAGTCCACACACAATGATGTTCAAATTCATTTAACTCGTCCTATATGGCCTTAATCCATTCAGCTTCTTTCAAGGCATCAATAATAGTCTTTGGTTTGATCATTGAGACGAATTTTACAAACATGTAAAAGTTGTTGCTGACTTTACTACGACTGAGAATCCCAGAATTTACATATCCAATGATTTGAGATTCAGGATGGTCTCAAAGAATTCTTGGATTAGAACTTTCATTTGTATTGCTATGGGCAAAGACTTCCTAATTTGATGGTTCAGCTTCTTCAGGGACATCATGCTGATCTTCAGAGATAGGTTGAGAACTGATTAATTGTTCAACATTAGGAACAATGGGATCAACGTCATCTAATAAGAGCTTAGGAACAGGTTCTAAAGGACTGTAAGTAAGTTCATTCAGAATTGACGAAGGTGATTAACTCGATCATGAATGAATGAGTCCTCATCAAAGGTGACATGAATTGTTTCTTCAACAATTTGCATTGAAAGATTAAATACTCCAAAATCCTTGGATATTCTGGAGTATCCAAGGAATACTCCTTCATCTTCATCAGCTTTAGCCTCAAACTTCGAATGCTAATCTCTTTGATTCAAGATGTAACAAACACATCCAAACACATGAAAATAAGAGATGTCTAGTCTCCTTCCTTTTGTAGCTCATAAGTTGATTTCCAATAACGATTAACAACAATCAACCAAGTTTGGGTATAGCACACTGTATTGATAGATTCAACCCATAATGACAATGAAAGACCAACATCAATAGGCATAGTTCTTCTAGCGTAAACGAGAGTTCTGTTTCTTCTTTCTACAATACCATTTTGTTCGGGGGTTCTAACTACTGAAAATTTCTGAGAGATTCTTGAGACTGAGCAAAAATCTTCCAGAGAGGAATTTCTTATTCAGTTCCATGATCACTGTGACAACCTGAAATTTTCCATTTTGTTCAGTCTAAAACTTCATTGAAAGTCAAACTCATTCCTGCTATCATTTAGCCCAATTTGGAGCCTGTTTGAGTGTTATGAGCCTTGTACACTTAAGGGATAAGTGTCGGGGTTTATCTGTTGAATCTATAGCACAAAGAGCGAGCCTTAAACAACTTGTCAAGGAGTTCACGGCCACCTCAATGGAGTTTACGGACATAAACTCCATAAGGGTCGTAAACTCCACCCTATATGTTTATATTTTGGCCATTTGTTCCATTCTTTCACTTCCTTGGCTGAAAACCTCTCAAGTACCATCCCGATCTTCGTCCCCGATCTTCAAAACTCGTAAGCTTCTTGTCCTAACTAGTTGATATCTTACATGAACTAGTTATCTTACATGATTCCATCCGTGAAATCATTCGATTTTGTAGATATTCAAGTTTCACCAAGAACACCAAGAACACACACTAGTGTTCTTGGCCAAAACCGACCATTCAAGCTCCTAGATCGTAAGTACTCTTGTTCTAACTCGTTGTACACTAGGTTTAACATTTTTAGAGCTTAGAATCATCATGAATCAACGGTTGAATGAGAGTTTACGACCAAGGATCTCCCATGGCCGTAAACTCCCTATAAGGGTGCGATGATGCCCATTCATCCTTCCAATTGACTAGAACTTAGCATAGAACCAACCACAATTGAGCTAGGGACTTCAAGCAATGACATGGTACTTCCTACCATGAGTTTATGGCCGTAAACTCATGGGGAAGTGGTCCCCTAGCCGTAAACACAAGATAAGGTCATTCTTGGACCTTAAACTCACCTAGTCTCTTGTTTAAGCCTTGGAACACTTAACCACTTAAGACACCTTGCCTTTAAGACTCAAATGGAGACCCATTAGAGAGTTTACGGCCAGGAGTAAACTCCCCTTGGCCATAAACTCCAATAAGTATGGTATATGGACCATAAACTTAAATAAGATGCCTTGCACTCCTTTGTTGCAACTCAATGGCCTCCTAGCACTTTGACTAAAGTGTTTTCCTCATAGTAGGTGTTTATACTTGTCTAATTAGTGTTATAATCACTAAAGTATTTTCCTCATAGTAGGTTGGCCTCCTAGCTCTTTGACTAAAGTGTTTTCCTCATAGCACTTTGACTAAAGTGTTTTCCTCCTAGCACTTGTCCGACACTTCCATCCGATCCACCCACTGCAGGTGAGTTCATACCCCTTAAATAACCCTTTTAAATGTTTTTAAATGTTTATAAATGCTTTTATGGGGGGATACAAGTTGAATCATCCTAGTTAGTACATCAATCACATGTGATTAATAACTAGCATACAAATGGATTTATTACACTTTTAGCTGTTGACTCAGGATACTACTTCCAAATGACTTATTAAAACGTTCTTACATGTTAAAGCTCTTTATCAAACTGTCTTACATACTGTATGCTTCCTTTCAAACTTTATTACAATTGTGTTTCAAATAAAGGTTTCCTTATACTTAAAACTGTTCTTATCAATCAAACTTCTTTCAAATCGTTTTACAAACTGACATCAAGTCATCATTTCTTATTTATTAAACTCTTCAAAGGTTTTACAAAACTCTTTTATACTTTTATATTGTCAAATGCATGCCTATATATGTATAGTTATATAAGAAATGTTTAAAGGACTTAGGACGGCAAGCTCGCTTTATTTCCTTTTCCTCGTTGGGATGCGGCCTTGGGGCATCGGTTATTCGTCCGAATGTCGTCTAAATATTAGTTATATATATCATGTATACATATATAGACATAAAAGTTCCATTAGTCAGTTCAGTACCTTTGGGTAGCAAATGCATAGTTCAGTTATACACGTACATTACTAGTAGCTATAATAAGTATAGTTAAGAGATACTACTTACTATTCCAAGTACAAGGAATCACACAAGAGTCAGTTCATTCATGAGTCTATACTAATACAATACTTACTATATGAAGAGATACAATTACAAAAATACAATTACAAGAATACTAATACATTACATACTACATGAAGAGATACAATACTCGATAAAAGAGCATACATAATAAGGTGTTAAAGCATGGAACAAGTACATGATCTAACTATACCAATGAATCACTATTGCATTATTCTAAACAAAAGGTGATAGATATATTGGGTATACATGATCATATAATCATAAGGTGGATGTTCACAGCTTGCAATCATCACAAGGGTCGCGTTTGGTTCCCATAATCTTTTGAAAGGGAGAGCGTTTAGTATGGGATCTAGCCATCACATTATACCTTAATACTCATTTTAAGGAAATTAGTACAATAGTAGTCACTTATTACAAATACTACAGTACTTACACTTTACATACGACAAATACAAAAGGATACAATTCCAGTTATTATATTATTTTCCTTATCACCTTTACTTTGTGTCACATGCACATAATCGATGAGGTAGATAAGATTTGAATAATAATAGTCGTACAAGGAAAAGCCTTCACTTATGTAGAGGTTCATACATTCAAAACAGTTGGGTCTTGGTAGAAGGCTGCTTTCAAAACAGTCGGGTCTTGGTAGAAGGTTGCTTTCAAAATAGTTGGGTCTTGGTAGAAGGCTGCTTTCAAAACACTCGGGTCTTGGTAGAAGGCTGCTTTCAAAACAGTCGGGTCTTGGTAGAAGGCTGCTTTCAAAATAGTCAGGCCTTGGAAGAAGGCTACTTTTAAACTATTCGGGTCTTGTTAGAAGGCTACATTCAAAATAGTCGGGTCTTGGTAGAAGGCTACTTTCAAAATAGTCAGGTCTTGGTAAAAGGCTTCTTTCAAAATAGTCGGGTCTTGGTAGAAGACTACTTTTTATACTAGTAGGAAATATGAGATTTTCTAGGGTTTTCAAACAATTACAATTACTTACAAACACTTTCATACTTATACAAACTTTCCTTCAAAAAATTACAAGTCTTTTCTTTACAGTTTTACAAATCAAAGACACATAAATACTTATGAATTCACCAGCTTTATTGCTGATACTCGCTTTCAAAATAACTTGTATTCTCAGGTCACAAATAGACAGGTACGAGGACCAGATTTTGTGAAGACGGAGCGGTCAAGACTCGTCTTTTATTTTGAATATTCATTGTGTTGTTTTATACTTTGAGAGAACACACTTGTAATTAAAATTATACTATTAGTGCAATGGTTGATGTTGTTGCTTGTTTACTACTTTGCATTGTTGTGATACTTTACATGACGTCCTCCACCCCAGAACGTTTCCGCCGTTCTCAGTTTTGGGGTGTGACAGATTGGTATCAAAGCATTGTTTATAGTGAATTAAGTATATCAACCCATAAAAGATATACTAACTATAAATACAATGGGATTAAAATACTCTGACCAAGAGTTTATACTTTTAAATAATAAAATAGTTAACTAAGTATACATACCTGCATTCATACTAAAATCAGTGTCACAATGACAAGAACAAAAGTATTACGATTCTTGAATATCACAAGTAAGGTCGGGGATGTATGGTCAATCTTGGGAGTGGTATAGCCTGATCAAATATGTTGGTCTGAGGAGTGATTAGCATATGCCCAAGAATGGTTGTGATGTGGCAACAAGTCTAAAAACTTACCAACACTACTACAATGAGAAATATAGAACAGAACACAAGTCTAAAATACTATATGAGTATTTTGTGTCACTATAATTTCTTACTTGAGAACTAAAAAGATCTTCATTACTAAGTCGATAGTTGCTAAGTGGATACGCTAAGGTTATATGTAACTAGGATGATATAGACTTAGAATCTGTGAATTTTTGCTTTACCCCTGTTCCTTGTGAACTTGGAGTTAAGGTCACTTATTCGAAGGCCTATCATGTTTTGATTACATATAATTGCTATGCACTTTACAAATAGTGATGTAACTAATGAAGATTATTCATTAATTATCTAGTTAGTTTGTCTAATAACTATTTCCTTACCTTAATTCTCGCGTAGATAACATGGCTGGACTCCATCCCCACGGCGACCCGTACCTCCGAACGGAGATAATGTTGGATGGTTTGGAGAAGAACCGGAGGATGATCATCCAATACCTTTGAATGATCACCATGCTGAAGACCTTTCGGATGATGCTAACTCCGAGCTAGAAGTTGAGAACCTACCCCCGGTAGCTCCCATTCCAATTCCTAACCCGTGTCCGGCTTTTCATGGCCCGACGCCCCCTTGGGTAGAATGTTTGGAGACATGGAGCGAAGAGCAGAATCAGCCCATACCATTCAATGGAGACCGAAGCTTCTTCAACATAAGCGAAGGAAGCTCGGCAGACAGAGTTCTACCAATCCTGGTCCGTAAAGTTTCCCGAAATGAGATTCAGGGCAGGACAGCTCTCCATCGTATCGCAGAGGTTGATGCCAATGCAGGATTGCATACCATCCGCACCAATCGCCTTGAACACACTTAGGAGAGATCTGAGAGAGACCATGAGACCCTGCTACAAGAACTAGCTGAACACGAGCCGAATTCATAGAGCTTCGAGTTCGCCAGAGGGTGTACGAAAGACACCTACTTGATATGGAACGTCAACTAGCTGAACTAAGGATTCACCATAGGGGTGACCGTCACCAGTAGGAGATACTTTACTTTCCTTCTTTGTTTTAAAGAACCGTGTTCCTGTCTGTGTTCTGTGTAGCACTTTCCTATGTAAATATCATGTACTATAAGTACTTTTAGTTAGGGCCTTATGCGGCCAAAACCTTTCTACTCCGAATACGATGTAAGACCTTCTTCAAGGTCAAATTTTCCCAAACTTATTACGTCATGAATATCGATTTTGAAAGTCGGCTAACTTCTGTGTCACTCATTGTTCAAATACTTTCATTCGTTGGGGTCTACTTGAAACCCACTCTAGTCAAGTTATTGGACTAGAGTAATTTAGCTCAGGGATCATTCCCAATTCTCTTTCAAAGGTTGGATCATGTTATTTACCAACCGATGGTACCTTGGTTTCAACGTCAAACGTCTTGAGACCATTCTATGAACTTACTTTTACTCTGTACTAGGACTGCATCATAGGGATGTAGGTCAAAACCCCAAGAACATACTTATACTCTTTACATGAACGACCGAAATACATCTAGGTTCAACTATAATAGCTCACGAACTCCCTTCCTTTCGTGTTACAGAATCATGTCTTCATCCAGAAATAGTCAGCCAAACAACGAAACCCCTATCTTTCCTATTGACGCCGCTATATTCCAATCCGCGGTAACAACTGCCGTGTCAACTTTCCTTGCACACCTCGGCTCTGGCAACGCCAACAAGACTGACAAAGGAGTTGACAATTTCGATCGTGGTAACGATCCTAGAAATCAACAAATAGTAATAGTCGCCAACACCCAAAACAACAACACAGAGTTCAAGAAACGGAAGCGTCAAGCCTAAAAAGAACTCAAGCGATTTCAAAGGCTTGCCATGCGACCACAACCAGTGGTGACTCCTGCCATTTCAGCTCCGATCAGACCATACGAGGGAAAACTTCTGAAGTATAACAAGTGTAGTTTTCATCACAACGGGGCTTGTCATGAAATGCAATGCTGAAATTGCTACAAATTAAGGCACCATGCCCGTAGCTGTGGAGCGCCGGCACGACCCATCACTCGAGCACCTGACATCGGAGTCAGCTCTGCTTGCTATAGTGGTGGTGAAACTGGACACTATAAAAGGAAATGTTCAAAGTGGATGAACAAAGAACACACCCGTGTCCACATAACTCCGACTCGACACTTCACTTCCACCACCGATGCTAGTACCAGCCAGATATGTCACCAATGCGGCAAGATTGGACACCTCAAAAAGGTATGTCTAATAACAAAGAACTTCGGCGTAGACGGGAAGATACTAAGGATCATTGTCGCAGGAGAAACTACTCCGGACCCACATTAAATTATCTAAGGCGTTCGTTGTAACAGACTCATAAACTGTTTAACATTTGTGCAACTCGAGTCTTATCTTTCGCGAGATCCTGTCAGTTAAGGGACCCTCGTGCTGCATATACTTGTCTTTTGTAGTATACCTAGTTCGCAACAATAGTCTTGTAGTAAATCTATAGTACTGTAACGCTGTTAAAAGTTGCACTATTGGGTTTTGTTTGTAACGCCTTTATGATCAAGTCTAATGTCTTTATTTCCAAGTGAGTCCGATATTATCATACAACTTGAGTCCATTCGATCCTCACATACCAGTTCATGCGAACATCTCTTTCTCCGTAAACGTCCTTACATCGAAGCCATCATTTCAGAACTCCGAAGTACTCATGAAAAGAGTACCTCATGTTTCTTATCCTTCCGAAGAAACCTCAGCAAACCTCCCCAGAGTACCACTCGTACAATACGTCAAGTTCAAACCAAGGACCCTTGCGGTTTATCTATCGCTGAAGAATGTATACACAGGGGTGGTATATAATCAAAGTTCTACAGGTTTAGAATTGATGATTCCACTTTAACTTCTTTCCTCGTTGGGATGTGAGCTTAAAGAAGAATCATTTATTCGACTGCCTTTTCAATCTTTATTATATATGACTCGTATACACGAGACTATGATTGATGAACCATGAATGACTTCTAATATGAACTTCATGATGGAGACTGTCCAAGACTATGAGTAATCGCATCATCATACGAACAAACATAGAACCCAATACGACTCCTGTAACCAGATCGCCCTACAGTCTAACACCTACAAAGATACAAGAACTGTCCGGATAGCTTAACGACTACTCAACAATGGAATGGAAAGACCAAGCTTCTCACCCTGAAGAGCTCTGGTCTTATTCTACCAGAAGGTAGACATATTGTTTCATAAGAGCATCAACTACAGAGACCTCGACAAGATCTCTATTACAAACCATTACCATCTGCCTCGCATAGAAGAATTGGTTGACCAACTGCAAGGAACGATTTACCTTTCAGAAATGGACCTGAGATCCGAATATAACCAGTTGCGAGTTTTACAGAAGGATGTCCCGAGGACAATCTTCTAAACTCGATGCGGACGCTACGAGTTTGTAGTGATACCCCTCAGATAAGACTAATGTGCCTGTAGTATTCATGAACTTAATGAATAGGATATGCCATTCTTACTTGGATCAGTTCGTCATTGTCCTTGTAAATTACTTACTTATCTACTCTCGTAGTAAGAAGGAAATCATGAAGAGCATCTACAACAAACCATGGAAACAATGCGATCAGAGAAGCTTTATGCGAAGTTCTCTAAATACGAGTTTTGGAAATGAAGAGTCAAATTCCTAAGACACACTATTAGTGATGTGGGAATTCTTGAGGAACCTTCTAATAATCAAAACCGTTGAGAATTTGACAGCACCGAAGACGCCGACAGGAATTCACAAAATTCTACATCTCGCTGACCTACTGTCGTAGTTCATTCAGAACTCCTCGCGAATTACGGATACCTCTTACGGCTTCGACCCAGAAGGGAGTGGCCCTTAACTGGGGAGGGAGGCAAGAGGAAGAAACCTTTGGAATTCCAAGTGAGAGACCAAATTCTTATGGAAGTCTCACCCTGGGAAGGCTTGATACGCTTCGGAAAGCGTGGAAAGCTAAATCCAATATAGTTAGGACCTCCGAGATTCTTACCAGAATCGGCCCTGTAACTCACAAATCTAACTTACTCGCGAACTCAGTAACGTACATTGTACCCTCCACATCTCAAACTTGAAAAAGTACCTTTCCGTCAGGACTCTTGTAATCCCACTCGACGAGATTGAGTTCAACAAGAGCCTTACCTTCATGGAAGAACCTTAGTGACCATGGACCGAGAGGTCAAGCGGACGAAGCAACGCCGCATCCCATTAGTGAAGGTTCGCTGGAATGCCAGCCGAGGACCTAAATTCACTTGGGATCATGGGAATCAATCGAATAGGAAGTATCCCCACCTCATTGCTCGATTATTCATACCTATGTCCTTACCTAAATTCTAATTTTGGGACGAAATTCCCTGTAACAGGGGGATGATGTGACAACCTGAAATTTTCCATTATGTTCAGTCTAACACTTCATTGAAAGTCAAACTCATTCTTACTATCATTTAGCCCAATTTGGAGCCAGTTTGAGTGTTTTCAGCCTTGCACACTTAAGGGATAAGTGTCGAGGTTTATCTGCTAAATCTATAGGACAAAGAGCGAGCCTTAAACAACTTGTCAAGGAGTTCACGGCCACCTCAATGGAGTTTACGGCCATAAACTCCATAAGGGCCGTAAAATCCACCCTATATGTTGATATTTTGGCCATTTGTTCCATTCTTTCACTTCCTTGGCTAAAATCCTCTCAAGTACCATCCCGATCTTCATCCCCAATCTTCAAAACTCGTAAGCTTCTTGTCCTAACTAGTTGATATCTTACATGAACTAGTGATCTTACATGATTTCATCTGTGAAATCATTCCATTTTGTAGATATTCAAGTTTCACCAAGAACACACACTAGTGTTCTTGGCAAAAACCGACCATTCAAGCTCCTAGATCGTAACTACTCTTGTTCTAACTCGTTGTACACTAGGTTTAACATATTTAGAGCTTAGAATCATCATGAATCAATGGTTGAATGAGAGTTTACGGCCAAGGATCTCCGATTGCCGTAAACTCCCTATAAGGGTGCGATGATGCCCTTTCCTCCTTCCAATTGACTAGAACTTAGCATAGAACCAACCACAATTGAGCTAGGGACTTCAAACAACGACATGGTACTTCCTACCATGAGTTTACGGCCGTAAACTCATGGGGAAGTGGTCCCTTAGCCGTAAACACAAGATAAGGTCATTCTTGGACCTTAAACTCACCTAGTCTCTTGTTTAATCCTTGGAGCACTTAACCACTTATGACACCTTGCCTTTAAGCCTCAAATGGAGACCCATTAGAGATTTTATGGCCAGGAGTAAACTCCCCTGGGCCGTATACTCCAATAAGTATGGTCTATGTACCATAAACTCAAATAAGATGCCTTTCACTCCTTTGTTGCAACTCAATGGCTTCCTAGCACTTTGACTAAAGTGTTTTCCTCATAGTAGGATGTTTATACTTGTCTAATTAGTGTTATAATCAATAATTGTATATATACATATGTCTTTATATGTTATTAGGATCATTGTGTGTGTTTAAGTCTTCACTTGACACCAAGCACTTGTCCGACACTTCCATCCGATCCACTCACTGCAGGTGAGTTCATACCCCTTAACTAACCCTTTTAAATGATTTTAAATGTTTATAAATGCTTTTATGGGGGGATACAAGTTGAATCATGCTAGTTAGTACATCAATCACATGTGATTAATAACTAGCATACAAATGGATTTATTACACTTTTAGCTGTTTACTCAGGATACCACTTCCAAATGACTTACTAAAACGTTCTTACATGTTAAAGCTCTTTATCAAACTGTCTTACATACTGTATGCTTCCTTTCAAACTTTATTACAATTGTGTTTCAAATAAAGGTTTCCTTGTACTTAAAACTGTGCTTATCAATCAAACTGCTTTCAAATCGTTTTACAAACTGACATCAAGTCATCATTTCTTAGTTATTAAACTCTTCAAAGGTTTTACAAAACTCTTTTGTACTTTTATATTGTCAAATGTATGCCAATATATGTACAGTTATATAAGGAATGTTTAAAGGACTTAGGACGGCTAGCTCGCTTTATTTCCTTTTCCTCGTTGGGATGTGGCCTTAGGGCATTGGTTATTCGTCCGAATGTCGTCTAAATATTAGTTATATATCATGTATACATATATAGACATAAAAGTTCCATTAGTTAGTTCAGTACCTTTGGGTAGCAAAGGCATACTTCGGTTATACATGTACATTACTAGTAGCTATAATAGGTACAGTTAGGAGATACTACTTACTATTCCAAGTACAAGGAATCACACAAGAGTCAGGTCATTCATGAGTCTATACTAATACAATATTTACTATATGAAGAGATACAATTACAAAAATACAATTACAAGAATACTAATACATTACATACTACATAAAGAGATACAATAATCGATAACAGAACATACATAATAAGGTGTTATAGCATGGAACAGGTACAGGATCTAAATATACCAATGAATCACTAACACATTGTTCTAAACAAAAGGTGTTAGATATATTGGGTATACATGATCATATAATCATAATGTGGACGTTCACGGCTTGCAATTATTGCAGGGGTCGCGTTTGGTTCCCAGAATCTTTTGACAGGGAGAGCGTTTAGTATGGGATCTAGCCATCAAATTATACCTTACTACTCATTTTTAGGCAATTAGTACAATAGTAGTCACTTATTACAAATACTAAAGTACTTACACTTTACATACGACAAATACAAAAGGATACAATTCCAGCTATTATATTATTTTCCTTATTACCTTTACTTTGGGTCACATTCACATAATCGATGAGGTAGATTAGATTTGAATTATAATATTCATACAAGGAAAAACCTTCACTTATGTAGAGGTTCATACTTTCAAAATAGTTGGGTCTTGGTAGAAGGCTGCTTTCAAAACACTCGGGTCTTGGTAGAAGGCTGCCTTCAAAACAGTCGGGTCTTGGTAGAAGGCTGCTTTCAAAATAGTCGGGCCTTGGTAGAAGGCTACTTTTAAACTATTCGGGTCTTGTTAGAAGGCTACTTTCAAAATAGTCGGGTCTTGGTAGAAGGCTACTTTCAAAATAGTCAGGTCTTGGTAGAAGGCTTCTTTCAAAACAACCGGGTCTTGGTAGAAGACTACTTTTTATACTAGTAGGAAATATGAGATTTTCTAGGGTTTTTAAACATTTACAATTACTTACATACTTTCATACTTATACAAACTTTCCTTAAAAAAATTACAAGTCTTCTCTTTACAATTTTTACAAATCAAAGACATATAAATACTTATGAATTCACCAGCTTTATTGTTGATACTCTCTTTCAAAATAACTTGTATTCTCAGGTCACAAATAGACAGGTACGACGACCAGACTTTGTGAAGACGGAGCGGTCAAGACTCGTCTTTTATTTTGAATATTCATTATGTTGTTTTTTACTTTGAGATAACACACTTGTATTTAAAATTATACTATTAATGCAATGGATGATGTTGTTGCTTGTTTACTACTTTGCGTTGTTGTGATACTTTACATGACGTCCTCCGCCCCAGAACGTTTCCGCCGTTCTCGGTTTTGGGGTGTGACAATCACTAAGTAATTGCTTTACTTTGTAATAGTGGATGACTTCCCACTGCTTAATGGGAGCAATAATTTCATCAACGACATGACTCTTCTTTCTTAAAAAGACTATCCACGTAAACCTTCAAAATTCCACCACAGTGACAAGAGTATATTTCTCCTAGCTCTTGACTTGATTGGAATTGGTGCAAAAAGGTCCATATGAAGGAGATGAAGAGGTTTGATGATGGAAGAACAGGACTTTGGCTTGAACGAAGACTTGGTTTTCTCTCTTTTTCACATGTTGAGCACATTTTGTCCTTGAATAATTGCGTCTTAGGAATTCCTATAACAAGCTGATTACCTGTAATCCTTGAGATGATCATGAAGTTCATATTTGATAGCCTTTTGTGCCATAGCAAATTTAAATGAAGCTGAGTTCGAGATAAGAAGTAGCGACGAAGAAAGTTGTCAGCAGAAAACATATACAAAATATAGATGTTGTTTTGTATTTTCAGTAAGAACACTGATTTTCTTTTGATCAACAACTTTCCTTCTCTCTTCTTAAAGAGAACTTCATAGCCCATTTCACATAGTTGACTGATAGAAATGAGATTATGCTGAAGACCTTTCACATAGGACACATTCTTAAAAACAACAGAATTATACTTTATGAATCCATATCCCTTTGTAGCTCTCTCGCCATTATCTCCATATGTAACTGATGGACCATCCTTCTATATGAAATCTTCTAAACCTTGAATTCGTTCATATGTCGTCATTAGCCACTGTCTAAATACCAAATATACTCTTACCTTGAAACTAAGATGTACACTAAGTCCAAAAAAGGAAAATATACATTGGATATACACTAACCCACTTGCAAAGGATCACTAAGAAAAGATGTTATAATAATCACCAGGGAGATAGTTCAATGAGATTCCCTTTTTGTTCCACTTATATTTCGAGGCATGATATTATCAGCATGAATGGTGTTCCTTTCAAAAGTCCATTCGCTGACTTTGTGAGAGGCATCACCACATCGATAACAAATTCTAATTCCAGGATTCTCTACTTTAACATTAGATTTTGATTTCTTTTCAAATGTTGAATCTGAAGAACTTTGTTTATTTGATTTAAGAGTTCTTGATTTAGTTCTGGAATAAGGAATGTTCTCAATGGTATGCTCATATACTACCTTTTAGAGGGAAAAAGATACTCACGAAGAGAAGGTTGAGAGAAGGATCAACAACAGATAATTTAGAAATGCATTTTGTAATGCCATTAGAATCAGTAAAGCATTGAGTATTGATTAAGGTTTGATTTACAATGTAAGAACTCACAAATCTACTTTTAAAGTGTTCTTTTAAGTAGTTAGCTTCATAAAAGGTTTGTTTAGTTTAAAGAAACAACACCTTATATATCACCTCCAAGAATTTTGTTACACTGATCTGGAATCTGAGCATTAATTATTCTTGTCACATTAAAGATCAATAGGTTTTTATTTTTCAGTGTGAAGAAAATTATTGGTTAGCAAGAACAAGTGTTTTCCTTTTTTAAAACAGAAAGAGATTTTTCTGAAGAGAGGAGTTTTTCTTTTAGAATCTCTAGCTCAAGACTGAGAGAAAGTTTTTCTTTATTCGACATCAATAGTTTGAAATGTAGGAGATCGATTGTATCCTCATTTTCTATATTATCAACAGAGGAAAGATTGATATGATTTTTTTCATGATACGCTGATGCATCGTCCCATTCTGACTTGAGGTCATTAGCAGTGAGAGAAGAATCAGTGTTAAGAATCCCAACGTTGTCATGTAAAGTGTCGGCATGAGATTCAACAATCTGAGTCATGAGACACTTAACTTCATCTTCTTAAGAGATTTCCTTTTCAAAAGCAGATGATACAGTGGTAATCATCTATTGAGCAGTTGAGAAGTTTTAAACCAAATGATAGACAGAAAAAAGGAGTGAGTTTCCAATAGCACTTCTAGCCTTTACATTGAAATTCAACATCCTTTTTTCTTCCTTGTATTAACCAAGAACAAAATTTCCCTTTTAGCTTACTGCTAGATGCACCATCATTGGATGATTTATGTATAGCAGCTAAAGGACCTTTGTTGGTGACATCAAGCATATCAAAATCCATGAAATCTAGAACTACCATGGCTTTTGATTTCAAATAAGAGAAGTTGTGTTTGTCAAACAGAGGAATCTTGTTACAAAAATTTGACTTTGGAATGAAGAAGGTCGACATGATTACTTTAGTGTATCAAAAGGCGCACTGATACCAATTGAAGGTTTGTATCGATCGGATATACTTCACTTATGAATAAGAAATGTAAAACTAATCTAAGAAAAATAATCAACATAAAGTAAATAACACATAAGTTCCCCAATTTTTTCCTTTCACCAAGAAAATAGGTTTTGTCTTCACCAAGAAGTCGGGTTTGTCACAAACACGATTGTCACAAAGCCACAATCTCAACCACGACTGCTACCACGACATTAGGGTTAGCCCTAATGTTGTGTGTTTTTATTAGGGATGAGATTTAGAACCTGAAAACCGGACCGTAACCGAAACCGTTAGAACCGGAATATATAGAACCGGTTCCGGTTCCGGGTTTAAAAATTTGCTTTATCCGGGTTCTGGGTAATCTGGGTTTGGGTCCATCGGGTCCGGGTAAACCGGGTCTAAAAACCGGAATTGGTGTTTGGAACCGGAACCACTTTTACGGTCGGAAGAGGTTTTTGTGAAACGTTTAAAAGATGCATATCTCATTCGTTTCAACTCCAATTGACATGCGGTTTTTTCCAACATGTAGTTTAGAGTTTATAAAAGATTTTAGACTATAAATTTTCCATTTTAAGTTTTATATTCAATTACTTACAGTCCCCCAAAATTGAGATATCAAAGCTGGAAGTTTTTAGTTTTTCAGTTTTTTTGTATTTGTTGAAATTTTTAAAACATGCATATCTAATTCGTTTGAAGTCGGTTTGACATGTGGTTTTTTTTAAACTTATAGTTTACAGTTTGTACATGAGTTTAGACTATAATTTTGTCATTTTTGGTTTAATATTCAATGATTTATAGTCCTCCGAATTCAGGATATTAAAACTCAAATTTTCAACTTTTCAGCTATTTGTTTTTGTACTTTGTATTTTGCGAAAATGTTAACACATGCATATCTCATGCGTTTAAAATCGGATTGACATGCGGTTTTTTGCAGAATGTATTTTAGAGTTTGTACATGATTTTAGACTATAATTTTGTTAATTTTGGTTTCGTATTCAATGAGTTACAGTGCCCAAAATTCGGGATATCAATATGAAAATTTTCAAAGTTCAACCCACTAATTAGTAAGTAATTACCAAAAAATTCCAGTTTTTCCGGTTCTAACCCCACTTTATACGGTTCCAAATTACTCATTTTAATTTTTCCGGGTTTTCTGGTTCTAGACCCACTTGACACGGTACCATACCCGGAACCGGTTCCTATATACCGGTCCAGTTTCCGGTTCTACAAAATCTCCTTAACCGGTTCCGGGTTTTTCGGGTCCGGGTCCATCTAGTCTGGGTTTGGACCCAATTTCATCCCTAATGTGTGTGTCTATATATATATATATATATATATATATATATATATATATATATATATATATATATATATATGTATATATATATATATACACTAATCTATACATGTATATCCCTTGAGTTAAGGGATATCGTCTAATCTATACTAAGAACAAATTTTATCACAAAGATATCGGATCTGTGATCTGTTCTATAATTATCTATATCATTACCTAATATACAAAGGATTACAATCAGATAACTAAAGTGTAAGCTGATGTTGATAAACTTGATATGCTCGCGTTTCCAATGTGTAGATGTTGGTGTCGATAGATCAGTGTGTCATGTGTCTAACTCATTAGATTATAAGGTCTTACCTTACAAGCTTTCGAAGTGGATAAAGAAAAACATGTTTGTTTCTTTGATTGCCAACTTACGAGATTCCATCTAAGAATTTACATCCACCTAATGTACTCTTATGATCAAGACCACAACCTTCTAGATTCGCATCAAAATATGCCTGCACAAAGAACCATGAATTATATGGATACCATAAACCAAGAGAAGTTGTTCTGCAAATTTATTTGAACATATTCTTCATCGTAGTCATGTGATGTTCTCGCGAATTAGCTTGATACATTACACACTAACAAACAACAAACATTATATCAGATCTACTTAAAGTCAAGGAAATCAAAGACATGATCATTTGTCGACACAAAGTAAGACCAGATGCTAGTTTGTCGTGTGATGGTGTAAGTTTAGTTTCGAACGTGATCAACATTTTAAATTTTGAGTCACTTTTCTTGCAAAAACTTCATAAGTAGAGTCTTTGTAAAAGCTTCCTGACTTATGAATATTACTTTGCTTAATATTTAATTTGAGAAAAAAATCTTATCAGATCCATAGAACTCATTTCAAATTTAGTCTCCATTAAATTTCAGAATTCAGCAAGTAAACTTGGATGTCTTCAAATGAAAATAATATCATCAATATAAATTTATACAATCATTAAATTATCACTAAACTTTTTGCAAAAGAAGGTGGGGTCAACTGAGCCTTATTTAAACTTAGATTGCTTAATAAATCTAGTTAGAATTTCATACCATGCATGAGGAGCTAGTTTAAGACCATAAACTGCCTTATCAAGAATATAGCAATGATTAAGATATTGTTCATTAATGAAACCTGGCGGTTGTTTAGTATAAACAGTCTCCTCAAGTTCCCCATTAGGTGTTATATATGCTAGAAAAATGTTAACTGACTCTAATCTTGCAATAGGTGTAAACGTGTCTTTGTAGTGTATGTCATCTTCCTGATAGTATCCTTTTACTACGAGATGTGTTGTATACCTCACGACATTGCCTTCTTTATCCATCATATTTCGAAATACCCATTTCATACCCACAACATATGCATATGGAGGTGTTGGAATGAATCACCAACCATTGTTTCTTTCAAATACATTCAACTTGTCTTGTATAGCTTTTATCCAATCTGCATGATCATGAGCAATTTTCGTAGTTTTATGTTTAATTTTACATATAAATGAATTAAACAAGCATAATTTTTGATTTTTGGATTATAAAGCTTGTTTTTTTGTTTGCGTAAGTAAGAACTCTAGAAAATATATTACTGTCACACCCCAAAACCAAGAACGGCGGAAACGTTCTGGGGCGGAGGACGTCATGTACATTATCACAACAATGTAAAGTAGTAAACAAGCAACAACATCATCCATTGCATTAATAATAGAATTATTATACAAGTGTGTTCTGTCAAATTTTGATAAACACTAAAGCATAAATCAAAATCAAAGACGAGTCTTCAACGAGCTCCATCTTCCCTAATCCTTGCATCGGTACCTGTCTAAGATGACCTGAGGATACAAGTAATTTTGAAAGCGAGTATCAGCTTTGAAGCTTGTGAGATCATAAGTATTTTAGTGTCTTAATTTGTATGTAAGAAATTGTTTGTAAATGAATTGTAAGTATGGAAAAATGTAGATGAACTGTAAGTATGAAAATGTTTGTAAAACAACTGTAAACGTTTGAAAAACCCTAGAAATCCCTATGATTCCTACTTTATATAAAGGTGTCTTCTACCAAGACTTAATTGTTCTCAATGTAGTCTTCTACCAAAACTTAACTGTTCTAAATGTTCATTTCTTGTAAAAGTGTGTAATTTTCCCAAGTGTAACTATCATTATCAAAATATAGTTTTTACATTAAATGTTTAAGTGAAATGATCACTAAATATATGAAAAGGGGAAATTAATGTAGTATTGTAGTGTTGTATTATAGGAACTACTGCTGTACTAAATACCTTAAACCGGATTTATATTAAGGTATCATGTGATAAATTGCACCATACTATTGACTGGTATCAACGACATACGAATGGTCGAAAAAAGGGAATGACGTTTGGCACCCGCAGACCTGCAGGTCCGGCTGTAGCTAGCAGCAAGGTGTAGGATAGTCAATCCAGTATAGATCTATACACAAACTCACGCTCTCCCTCCAAGAGACTCTGGCTACAACTCGGGTCATGACATTTAAGGCATGCTCCGATACAGTGGATCATAATTTTGTTAACGTATTAATGTGTGTATGCTCATGTAAGCGTAATCATCTAAAAGTATATGAACGTATACCTTTGCTACCCAAAGGTACTGAACTGACTGAAAGTAACTATTATGTCCATCTATGTATACATGATATATAACTAATATTTAAACGACCTTCGGTCGGTACCCGATATCCCACCAGACCACATCCAAATCGAGGAAAAGGAAATAGGGTGGATAGCCTTCCTAAGTCTTTTAAACATTACTTATATAACTATACATATATAGTCATGCCTATAACAGAATCCCTATGTAAACGTAATTATGTAATTGTATAGTAATGTACTATGTGTACTAGCTGTAATGTAAGTTCTCTCTATCTAGCAAGTATTGACTCATGAATGAACTGACTCCTTGTGTGATATCGTGTTCTAGTAATAGTTCTAGTATCTTCCTAAACTACCCATATGGGGGCTTACTAGTAGTATAACTGGTATGTATGAACATGGATGTATACCCTTGCTATCCAAGGGCATTGGATGAACTTGAAAGACCTTTTATGACTATATATGTACACATGATATATAACTAATATTTAAACGACCTTCGTATGGTACCCGATATCCCACCAGACCACATCCAAATCGCGGAAAAGGAAATAGGGTGGATAGCCTTCCTAAGTCTTTTAAACATTTATTATATAATTATACATATAGAGGCATGCAATTTATAATAAAGCATAAAATAAGTTTTGTAAAAACCTTTGAACATAAATATTTTCTAAGAAAAGATCAACTTGATGTCGATCTATAAAAGGGTTTTGAAGGCATGGGTTTGATAAAACGGTCTAGTATAAAGAAAAATTTGTTTGAAACACAATTGTAAATAAGTTTCAAATGTAATATACAGAGTAAAATGTACAGTGTAATAAGGAGTTTTAAACATATAAAGTGTTTATGAAAATCATTTAAAGTAAACTGTTTGGTAAAACGGCTAATGAGTAGTAAATCATTTGAATGCTGCTTATTAATCACATGTGATTGATATAATAAGTGGCATGATTCTACTTGTATCCCCCCATAAAACATTTAAAAATAGTTAAAACATTGATTAAGGGGTATGAACTCACCTGCAGTAAGTGACTGGAATTGAACGAACTGTTATCGTAAGGAAGGATCGGGCAAGTGCTTGGTGTCAAGTGAAGACTTTAGACACACACAATGATCCTAATTACATATGAAGACATATGTATATATATATATATATATATATATATATATAATTAGTGATTTAAACACTAATTATACAAGTATAAACATTTTAACGTGAGGAAAACAATTTTGGTCAAGTGTTAGGAGGCTAATGGGTTGCAACAAAGGAGTGTAAGGCCCCTAAGGGGAGTTTAAGGTCTAATGACCATATTCTTTGGAGTTTACGGCCCAGGGGAGTAAACTCCTGGCTGTAAACTCTACATTGGGTCATTAATTGAGGCTTAAAGTTGTTACAACTCAAATGGTAAATTATTCTGAGGCTAAAACAAGTGTTTGGGCTTCCTATTAACTCCTTTAAGGAGTTTACGGCCCAGAGACCATATTCCCTTGGATTTTATGGCTGTAAACTCCCTTGGGTGGGTGTTTATGGTGTTTTCAAGTCTCTAACATTTCAAGGTTATGATCTATGTTGGGTTCTAGGCATAAGGAAGGAGTTAGGGTGTCATTTGACCCCTTTATAGGGGTTTACGGCCCAAGAGCTTGTCTTGGCTGTAAACTCCTTAACACATGTGATTCCTTATGTTTTCTAGGCTTTAAACACTTTAGGGTACATGTCTAAAATTAAGTCTAAGCCTTAGGTGCCTTAAAAGCACCATTTTGAGTAAGCTTTTTGGAGTTTACGGCCTAAGATATTCTTGGGCCGTGAACTCCCAAACTTGGGTGATTCTTGGTTGATTTCATGTCCCTTGGTTGATTTCATGTCCCTAATACGCTCCTATACAAGTCCAAGGCTGTAGTATATCACGGGGGACAATCTAGGCTTGGTTTCGGGAGTTTACCGCCCAAGAACACCTTGGGGAGTAAACTCCTAAATCGAATGATTTAGCTATGTAATCTATGTTATGAACACATTTAAAGCTTTCTAACACTACTAGAAAGAGTTACTCACAATTTGGGATAAAAAACCCGAAGATCCGTGAGAGAGAATTTTGGCTTTTCTCTAATTGGAATTCAACTAATGAACCAATTTGGTTCAGAATTCTATTTATAGTCCTGAGATATTTTGGCAGAAATTATTTTTATTCCTGAAACGAATTCTAATGTCCTAGAGTATTGGAATAACAGTGTTGCACAAAACCCTAGTGCATCCACTCTCCTAATATCTCCTTAAGTGTAAAATCCTGAAAATTGCCAAACTTATACTCGAAATCTGAGTTTTCACTGTAACTGTTCTACTTCTATTGGCTTCAAATGGTTTGCTCAGGATGGAAATTTTGGGTTGTCACATCATCCCCCTGTTGAAGGGAATTTCGTCCCGAAATTAGAATTTAGGCAAGGAAGTATGTACGAATGATCGAGTCGTGAGGAGGAAACTTCCTAATCGATTGGTTCTAGCACACTTAAGTGAAATCGGGTTCTCGGTTGGAATCCCAACGAACCTTCACTATCGGGCGATGGCGCTGCTTCGTCCGCTTGACCTCTCGGTCGAGGGTCACTACGGTTCTAATACAAAGGCGAGGATCTCGACGAGTGGACTTACGAGAGTCCTAACAGAAAGGTATGGTTTCACGATCGAGACGCGAAGAGTATAATGTACGTTACTAAGTTCGCGGAGTAGGTCTAGTTTGTGCGAGGCACAGGACCGATTCTGATAAGAATCTCGGAGGTCCTAACTATATTGGATTTAGCTTTCCACGCGATACGAAGCATATTAAGCCATTCCCAGAGTGAGTTCTCCTAAAGAACTTGGTCACTCACTTGGAATTCCAAAGGTTCCTTTTCTTTCCTAACTTCCCAGTCAAAGGCCACCCCTTGTTGGGTAAAAGTCGTACGGGTTTCTGTAATTTGCGAGGAGTTCTGAATGAACTATGATAGTAGGTCGGTAAGACCTAGAATTTGGCAAATGATTTTCGGCGTCTCCGGTGTCGACAAATGCTCAACGGTTTTGACAAATTGAAAAAGTACTCAAAATTTCCCACATTACTAACAGTGTGTCATAGAAATTCGACTCTTCATTTTCAAAACTCGTGCCTAGAGAACTTCGCGAAAAGTTCCTCTGAAGGTAATGTTTCCATGGGTTCCTTCTTACTACAAGGGTAGATAAGTAAGTCATTACATGGAGAAATGACGAACTGATCCAAGTAAGAAAGAAGTACCCCATTCGTTTAACTCATGAAAGCTATGGGCGTATTGGTCCTATCCGAAGGGTATCACTACGGACTCAAAGTGTCCGCATCGAGTTCGGAAGATAGTCTTCCGGACATCCTTCCCTAACATTCGAACTGGTGATATTTGGATCTCAGATCCATTTCTGAAAGTAATTCTTTCCTTGCATTTGCTCAACCATTTCATCTATGCGAGGCAGAGATAACGATTTCTAATGAAAAATCTTGACGGAGTCCTCGATATCCGAGGTACATAGGATGCAATCTGTTGATCTCTAGGAGAATAAGAATGGGGATTCTCCAGGGTGAGAAGCCTAGTCTTCTTATTCTATTTCTGTGTGGTTCGCTAAGTTGTCTGGGCTGTTCTTGTATCTCCGTGGGTGTTTAGACTATAGGGTGATCTGTTTACAAGAGTCGTACTGGGTTCTATGTTTGTTCACATGACGATGTGATTACTTGTAGGCTTAAGCAGTTCTCCGTCCTGAAGTTCATATTAGAATTCATACATGGTTCACAATCACAATTTAGTGTATACGAGTCGTATATAATTAAGATTGAAAAGGTAGTCGAATAACTGATTCTTCTTTAAGCTCACATCCCATCCAGGAAAAAGAAGTTAAAGTGGAATCATCAATTCTAAACCTATAGAACCTTGATTATATATCACTCTTATGCATACATTCCTCAGTGATGGATCAATCGTATAAATCCTTGGATTGAACTTGACGTACTGCACGAGTGGTACTTCGGGGGTTTCTTTGGAAAAGAGAAGAACTAAGAGGTACTCCACGCATGAGTACTTTGGTGTTCTGATATGACGGCTTCGCTAGAAAGGCGATCTAGAAGAAAGAGATGTACGTATGAAGCTGATTGTTTCTTGACGACGAAATGATTCTGCTAGCACGAAAGATAAGGATTTTGTGAGCGATTCTGCTTGACCCTAGATGTACTTCGATTTCTCAAGAAAAGAGTAAGAGTATGTTCTCGAAAGGTTGACCTACATCTCTATGATGCAATCCTAGTACAGAATGGAAGTGAGTTTGTAGAATGTCTCAAAACGTTTGTCGTTCAAGCCGAGGTATCGTGGGTTGGTGAATAACAAGATCCAACCACTGAAAGAGACTTGGAAATGTCTCCGGATCTAACTTGCTATAGTCCAATGACTTGACTAAAGTAGGTTTCAGATAGACTCCAATGAAAGTATGATGAGAGTACTTGAATAAAGGAAATGACACAAAAGTTAGCCGGTTGTCAATATCTTTGATATTCATGACGTAAAGATTCGGGGAAATGACCTTGTAAAGGTCTTACATCATATCCAGAGAAGATAGTTCTTCACAGCATAAAGACCTAACAATAGTACTTACGGTACAAGATAATTTCATAGAAAATGCCACATCGGGCATAGACAGAAAACGATTCCTTTTAACAAGGAAAATAAAGTAAAACATCTACTACCGGCGACGGTCATCCCTCTGGTGAACTCTCAGTTCAGCCAGTTCACGTTCCATGTCGAGCATGTGTCTTTCATATACCCTCTGGCGTACTCGGAGCTCTATGACTTCGGCTCGTGATTCAGCTAGTGCTTGGAGCAGGGTTTTATGGTTTCTCTCTGATCTCTCGCGAGTATCTTCTAGACAAATGGTGCGGAGGGTATGCATTCTAGCATCGGTGACAACTTCGGTAATCTGATGTAGGGCTGTCCTACCTTGAATCTCATTTAGGGCCACTCTGTGGACCAAGATTGGCAAGGTTCTGACTGCTGAGCCACCATTGCTCAGGTCGTAAAAGCTTCGGTCGCCATTAAATGGCATGGGCTGATCTTGTCCTTGGCTCCATGTTTCCAAGCATTCCACCCACTCAGGCGTCGGGCCATGAAAAGTCGGACGAGGGTTAGGAATTGGAAAGGGAGCTGCTTGGGGTAGGTTCTCAACCTCTGGTTAGGAATTAGCATCGTCCGAAAGGTTTTCATCATGGTGATCATTCAAAGGGATAGGATGATCATTCTCTGTTTCTTCTCCAAACCAACCAGCTATGACTTCGTTCGGAAGATACTGGTTGCCGTGGGGATGGAGTCCATCTATATTTTCTATGCGAGAATTTAGGGTAAGAGAATAATTATTAAAAGAACTATCTAGATAATTATTTAGAAAACCTTCATTAGTGACATCACTATTTGTGAAGTGCATACCAGCTATGTGTAATCTAAACAGGATAGACCTTCGAATAAGTGATCTTAACTCCAAATTCACACAAAATCGGGGTAAAGTAAAATTTCACAGATTCTAAGTCTATAACATCCTAATTACATATATCCTTAGTGTATCCACTTAGCAACTATCAACTTAGTAATGAAGATCCCGTTTTAGTTCTCAAGTATAACGTACTTATAGTAACACCAAATACTCCTATAGTATTTTAAATTTTAATGTTATGTTCTATTGTTCTCATTGTGGTAGGGTTGGTAAGATTTTAGCATTGTTGCAACCACACAATTAAACTTAGGAACATGCTAGTCAACCCTCGGATAATATAGGTGATCAGGCTATATCTTCCCAGTTTTGACCATATGTCTCTAAGCCCACTTGTGTTGCCCAACAATCGTAATTCTTTTGTATTGTCCTAGTGACACTGATTTTTGTATGAATGCAGGCACGTATACTTACTTAAATATTTTATTATTTAAAGTATAAACTCTTGGTCAGAGTATTTTTAATCCCTTATGTATTTATAGTTAGTATATCTTTTATGGGTTCATATACTTAATTCACTATAAACAATGCTCTGATACCAATCTCTCACACCCCAAAACTGAGAACGGCGGAAACGTTCTGGGGTGGAGGACGTCATGTAAAGTATCACAACAATGCAAAGTAGTAAACAAGCAACAACATCAACCATTGCACTAATAGTATAATTTTAATTAGAAGTGTGTTCTCTCAAAGTATAAAACAACACAATAAATATTCAAAATAAAAGACGAGTCTTGACCGCTCCGTCTTCACAAAATCTGGTCGTCGTACCTGTCTATTTGTGACCTGAGATACAAGTTATTTTGAAAGCGAGTGTCAACAATAAAGCTGGTGAATTCATAAGTATTTATGTGTCTTTGATTTGTAAAACTGTAATTTTGAAAGCGAGTATCTGCTTTGAAGCTGGTGAGATCATAAGTATTTTAGTGTCTTAATTTGTATGTAAGAAATTGTTTGTAAATGAATTGTAAGTATGGAAAAATGTAGATGAACTGTAAGTATGAAAATGTTTGTAAAACAACTGTAAACGTTTGAAAAACCCTAGAAATCCCTATGATTCCTACTTTATATAAAGGTGTCTTCTACCAAGACTTAACTGTTCTCAATGTAGTCTTCTACCAAGACTTAACTGTTCTAAATGTTTGTTTCTTGTAAAAGTGTGTAATTTTCCCAAGTGTAACTATCATTATCAAAATATAGTTTTTACATTAAATGTTTAAGTGAAATGATCACTAAATATATGAAAAGGGGAAATTAATGTAGTACTGTAGTGTTGTATTATAGGAACTACTACTGTACTAACTATCTTAAACCGGATTTATATTAAGGTATCATGTGATAAATTGCACCATACTATTGACTGGTATCAACGACATACGAATGGTCGTAAAAATGGAATGACGTTTGGCACCCGCAGACCTGCAGGTCCGGCTGTAGCCAGCAGCAAGGTGTAGGATATTCAATCCAGTATAGATCCATACACAAACTCACGCTCTCCCTCCAAGAGACTCTGGCTACAACTCGGGCCATGACATTTAAGGCATGCTCCGATACAGTGGATCATAATTTTGTTAACGTATTAATGTGTGTATGCTCATGTAAGCGTAATCATCTAAAAGTATATGAACGTATACCTTTGCTACCCAAAGGTACTGAACTGACTGAAAGTAACTATTATGTCCATCTATGTATACATGATATATAACTAATATTTAAACGACCTTCGGTCGGTACCCGATATCCCACCAGACCACATCCAAATCGAGGAAAAGGAAATAGGGTGGATAGCCTTCCTAAGTCTTTTAAACATTACTTATATAACTATACATATATAGTCATGCCTATAACAGAATCCCTATGTAAACGTAATTATGTAATTGTATAGTAATGTACTATGTGTACTAGCTGTAATGTAAGTTCTCTCTATCTAGCAAGTATTGACTCATGAATGAACTGACTCCTTGTGTGATATCGTGTTCTAGTAATAGTTCTAGTATCTTCCTAAACTACCCATATGGGGGCTTACTAGTAATATAACTGGTATGTATGAACATGGATGTATACCCTTGCTATCCAAGGGCATTGGATGAACTTGAAAGACCTTTTATGACTATATATGTACACATGATATATAACTAATATTTAAACGACCTTCGTACGGTACCCGATATCCCACCAGACCACATCCAAATCGCGGAAAAGGAAATAGGGTGGATAGCCTTCCTAAGTCTTTTAAACATTTATTATATAATTATACATATAGAGGCATGCAATTTATAATAAAGCATAAAATAAGTTTTGTAAAAACCTTTGAACATAAATATTTTCTAAGAAAAGATCAACTTGATGTCGATCTATAAAAGGGTTTTGAAGGCATGGGTTTGATAAAACGGTTTAGTATAAAGAAAAATTTGTTTGAAACACAATTGTAAATAAGTTTCAAATGTAATATACAGAGTAAAATGTACAGTGTAATAAGGAGTTTTAAACATATAAAGTGTTTATGAAAATCATTTAAAGGAAACTGTTTGGTAAAACGGCTAATGTGTAGTAAATCATTTGAATGCTGCTTATTAATCACATGTGATTGATATAATAAGTGGCATGATTCTACTTGTATCCCCCCCCCCATAAAACATTTAAAAATAGTTAAAACATTGATTAAGGGGTATGAACTCACCTACAGTAAGTGACTAGAATTGAACGGACTGTTATCGTAAGGAAGGATCGGGCAAGTGATTGGTGTCAAGTGAAGACTTTAGACACACACAATGATCCTAATTACATATGAAGACATATGTATATAAATAATTAGTGATTTAAACACTAATTATACAAGTATAAACATTTTAACGTGAGGAAAACAATTTTGGTCAAGTGCTAGGAGGCTAATGGGTTGCAACAAAGGAGTGCAAGGCCCCTAATGGGAGTTTAAGGTCTAATGACCATATTCTTTGGAGTTTACGGCCCAGGGGAGTAAACTCCTGGCCGTAAACTCTACATTGGGTCATTAATTGAGGCTTAAAGTTGTTACAACTCAAATGGTAAATTATTCTGAGGCTAAAACAAGTGTTTGGGCTTCCTATTAACTCCTTTAAGGAGTTTACGGCCCAGAGACCATATTCCCTTGGATTTTATGGCTGTAAACTCCCTTGGGTGGGTGTTTATGGTGTTTTCAAGTCTCTAACATTTCAAGGTTATGATCTATGTTGGGTTCTAGGCATAAGGAAGGAGTTAGGGTGTCATTTGACCCCTTTATAGGGGTTTACGGCCCAAGAGCTTGTCTTGGCTGTAAAATCCTTAACACATGTGATTCCTTATGTTTTCTAGGCTTTAAACACTTTAGGGTACATGTCTAAAATTAAGTCTAAGCCTTAGGTGCCTTAAAAGCACCATTTTGAGTAAGCTTTTTGGAGTTTACGGCCTAAGATATTCTTGGGCCGTGAACTCCCAAAATTGGGTGATTCTTGGTTGATTTCATGTCCCTAATACGCTCCTATACAAGTCCAAGGCTGTAGTATATCACGGGGGACAATCTAGGCTTGGTTTCGGGAGTTTACCGCCAAGAACACCTTGTGGAGTAAACTCGTAAATCGAATGATTTAGCTATGTAATCTATGTTATGAACACATTTAAAGCTTTCTAACACTACTAGAAAGAGTTACTCACAATTTGGGATAAAAAACCCGAAGATCCGTGAGAGAGAATTTTGGCTTTTCTCTAAATGGAATTCAACTAATGAACCAATTTGGTTCAGAATTCTATTTATAGTCCTGAGATATTTTGGCAGAAATTATTTTTATTCCTGAAATGAATTCTAATGTCCTAGAGTATTGGAATAACAGTGTTGCACAAAACCCTAGTGCATCCACTCTCCTAATATCTCCTTAAGTGTAAAATCCTGAAAACTGCCAAACTTATACTCGAAATCTGAGTTTTCACTGTAACTGTTCTACTTCTATTGGCTTCAAATGGTTTGTTCAGGATGGAAATTTCGGGTTGTCACAATTACCAATGACTTATCACTCCAAGAAAAAGACCCTTTTACAACGCGCAAACCACGACACTCGTTGATTTATGTTACGCAAAGGAGAGTGACATTAAAAAAACGTCATCTCTTCAAAAAATTTAAGGATAGAAGACACGCATTTTTGCGTGCCCTTAAATTAGTGTTTAAAAAAAACATGGAGGGCACCTATAATAAAATGCGCGTCGTCTAAGGATGTTGCTTTATATTTTTTAATGGAACGCGCGTTCCATAGTTGGGGAAAGGGGGAAATGAAATTCTGAAAAAATTAAAAACCCTGCCTTCCTTTTTTTCTCCTTTCCCTCTTGCCTAAATTATGAACGCTCCTTCCTTACTACCTCCTACTTCTTCCCCCACTTACTTCTACCCACTAGAACCAGCATATCTCCCAGTCGATGTTGAAATTGTTAGAAAAAGCCCTAATTATATTCTCAAGTCTCAATATTAGGAATGTGAATCTTGATTCTCGTTTGTTTCAGATTCCCCACAAATAAATCGAAAAACACATAGACGAAGAACCGTAACTTTGCTCCATTAGCTTCCCGATTGCATCTCATCATCACCTTTGGAACTTCTGTGTTAGAGACCCAGGTAATCAATTTATTTTTCATTTCTTCACATATCTTTTTCTAGTTTTGAATGATTTGTTGCTGTTTGGGAAGGAATAACAAATTCATCCTCTCCACCAGCCGAGAACCTTCACTCTCTTTTTCTCTTTTTCTCTTTTTCTCTGTAAACCCTAATCCGCCTCCATTACTACCAAATCCCTTTTGTTTATCCTAAAGGAATAACGCAACCAAGCTCGTATCTCAGATCAAGTACTCCGGTGTGGAGTTAAGAATTAAGGGCCCACTTCAGGCTTACATCCTCATTGACATACATCACGTGATATTCCTCCGGTGTGGAGTTAAGAATTTGGGGGTTTCTTTCAAGAAGCAAGTACAATGTACAGCAACTAAAGTTTACTTGGTCTCAAATTCTTCTTGCCCAGGTTGTTTTTTTGCCCTCATTGTACTTTTAGTTTTCCCGCATCTTCTTATAGTTCTGAGATGCTTTCCATGTGCTTATAAGCTTGCTGGTGTTTACAAACTTATTGGCACGCATAAACTCATTTATATCTTGTAATCAGCTTCATGTTTAATAAGAATATATATTGCGCATTTTGATTGTAGTCTGAGGCTTGTAAGGTTTTCAGGTCATATTGAATCAAAACTGCATAGGCTAAGTTGATGATTTGTTCTGAAGTGTATGTTACTTTACGCTAATATATGTTTATGTTTTCAGGTTCCAATGGCTCCAAAACAGCCAACACAGGACTCTTTGTGGGTCTAAACAAAGGGCATGTTGTCACCAAGAAGGAATTAGCACCTCGTCCTTCCGACATAAAAGGGGTAAGTAACAAATCATGATATCTAAATTGTGTTGAGTTTCTTTTGGTTAAATTAATGGTTGTGTTTCTTTGGATTATATATAGAAAACAAGCATAAGATCACACTTCGTGAGAAACCTTATCATGTATATTTGAGATCTTTTGTCTTTAAAATAAAGGGCTTTGAATACTTAGACCAAAAGCAGTTTTTTCTACCTACCAAGATTAATAACACACTGCCTAAATTCGTCAACTCCAGAAAACTCAAAACTACATGTCTGATAGAACCCTGAGTGTATTTTACTGGAGCTTAAAGAACGTGACATTTTAATTGATATGGATAATGATTTAGAATTTGTCTAACTGCCTGTTAAACCTAGCAAAACGAGTCTTTGTCTTTCAGGTCAGCAATGCATCTATATCCTCTCATGTTCAAGTAATTTTTGTATATACTCATACGCTGCACATCGGCTAGGTGATTAGATTATTCAGGGCTAGAGAGACTGTCTTTGGTATAGCTAATCTGAATCAATTGTATGTTTGTGTATAAGGATTCATTAAGAGGAAAAAATGTTAGAGCTCTGATAAGTGTTGATTCTTTAAGCCTCTATGAAAAAGCTAAACTTTATTTTATGTCAACCAACACAAAGTGTGATCACTAACACCTTAGTTGGGTGACTGAATACTATAGGCTGAGACAGATAGGGAAGCAGGAGGAAACAAGGGTGTCTCTGATAAACAAATTCGTTTAAAGATTTTTTCACCTAATGTACTTGACATTACCCTTGTGGATTTACCTGGTACAACAAAATTTCCTGTTGGAGATTAGCCATCAAACATTGAAGCTCGTATTAGGACAATGATAATTTCATACATTAGGCTTCCCAGCTATTTAATCCTAGCTGTCACACCCGCAAATGTTGAATTTGCCAACTCAGATGCACTTCAAATCGCTGGAAATGCAGATCCTGATGGTAGGCACTGATTTCATTGAGTGATTTTGGTAGAAAAACTAGAAATAGAATGAAAGTTCATCTCTTTAACATAGCTTCTTTTCTTTTTGTGTTGTTAGGTTACATGACAATTTTGTAGCCAATTTATTATGTGACTTATTAGTTATACATTATGACTTTTTCAGGAAATATTAATGGATTGGTAGCAAGGAAGAAGTTAGCACAAGCTCATTGGTTAGTGGGGTATTGGATTACTCACAATTCAAAGATGTAGATATGGTTATAGAGGTATGATCTTTTAAAAAAAAATCAATACTATTTGTTTTATGTCCTAATAGTTTAATCACTAGAGAAAATAGTCAAGTGGCTAAATTAATAAAAACATAAAATATGAACACATAATTTGACAACTCTATTGATGAGCCCAAACAAATGTTGGTTTACCAAAGGAAGAGAAACAAAGCACGCCAAGGGGCAGCCCAATTCACAGGAACATAATCCATGAGAATCACAGAGGGGTAGTTTAGTCTTTTTTACTTTTTTATTGTTGTGCACACTTTAGTTATCCTTTTGTGGTGTTAGCACTATCTGTGTCCAGACAGGCCTTTTGGGGATCACTACTGTTTCATTGTTATCCCTGTTTCTTATCATCTATTTGTGAATGCAGGCTGTAATTGAGAACATTCCATTGAAGCAAAAAAAATCTTCAGTGAAATTGAAAACATTTGTCCTCCTCAATGCATTTTAGCAACCAACACATCCACCATTGACCTCAATTTAATTGGATAAAAAATCAAATCTCAAGATCGAGTTATCGGGGCAAATTTCTTCAGGTTAAACAAAATAATCCACATCTTTATCTTAAGATTATTTAACATTTTCAACTAATAATTTCTTTTTTTTATTAAATGAAATGATTACAATCCAGCTCATGTGATGCCACTACTGGAGATAGTTAGAACAGAAAAGACATCAGCACAACTGATTCTTAACCTAATGACAGTTGGAAAAGTCATAAAAAGAAGCGCCTGTTGTTGTGAGGAGTTGTACATGTTTTGCTGTTAATCACATGTTTTTTCCATACACACAGGAGGAGCAAGAATACACATTTTCACCTATTAATATTTAACGCCCAAATCCCTTAGTTTGCAATAAATATAATTAATCAATTGAGTTACTGTTGTAGGAAGTTGACCCTTGTGAGGACTTGACTGATGATGACATCAGAACTGCCATACAAAATGCAACAGTCCCTAGATCTGCATTGTTTGTACCTAAAGTAGGTCTTATTTTTATAACCCCTCACTCACAAGTCACATCTACATACTTTTTATAACTTAATATTTTGTTACACAGGTTCAATTTGAAGTTCTAATTAGACGACAGATTGCTTGTTTACTAGATCCAAGCCTTCAATGTGCAAGATTCATATAATTGGACACTAAGCTGACTGATTTGTTCATGTTTTAGATGGGCCATCGATGTATGGTGAATGAGTTACAGAGATTTCCTGTTCTCAGAAAGAGAATGGATGATGTCATAGGAAATTTTTTAAGTGATGGTCTTCAGCCTTCTGAAACCATGATTGGGCACATAGTTGAAATGGAGGTACGTATCATTATCTCTATTTTTTATTTTTATCGTGACATGGCTGAAAATATTGCTTTTTTGGGTAGATGGATTACATAAACACATCACACCCGAATTTTGTGTGTGGGAGTAAAGTTGTGGAGGTTACCTTGCAGCAAGTGAAATCTTCTAAGCTTGCAACAATAGTGTCGAGGCAAAAGGTGTGGTTAATATATCGTTAATAGCTATAATATTATGTTTTATTGTAAGTTTTGTGGTTTTGCATGTTTACTTATATATTTTTCTTGATTGATGTTGTATTTTGTAGGATGGAGTTGAGTCTGAAAAAGCTCCACAATCTGAAAGGGGTATAAAGTCACGTGCAATTCTTTCTAGGCCTGTTAATGGAATTGTCATAGAACATGTTCTCTTTTTTGCATTTAACTTTTAAACACGTTTTAGCATTGTTGTTGGATAATATCTTAGAGAAGCAGATTCTTTTTCTAAATTTAAAAAAAAAAAAAAAAAAAAAAAAAAAAAAAAAAAAAGTTAACATAGCTTTCCAATGGCAAAATAATGTCACGTTCTGTTCATCTTTCTGCCTTTGAAACTGCAAGAGATGTTGGAGCCCTTAGAGAACCTAAGAACAAAATGGAGAAGTGAGTTGAAGATGGAGAAGTGAGTTGAAGAGCTGCCATGGAGATTAGACTTTGAAAAGCATTTGAGGGTATTTTTTTGATATTTCTTGTATCTAATTAGTTTGTAAATTTTTGTTACAACTATTGATTTGTTTTATCTTTCCATGAAATGTTACATTTGTCTACTATTAGAAGGATTATTTGTATGACATTAAATTTTGTGCAATGTGTTGTATTTTTTGTATATGGTATTTTATTTTTTTATTATGAAAATGCAAATTTAATTTGAAAATTAGTATATCTATCAATAATTTTAAAAAAAAAATTAAAATAACGATACGCAAAAATGTGTGTCGTCTTTATTTATGACATGGCCTTTCTTGACAGGGGCTTCCTTGATACGCATTGCGTGTCATAAACACGCGCTTCGTAAGATTACGACACGCAAATGCATGTCGTCTTCCTTTATGACAGGGCCTTCCTTGATACGCATTGCGTGCCATAACCGCGCGTCATAAATGCGCGTCGTCTCTCTTTATGACAGGGCCTTCCTTGACGCGCATTTGCGCGTCGTCTGAGCGTTTTACGACGCGCAATGAGCGTCGTAAAAGGCTGTTTTTCTAGTAGTGTATGTTCTTGGATGATCCTTTGTCCACTTTCTTAATAGAGGATAATTCAAATCATATTCATGAATAATTTCATAATTAACTTCTTCAAGTTTTTAATGATCATAGTTATTATTATTCATCAAATTCTCCCTGTAGACATCGGCATCAAAAGAAGAACTCTCCCCTATACATGATCATTATTATTTAAATTCTCCCCATGAAAAAAATCAGCATTTAGGATATTATCACCCCTGGAAATGAGTCAAAAATTCGACTCTCAGATGAAGTAGTCACTTCTTGGCTTCATGGAGCTACAGTAGTTTCCATACTCTTCAACTCAACTGGTGCATTCGGAGAATTAATTGTTGTGGAAGTCCTCGCACAAGATCACCAAGAGCAAGCTTATTTATATATCTGAAATTGAGATGCGAGAGTCTCCTATTCCATAACCAAATATCCTATGAAGATGCTTTTGCAAGCAAACAAATAGAAGGTTTTCCTTTAATAAGCTTCATGTTAAGAGGATACATTTCACCTTTTCTTTTGTATTTAAAAATCACTTTCTCCGATTCCTTATCAGTTATTTCTGAACCTTCCTTATCAAACAAAACTTCTAAACCAATACCTACAACAAGTTGAGAAACGCTTATCAAATTATATTACAATCCTTCAACATATGCTACCTTACGAATTGTAAATTCGACATTGGTTATCATTACATATCCTTTGAGTTGTCCAATCACATTATTTCCTTATTTAACTTTTCCTCCAACTTCAAACTTCGAAAAACTTTGATTTGTGATTTACTCCCATTTATATGACGAGAATAACCACTATCAATATACTATTTCGAATCATACTGCTCGTCGCGCATCGCCCATAAAATTTTACCAATTTAGGAACTCAAACCATCTTGGGCCCTTGTGAGATTTTGGATTTATAATGAATAACATGAAAAATCTTGGTTTTCTCAATCCAAAAGGATTTCGTAACAATTATTATTCACCGCTTGTACCTTTTTCAATGCTTAATTCTTTTTATCACAAAGGTTAATCTTAACAAATGAAGTTTTTCTTTGAATAAACGCTTTTTCTTTAGAATTAACCTTTTGAAAAACTTATTTTCCTCTTTCTTTTTCTTTGTCTCAATTTCCATTAAAATAACTTTCTTTTGAAGAAAAGTTTCTTTTGAATTATTTTTCTTTAAAAAAGGTCTCGATTCATTCACAAATTCATTTGATTTCCCATTTTTTTAATAAAAAGAATTTAGACCAAACTGAGATTTTGTTTTAGGAACTTGAGGTGAATAATATTTCTGATTAAAAGACCTTGATGAATTACAGACTTTTGATTTTTTTACATGATATGAAAAACACAAATTCATATCCTTATGATTTTTAACAATTTTTACAAAATTTGACAATTTCTCTTTGTCTCTAATTTTTTTCTCTCTTTCATCTTCTTTTTATATCGTGCTTTCATTGCCTTTTTCTTTTCCTTCTTTTAATCAACATATTGATTTTTTAGATCAATTACTTTTGATTTTCCTTTCAAAACACTTGACTCACCAACATTATAAATTAGTGCAAACCAAAAACAATCATCAAAATCAGAATCATTCACATAATTGTGATTTTCCTCTAAATTCAATTTTTTGACACAAAGAGTTATATTTCTCAATTGAATTCTTTTCGATTTGTTGTTTGTCTTCTTCTATTAACACTTCATTCATCATTATTTTCTTTACTTTTGAACTAAAAACCTCCTCTATTTCTATTGTCCAACTCTACATGAGTCACCTAATGATTCACCAGATGAGACTAAGATTCACAATCCTAACAATCTGCATCTAATTCTTCCTCCTTAAATTCTAAGAATGGTAACTGTTTTTATGCATTTCATTTGTGATGTCACAATTCAGATAAAGTTGAGTAATATTATTGTACAAAGGATAAGAAATTTGGCAGAAAATATGATGTTGTTTCATTACAAATCTATTGTCTCTTTTTAACAAAATAATATCATCTTTAGACCTAGAAAGTATAACCTCCAAATGCTCTATCAATAACCTCCTTTCCTCACTTTTAAATAAAACCCTGCTAAGATCATCATAAAGATTTGAAGTTCTAATATGATTCCATTTTAAGCGTTCAATAAATTCATAAAGCACATCATTTATCTTAGTTAGTTCAGAATTATAAAGAGAAATAAGAATATTTAAAGACTCAAGGATAGATTGTACCTTATTTATTATCGTCTCGCTCTTAGCAACGTGCTCACGAATGGATTTAGTAGATAGGCACACATCAGATTTCTCACCTTCATCATAATAGTATCCTTGACTTCCTAAACTGACAATCTTCAACATGAAAAACTTACCACCACTTCCGTCCTCAACTTTGTTTACAATAAAACAAGCCCCTTGAGTCGGCTTGCGAACCTCTTTGTCCACAAAATCTGTTAACCGGACATCAACATTTCCACTATTGTTGTTATCGTCCTCCATGATTAATGCTTTTTCTCCAAGCTTTATTTTTTGCAGATCTTTTATTTTAGTCACATAAAAAGCCTCATACTTTTCCTTCTCCCTGTTCTCATTTTCTTTCCTAAGAATGCATTCCTTTGCGAAGTGGTTCTTCCCATCACAATACTTGCAACCGAACCCTGAATAACCAACCAACTTCTTTTCTTTCTTCTGCTCATCCTTCTGATACACCTTGTATCCTTCTCCTTTAGCTTTCTTAGATTTTGAGTTTCCACTTTTGAAATTGTTTCCTTCACTATCACCTCTGTTTGAGTTATTGTTCTAGAATTGTGAAAAAAAAATTCTTGAAGAAATTCTTCGGATTTTTGACCATTAATGCTTTTTCTTCACTAGTAAATTCATCAATAGTACCATCTAAATTTGAATCATATTCATTAGATTTTGAATTTTTGCCTTTCGAACCATCTTCTTTAGAAAAAATGCTAATATACCAACATTTCGAACAAACTTTACATCTTCTAGAACCACAACTTCACACGATTTCAAAATACCAACCATCTTTGCTAGACTATAATTCTTTAACTGCTCATGTACTTTTATAGTGGAAAGATTTGATTTCCATTCTGATCTTAAACCATTCATGAACGTTATTTTTTATTGAATCAATTCCCTTTTCAAACCATGTTTCAACATTCTACTAAGTAAATGATTGGATCGATTTACAGCCTGATCAAGTGTTTCATTGGATTTTTGTTTAAACAAATCAAACATAGAAAGAAGAGTTGTATGAATAGAGTGGGTAAGATCATCATAACCATAATATAATTCCTTTAGTCTATCTTAAATTTCTTTTTCAATTACAAGACAACTCACAAGTCTAAATGTATCTGGTGGTAGGGAAAAATGCACCTCTATTTCTGCTCTCAAATTGTTTTACAATAGTTCTTTTCATCTTTTGTGATATCGGTGTTTGCAATGAGATCATCCAATTGCTCTTGAGTTTTAACAACTTCCTTCATTTTTAGTATGAATAAGAACATTTAGTAATAAAGTTGTAGATGCTAGATCCATGTTTTTCAATTCTGAAAATGTAGTCTTCAAAATGAAGAACCCAAACCTCATAATCCTACAGAAAAAGAATTAGAATCCTTGTATTAGAACCAATGCTACTAGTTAGATTGAAAGAAATCGAATAAGAATCGTATTTTGACATATTTTTTAGAGGAATTTGAACAAAAAAATGGATTTGAATAAGATCTATGAGCAAAAAACAAACTTCAAATCGATATAAAAGATTTGAATAAAGAGTCTAAGATCAAATTGCAAACAAATTTTTGCAAAACTGAATCAATCAAAGTAAAATCCGTAAAAAGTTAAAGAACTTCAAACAAGTTGGGGATTTGAAAAATAGCTCACATAAATACTATTGTGATACCACTTGATAGGAATGATAATATTCTCAACCAAACAGTTCATGCTTTACAAATATCAAATCAAATTAGATGAACACATGAAACTAAATAAGATCTTCAACTTTATTAGAGAGTAAACATAAGTTCGATATATTGATGAAAGAACAAATCTAGTAAAAGTTACTCTCTCTATCTAACTAACCCTCTTATATATAATATGTGAGAAGATAGTAAATTAGGCTTTTACCAATGAGCTCATGATATATAAGCTAACGACAACCTATTATAGACTAACAAACTCTGAAGCGTAAGATTGTAAAATTGTGAGACCTATACAAAGTGTCTCTGTATAAAGTGAAGATAACGATATAAGACTCTAAAATCCTTTTCCTATATTAACCCCAACACAACACATTTATGCTTTGAAACCCAACAATCTACAAAATCAAACTATTGTTCACATGATTTATATCATACTCTGTTATCATGTCATCATACTCTGATTCTATTATTTCTTTATTATCATACTCTAACATTTTTTTTATTCTTCACATACTCTAAACTTTTGTTCTCCTTTGTCCATACTCTTCTATTCTATTATAACATGATTTAATATCATCTTCTCTTTTTTCATTCCCATACACTCATCATCTCATCTATCAACTCTTTTCATACTATTTTTTGTCTTACTCTATCCTCATCTCATCTCACCTGATTATCATTAACGACCCAAAAATCCTTCCGCTAACGATGTTTGTCTACTATTACACGTATATTAGTGGTTGTAAAGTTATTTCGATTATGGATGTATAGAATGAAAAAAATAAAATAAAATGGGTATTAGCTAATATCTAAAAGAATTAATTGATACGCTATAGATGAATATATTCAGATTAAATTACTTTGAGGGTATTTAAAATGATTAATAGAAATTAAAACGCTCAAAAGAAATAGAGGGGCTTAAATATGTGTAATAGAAACTTCAAATGTCATGTATTTAGGGTTGGGGTAGAAAGGGGTACAAATTCATAAAAGGAGGGACCAATTCGCAAAATCAGTCGATAACCCCCAATACAACCTAACCTGTACGTCAATTCTTTCCCTCCTTGGGCCATATGTTTGCATCAATTGACTTTAATTTTTTCTTGCCTATTGTTTTGTTTCGATTAGGATCGGATCAAAGAAAATAAACGAACTTGAAGGAAGGGGGCAAGACACCCTATGATCTAGGAGGTAGTTTCATCCCAAACGTCCATGTGTGTGTCGATCAATAAAAAGAGAAAAAGTCAATTAAACTTCTTATCGGGTCTTTTATACTGGAAGTTTCATGTTTCAATCATCAGCTAAGGAATGCAAAAAAATCGATCAGGAAGAGGACAAGGGATAGATTTTGTCGACTTTTAGGCAAGGGTGCGGTTTATGTTTGCAATCGCGAGAGATAGGGTCGTCGGGTATGACCGATGGGTAATTGAAGCTAGCGATTGATCAACAATCTTGTTAAGTTTCTTGATTTCTCATTCCTCATGTAATTCTACTTTAATTTCTAGGGAATTGGTTGAAGCTATGAAGCCAAATTGCTTCTCCTTTAGTGTCAATGATCTGGTCTTTTTTACTTCAAATCTTGTAGATTCTCATATGCGCTTTCCTACATAAACAAAATCATTTAAAGCCTCTTATGGCTCTCAAAACAGTCCCTAGAGGTCTTGCTATATGGTTTATTACAAGGATACTTTGCTCATCAAATGATGCCAAAAGTTAGCTTGAAAGATTTTATAATTCTTAGTTGTGCTACTTTGTATTTTTTTTCCCTAAAACCATATTTTAAGGGATTAAATTATAACCCTGAAATTCACTTAAATCGCATCTAAATTTCACCCAAAAATATATCTTAGCATCTGTCTTGATACGTGGCTTGATGGTGGAGGAAACTCAAACCCCAAATTGTGTTTTCTCTTCTAGCATCATACTATGTTTTTTCGTTAAAAGCATTGTACTTTACGATATGTTTTGAAGATGAAATTGTCCTTTTGACTCCATGACTTGTTGATACTATTAAGAACTCAATTTTCATCTTGAAATTCATTTTTGGTTATAGCTTAATGGGTAAAGATGTCAATTAACCCTTAAAAATCAAGGTTGAGAAATTATATGAAAATATCTATTATGCCCCTATTTTGTAGAAATTTTAGAAAAAATAATTGGGAGTCGGATTTAGGATTCATAAATTCTCAAAGATTTTATTTTGAGTGTAGTATGTCTCTGATTTTTCCCTTGACCTGGTGTTTATTCTAACTAAGGTGAAAATCATCATTTTCATAAACTGATCGGGAAATAGCTACACGAATATGCAATTTTGTAAAATTCATAGAAAAATGTAGAAAAATTATATGGATCTGTACAAGTAGTCCCTGAAAAGCTAAACGTCTAAGATACTGGAATATGGAAAAAGATTGTATATTTTTCAAGCCTTTGTGGTGCCTTGAACTAGTTGTTGTTCCACGTCAAAAATCTGGAACTTTAATCTAGTAATTCGTCTATGTGTTTGGGATATAGAATAATCTTTTTTAATCATGAAAACATATAGTAATATACTTGTTTGTGTGATACTATGGGAAAGTAGGATACCTCAAGTGCTTAAGTGACTCGAAGAGGGAAATAACATTTCTTGACAAAGGTGAGTTAATCTTTGTGGAATTTGAGTACTTTGTTAGGTAATTCCATATCTTAGATGGATTGGAATGAACCTAGGTTATATACGTTGCATGTACCGGTACTGTTGAATTCCTTACTGTGTATGAGAACTTAGGATGCACATATGGTAAATTCTTATATTTAATGTGAGAGGTGTCTTAGTTACATGATAGAAAGAGTGTTTTGTGTTGATTATATGTGACGTATGTATGCCATGATTTCTTCAAAGTACTTGTCTATGATAGTTAGGACAAAGTATGCTAGTTATGTGAAAATACATAATGATTATATATGCATGAATTTGGATGTGAGGCAAAATTTCTAAACTTGTATTTACTTATTTGCATGTTTACATAAGAAGTAACTTGGGAAGTAATATGCCATTAGTTATAATCACAACAAGCATGATTACTTAGTGAGGTTTAAAATTTATTTCCTTGAGTGATGAATTAATAATGTATTAATAAAAAGGGAAGATACTTAGCGGGGTTAAGGGTAGAAACCTAGACTTAGGTGTGTACCCTATCCGAATTGTGAGGTGGCCTAATAGGTTGGAATATACCTATAGGATAAGAGCTTAAGCCAAAAGAGGCTTCGAGTGGTTTTTCTAGAAAACCAGTCAAGACATTGTCCTTGCAGTGGGTGGATTGGAGTGATGTTGGCCATGTGGTAGGGCCAACACAAACATCACGTGGAATACGGGAGGTGTTACATGGTGGAATTGGCACTGATTTTACTGATCCTTAATGACAACACATGTAATTGTGTATGCAAAGTCAGAGTAGCGAACACATCGAATCGGGAGCTATGTTACGGGTGAGATTCGCGCATCATTTATTCATTGTGTCGTGTCAGTCACGTTAGTAGCGAACAAGATACTTGTCGTGGGGTTAGTGGCGAACATATAGACGTGTCATATGAAGTATTATTATAATAATTAGAAAGGTTATGAGAGAAGAGTAATTATTAAATATTGAATGAAGATTAATATTATCCCATCATATTATAATGTGGAATGAAGTAATAATTAGTTGCACAGATGAATATTGAAATGTAACTAAAAGGCTCTCACAAAGAATTATATTATTGAGCGTTATTGTGACGGTTATGTGATGTATTTGATGTCATGCTATGTGTGTGGTATACATGCATGTTTATATGTTGTTTTGTTTGACTCATTTGGGATATGTGTGTTCCATAACACTTACTATGATTGACTTACTTAACATATGTTGACACTTGTTTCGTGCTTGTTGTTTGCCTTGTATTGGTATATGTAGCATAGTTAGATGCCCGGGAGAGGATGGAGTCTTTTGAGTAGTTATTTAGAATTGCTTTTGTGGTGATACCATTTGAACACATAGTTGAGTTTTCATAACACTTGGTTTTTGAGAACTTGTTTTAGGTTGGTTTTATGAACTTTAATTTTGATGAAGGTTGTTTTTGGTAACGAAAGTAACATTTTGATGGTTTCATAAAATTCAAAATAATACTTCCGCTAACATATTTTCGTTAAAAAAATATTTTAAATAAAAACTAAAATTTGGGTGAAAAGTCATGGTGTTACAAGTTGGTATCAGAGCCTTATTGTGAGTAAACTGAATACAGAGGATGGTGGTCAGACTCACAGTGTAGACTGCCTTAATTAGGTGCTTTAGGCTTTAGGGGCGCATTGATAGTCATGTGTTATATTTTATATGCCTTTAGCCATCTTATTTCGTTTCTATATCGAAACATCCTCTCTTTTCTCTCTCATGGATCCTGTAATTGTTAATATCACTCGATGTTAAAAGAATTGATTTTGACCCACAAGCTTAGTTGCCCCAGAGTTTTAAAAGTTCGGATAGTGTCAAGCGTATCGAGGAAATGGAAGTCATGTTGGGGAGATAATTGGACTACACATATTCGAAAATCCTTGCAAGTTGTTGGTTTATTGTTGGTCGATGGTAAACTGGGAAGAGAGATTTTATTTTAGTCTATGGATTATAGTAGGTTACAAAATCCTGGAAGCGAAATAGGTGTACCAATATTTAACCTAAACCAATAAGACATGAGACTTCATGGTAACGCCAGAAGCAGTTATATATAGGTGTGAACATTAGTATGGGCCCAATACTATAATAAGCACAAGATATGCAATGGACCAGAGGAACCACGGGGAAACCCAAGGACCTGGTGGTTGCTACTCTAAGTTAGAATAGTTGTATGTATGTTAGACCTTTTGTGCCATTTCCTTTGGTACATGTTTTGTGTTAAGTAGTGATATAGCAGTAGGGAATTTCATTCATGCTCAAGAAAAGTTCGATGGGTGTTCCATTATCATTGGGGGACATACTTTTCCTTGACTTGATTGCGACCAAGGTCAAGTCATTTGATGTTTTCATGGGGGTGGATTGGTTTTCTGCTAATTGGCCTAAAATCCCATGCACTAAAGTGTATGTATTCCGCTTGTCGAGGGAGAGTATGTCTATGGGGAGAAAATTCTATTCTAAAGTCATATCCTATAATTTCTATGATGAAGGCATGTAGGTGTATAAATAGGGGATGCGAGGTCTTCTTGGCTCATGTGATTGAGAGATCAAGGAAGACAGTGAGTCTCTCTAATGTGGAGCTTGTTATGGAATATAGCTATGTTTTTCCCTAATGAATTGTCTGGTTTATAACCACCATGACATTTAAAGTTCTAGTTTGATCGTATTCTTGGTGTGGCTGCGAGAGACAAATCACCTTTTAGGTTGCTTGATTCGAAAATGAAGGAAGTGGTGTCACAGCTTCACGAGTTGCCTGAGTGTGGGTTATTCGACCAAGTTCCTCGTCTTGGGGAGCGTCGTTCTAGTTTGTTCAAAGAAAGACAATACATGTGGTTGGGTATCAATTTATCTAATATTGAACAAGATCAAGATGAAAACAAATAGGCATCTACATCCTATGTTTGTTTCGGTCGCGAGTTGATGCAACGAGGGAAGGTGATTGTGTATACTTCCAAGTAGACAAAGAATGTCAAGGTGAATCACTCGGTGTAGGATTAGAATTTGGTGGTAGTGATTTTTACTCTTTAGATATTGCATCATTATTTAAAATGTTAAGAGGTTTACATTATCTGCATATCATAAGAGCCTATAAAACATTCAGAGTGAGAAGGTTCTAAATGCGAGGTAGCGGCGTTAGATTGTGCTGTTGTCGATTATGTTCATAAGATAAGTTACCACCCTGGGAAGGCGAATGTGATAGCTAACACATTGAGTCTCAATGAATCTAGATCCTCATAATATCTGGAAAAACATTAGTTTGGTGGTTGTTCATGGTATTTTTCTCTTTCAGTAGAGGGTAGTCGAGGACTTGAGACCTTTCGGGGGCGACTTTGGGTCCCTAAGGTCAGCGGTGTTTGTGACACACTTTCATGAGATATGCATAAGCCTAGATATTATGTTTACTCGATAACTACTAAGAGTTTTCGTGAATTGAACATGATTATTAGTCGCCATGGAGGAAATAGGACATAGAGAAGTACATGCCAGAGCATGTAATGTGTTCGTAAAACAAGTCATGACATCAGGACCGTATAGTAGTTATCATCTATCGAAAATGACATAGAGGATGTTACCTACCACGAGGAGAGTGGAGAAATGTAAAGTGGACTAGTGATACTTTATGTGAAAAATCACTAAAACTATGCAAATCGCATCCGCTTAACGTGAGCAATTAGAGTGGTGGATTAATTATTCAAGACTAGCATACAAAGTGCGAGTTATGATCAAGTGTGGATCATAACTCGAAGATGTGATCTAAAATAAGATAATTTAGTGACTTAGAGATTTCGAGGACATAATCAGTTTAAGCAGGGTAGAACTGTTACGACCCAAAAATCCTTTCGCTAACGATGCTAGTCTATCGTTACACAGATACTAGTCGTTCTAAAGTTATTTTGATTCTAGGTGTATAGAATGAAATAAATTAAATAACAAGGGTGTTAGTTAATATCTAAAATAATTAATCGATATGCTCAAGACGAATATAATCGATTAAATTAATTTGATGGTATTTAGCATGATTACTAGTAACTAAAAGGTTCAAAAGAAATAGAGGGATTAAGTGATCATAATGGAAACTTAAGATGTCATGTATTTATGGTTGGGGTAAAAATGGGTACAAATTCATACAAGTAGGGACCAAGTCGCAAAATCAGCCCATAACCCCCTCCCCAATACAACCTAATCGACGTGTTACGTTGATTCTTTTCCTCCTTGTGCCATATGTTCGCATCAAAAAAAACATCAATTTGTTCTTGGGTTTCATTTTATTGTGTGTCAATTAGGATGGGATCATAGAAAAAATATGAAATTGAAGTAAAGCGGCAAGACAACATACGATCTAGGAGGCAGTCTCCTCCCAAACGTCTATGTGTGTGTCAATCAAAAAAAAGGAAGAGAAGAAGTCGATTTAACTGCGTCTTCGGTTTTTTGTGATCCAAGTTTCGTGTTTAATTCATTAGAGAAGGAATGCAAAAAAATAAATAAATAAAAATAAAAATAAACAAATCTTGAAGCGGACAAGACATAGATTTTGTCAATTTTTAGGCAAGGGTGTGCTATATGTTTACAATCAGAAGAGATAAGGTCAACGAGTCTGATTAGTGTGCAATTGAAGCTTGGGATTGATCAACAAACTTGGTAAGTTTCTTGATTTCTCATTCCTCATGCATTTTTACTTCAATTGCTTAAGAATTGGTCGAAGCTATGAAGCCAAATTGTTTTGCCTTTGGTGTTAATGATAAAGTCTTTTCACTTCAAATCTTGTGGATTCCCATGTGTGATTTTTTGCATAAAGTTCATGTTTTGAAGCCTCATTAGTGCTCTCAAAACTGTCCCTAGAGGTCTTGTTATATAGTTTATTACAAGGAGGCTTTGTTCATAAGATGATGCCAACAATTAGCTTGAAAGATTTTATAATTCTTAGTTGTGTTACTCTGTATTTTTTGCCATAAAACTAAATTTTAAGGGCTTAAATTTTCACCTTGAAAGTCACCTAAATCATGTCTAAAGTTCACCTAAAAGACATATTAGCATGTGTCTTGATATGTGGCTTAATGTTGGAGGAAACTCAAACCCCATATTATGTTTCTCTTTTAGTATCATACTTAGTTTTTCCCTTAAAAGCATTGTACTTTGAGTCATGATTTGAAGTTGAAAATGTCCGTTTGGCTCCATGAGTTGTTGCTATTGTTAAGAACTTAATTTTCACCATGAGAGTAGTTTTTGGTTATAGCTTAATGGGTTACGATGTCAATTAACCCTTAAAAGTTAGAGCTGAGATAATGTAAGAAAATAACTATTATGCCCCTGTTTTGTTAAAATTATAACAAAATCATCGGGCGTCAGATTTAGGATCTGTAAATTCACAAAGTTTTTATTTTGAGTGTAGTATATATCTTGACCTGGTGTATATTCTAATTAAGGTTAAATTGTCATTTTCACAGACTAGTCTGACATATATATATATATATATATATATATATATATATATATATATATATGTATGTATATATATATATGTAGTTTTCTAAAATCCAAAGAAAATTATAGAAAACTTATATTGACCTATACAAGTAGTCCCTAAAAATCTAAACGTCTAAAATACTAGAATATGGAAAAAGATTGTATCTTTTGCAGGCCTAGGTGGTGTTAAAATGGCCTTGAATAGGCTTTTGTTTCGGGGTAAAAATCTAGAACTTTATTCTAATAATTAGTCTATGTGTTTGGGGTATAGAATAATCATTTTTAATCTTGAAAACATCTAGTACTTTACTTGTATGTGTGGTATTAGCGGAAAGATGGATACCTTGAGTGCTTACGTGACTCGAAGAGGGAAAGAGCATTTCTTGACAAAGGCGAGTTAATCTTTGTGGAATTTAAGTACTTTCCTAGGGAATTCCATATATTAGATGGATTAGAATGAACCTAGGTTGTACATGTTGTATTTACCCCTTATTGTTCATGATTTGCTATTGGTACTATTGAATTCCTTACTGTGTATGAGAATTTAGGATGCATATATGGTGGATTCTTATTTTTCATGTGAGAGGTGTGTTAGGTCCATGATAGAAAGAGTGTTTTGTATTGATTATGTGAGATGTATGAATGCCATGATTTTCCTAAAAGTGGTTGTCTATAATGGTTAGGGAAAAGCATGTTAGTGATGTGAAAAGAAATAATGATGATATGTACATGAATTTGGATGTGATGTAAAATGTTTAAACTTGTATTTACTTTTTTGTATGATTACATATGAAGTAACATGTCAAGTAATATGCCATAGATTATAGTAACAACCGACATGGTTACTTAGTGAGGTTTAATTTATTTCCTTAAGTGATGAAGTGATAATGTATGAATAAAAAGGGGAATACACTTAACGGGGTTAAGGGAAGAAACCTAGACTTAGGTGTGTACCTTATCCGTATTGTGAAGTGGCCTAATGGGTGGGAATATACCGAAAGGATAAAAAATTAATCTAAAAGAAGCATCAAGTGGTTTTCTATACAACCACTCGGGACATTGTCCTTGCGGTGGGTGGACTGGAGTGATGTTTTCCATGCAGTGGGGCTAACACAAACATCACGTGGGATACGAGAGGTGTAGCATGGTGGAATTGGCATCGTTTGTACCCATCCATAACAACAATGTGTGTACTTGTATATGCAACATTGGAGTAGCGAACACAATGAATCGGCAGAAATGTTATGGGTGAGAGTTGCGCCTCATTAGTGCATTAAGTCGTGTTGATCACATTAGTAGTGAAATGGATAGTTACCTTAGGGTTAGCGACAAAGATATAGACCTGTAATAGGAAGTATTATTATAATAATTAGAAAGTTAATGAGAGGAGAGTAATTATTAAAGATGAAAATGAAAATTAATATTATCCCATAATTTTATAGTGATGAATGAAGTAATAATTAGTTACAAAGATGAATAATGAAAAGTAACTAAAAGGCTCTAACGATGAACTATATATATATATGAGCATTATTGTGATAGTTATGTGATATATTTGATGTCATGCTATGTGATTGGCTGAATGGATGTTTATATGATGTTTTGTTTTGAAGCATTTATGATATGTACATCCCATAACATTGTACTATGATTGACTCACTTAGCATATGTTGACACATGTTTCTTTGCATGTCGTTTGCCTTGAATTGGTACAGGTAGCACAGTCTGACGGCCTGGTGAGGATGGGGTCTTTTGGGTAGTTATTTAGAATTGCTTTTGTGATGATACCATCTGAGCATGTAGTTGAGTTTTCATAATACTTGGTTTTTGAGAACTTGTTTTAGGTTAGTTTTATGAACTTTAATTTTGATGAAGGTTTTATCTGTTAATGAACATTGTGATGTTTTCATAAAAAGAAAACATTTTGTGAAAAATCACGGTGTTACATTATCTTCTCATCCACTATTTTCATATCTACTTTTTACCCTTCTCATCTCTTCTCACACACTACCTCTCCATTCTCATCTTCTCACAGTTTTCCATTCTATTCTAAATCGGACCCCAAATGGTCTAATCACATATTATAGCTTCACCTATCATACAAGGGGGGGGGGGGGGGCAACATAGTTTTAACTTACCAGTTTACAAGCATCCAAAATTAGTCCCCTCACTTTGATCCCTCTCAAATCCTTTGGCAATACCGCTTTTCATGAATCTGTCGTGGATTATAATGATCCCATATGGATCCTTTATACATCGACCCTCACATATTTCTTATCAAGGCTCTCTAAATAATCCTCTTACCTTGATCCACTCATGGAAACCTTTGCCAAGCTCCCATGATAACACATATTCTTATTCCCGAAGGAGTCATAATCTCCTTCCCATAGTAATCATCATCTCATTCTCGAAGGAATCATAATCTCATTCCCGTAGGAACCAACATCTCATTCACGAAGGAATCATATTTTTATTCCTATAGGAATCACAATCTCATTCCGATAGGAATCATCATCTCGTTCCCACATGAATCATAATCTTATTCCTAAAGGAATCATCTTTTACATTCTCATAATCTTTCATGTGAATTCTATATTTTAACCATAGTCTTACATGTCACTTTCCAAATAACATTCTATCTCCTCATTTCCTTAAGAAATCTTCTACTATCAATCTAGTACTTAATATAAATCTTCATGTACTAAAACGTATGTATTTAACACAATACCTTTAACCTCTAGTGATAAATATGTACTCTATCTTTATCTAATATGTTGTGGGTATTCAAGACAATACCACTAATATCTAGCCATCCATACGTACTTATTCATAAGATTATATTTCATATAATCACATTCTACCTTCATCTAATATCCTATCAATATTTAATATGATACCTTTCACATTTATTCATACATTCATACTCTACCTTCATCTATGATCTTGTATATATATATATATATATATATATATATATATATATATATATTTATATACACATATAAGATTATAAAACATATAATCATAATCTAGTGAAAGAGAGTTATAACTCATCTTGTAAGTTAGTGAAAACTAACTGCCCTCGGCTTCAAATCTTCAAGTGATGCAACTTGATCTATATTCTTTGCTTAATGTGTATTCATACATCATATGAAGCTCCTTAGTGAAAACTAACGGCCCTCGGCTTCAAAACTTCAAGTGATGCAACTTGATCTATATTCTTTGCTTAATGTCTATTCATACAACATATCAAGCTCCTTAGAACTTGTCTTATCCTGTTAAGAGCTTAATCACTCTGCATACCAAAATGATCACTTAATTGTTCATAAAGATAACATATCAATTTCTTCCTCTAAATCTATTATACCCCATCAATTAAGCATCTCATACTACTAGTTGGGGTTTGAAACCCTAGCTTTCCATATATGTACTTAACAATGGAAATCACATATTATTTGTATATGTTTTATTGTGTGGTATTTGGAGGAACTCACTAAGTTTTTGCTTACAGTTTAAGTTTTATGTTTCAGATACTTCAGATGATCGGGAAAAGCAAAGTCGTGATCGTACACATCCTTTAGTGACATGTTTTGGATATATTATGATACATTGATTTTGGAACATTTGTATTTGATCTTAGGTTTTTATGTTTTGGGTTGATTGAAAACATTGATTTCTCTTTAATCAAGATGAAAAATTTTATTGAGAATTTAGGATGTTACAGACACCATCACGAAAAGTACCTTTAGTCTTCAAATATTGAATATCCTCATCATCGAAAGAGCATCAATCGTCAAGACCTAGGATCTTTTGATCGGTGAAGTCATCATCGGAAGCAGGAAGTATGCTAGCACGAGAACGAGCAATTTTCTTTCCATGATTGGAAAAGGAGAAAAACAAAAGGAAATAGGGAACATAAATTACCTTTGAAAATGACCGGAGGTGATCAAGAAAAGTTGGGGAAGGTAAAGAAAATCTTGAACCGATTACCCTTATTTATTCTGGTGACAGAGGAGAGAGAAGGTGATTTGACTATGTAATGATGATCATGGAACGGATAAATTTTATCCATTAGGGTTTGAAAATTCAAATTATGTATCTTTATTAACTTAAAATTATAACTTTAATATTTAAGATTAACCTAAATATCATGTAGGTATAATTTGGGGGCATTTGTTAGGGGCAGGATCCCATAACCATATTCAGGATCCTTGATGTTAATGAGGCCTCAGGATCCTTAACCATACCCTAGGATCCTGATCATTATCGTTATAATTTCCTAACACTTTTAACATATATATTTATATTTCTTTTTCTCACATGTACAAAAATAGTCAACATAAGACTTAGAGGCTGTTTGTTTTTTTGCTATAGATCTGCGAAATCACTTTGGTTTGCGTCGCGTAGACCACGCGCAGACATAGTTTCTCGCAATGTGTTTGTTTTTTCGAAGTGGGTAGATCCAAAAACGTTTGCGCGAGGTCTTCACCACACAGACATGGACTAACATCTTCTAAGATCTACGAAGTCCTTTTAACCTAAAAAAACACGCCTTTTTCTTTTCTTTCTCTATTCGGCCCATCCATTCTCACGTTCCACCCACCATCGATGCTCCTGCCTCGCTCCAACCGTGGGATGTGATAATCAGCACCGCCGTCCGCCACCGCCTCCTCTCCGATCGCAGGCAACCAAAAAATGCCTCCTCTCCCATCGCAGACGAACAACAACGCAGCGAACAGGTTTGCTTTCTTTTTTCTTCATTTTTTTCTGGTTCTAACATAAAATTGATGATTAATCTTGCTTGAAAACTCGCTAATGTACTGAAGCATGTGGTTTAATTTTGCTGAAATTGCTTCTTGTATGAATTTGTTGTTGGATATTGGAAATCCGAAAATATGATTGAAAATAGATTTTCCTGTGTAAAATCATACATACTTATAAAGCTAGCATTTTTTCTTGAATCTCATGCATTTGGAACCCCATTTTTTAACTTTCTCAAACCACATTCATTTGAAACCCCCTTTTTTTAACTAATGCAACTCAAAAGATTTCTTAATTATGATTTAACACTCAAAAGTTTTATAACTTATATTATGTTTAGTTAGCATTTAGTGAAAAGTTTACTATAAAAAGGTCAACCTTTTGTGTCTTGTGTGTTATATAAAATCTTACATGTAAGAAGGATTTGAAGATAATGTGATTCAAAAGTTTTCATATAGTTGAAGCATTCACGATCCAAATATGATGATTGAAGAAATGGGTTATGTCGCATCGATGGTAATTGTAATATGATTTTTTCTTTCAACCAAAACAAATGAAGCATTTCTATTTTTTTCTTTATATTCAGTTTCTCATTTAATCTTTATATGTGATTTGTGTGTATTACTCAATCTTGAATGTGACTCTCCAAAGATCAATGTTTTGCTTGGAATATCTTTCTGATTCTTCTTTTTCACGAAAAATATTTTGAATGCAGTTTAGTGAAGAATTATCATCAAGTTTCTATGGTTGAATGGTGTTAAATGAAGAAAGAAGATTCATAAAATGGATATAGGTTTTTTTGTTTGAGCAAAGTTGACGAATGTTAGTTTTTTCTTTTGATTTAAATATATGTTTATGAACATCTTTATATATATATATATATATATATATATATATATTCAAGCACCAATTGCTCTTATTTATTTGATTGTAGTTTTTCTATTTTGATTATGTTTATTTTATATTATTTTTTTGGTGGGTTATCCTACACAACATATTTAAAAGACAATATTTAAAAGATAACATAATTTTAAACATTTAATATGTAATTATGATAGACTTATCATGATATGTTCTTCATATGAAAGTAATTTATCCATATTACTACCATAAGAATTACATATGACATTTACGAATATATATATATATATATATATATATATATATATATATATATATATATATATATATAATATGTGATTTGTTTAACATGTATATGCACCTATGTATGTTATAAATTTATAATTAAATATTTATATGTTTAATAATTGAAGGGATTAAAATGATGCATCAAAACCAATTATTTAGAAGAATATAATAATAATAATAATAATAATAATAATAATAATAATAACAATACATTTCCAAGTACCGCATTCATTTGAAACTCACACTACAACTCAAGTGTTTTCTAATTTATGTATATTTATTAGTTAAAACTCAAGAGTTTTTAACTTATGATTATTAATTAGTAATCACTAATAACTTTTTATTTTCCTTTCTTTTATAAGGTTGTAAAGTTTTGCTCATTAAAAACATTAATGTATTTGAAGAGATTTATGATTTAAATATGAAGAGTTAATATAAATATTATAATATATGTTTTAGTGTTTTTATGTTATTGAAACTTATAGTGTTTATTTTTCATATTTTGTTATTATTCGTTGTATATATATCTTTTTTAATACAAATGTTATAATACATGTTTTTCTATTTTTATGTTACTAAAAGTTGCAGTTCATATTTTTGTTCATACGTTTTGTTACCCGTTATATTATCATTCATTAATTTGATATATAATTTACACAATTTTAACCGGTTTATAAAATTATCAAATAATTGTATATATCACAATGGCTTAGAAGTTAAACTGTAATGTTTAAAAAAACTAATATGTTAACTATATGTTTGCTTTATTACTAACATTTTGTTTCAAAGTAGAAATATTAAATAATAATTTGGTAAAAGTTATTATTTTAACTATATAATTCTATTCTCGTGCAACTCGCGGGGATTCGCCTAGTTCTTATTAAATGTTGCTGGAAATCATATTCCTTGTGTATTTTGCTTGAAATTTCATGAGATTGTTGAAAATCAAGTTTTTTTGTTGCTAAAAATCAAGTTTTTTGTTGTTGAAAATATGAAAATAGTGCTGAAAATCATATTCCTTATGTATGTTGCTAGTAATTTCATAAGATTGCTGAAAATCAAGTTTTTTGTTGCTGAAAATCAAATTTTTTGTTGCTGAAAATAAAAAAAATAGTGCTGAAAATGTGAAAATAATTTCTAGAAATTCCATAACATTGCTGAAAATTCAATTTTGATGTTGAAAGACCCTTTTAAGTTGTTTAATATGCTGAAAATTGTGAATGTTATTTATTCTTGCTGAAAAATCTATAATCTAGTCAAATTTGTTGATTCTTTTTTGCTGAAAATGGTTTTTTTCCTTAAACTTGATGTTAGATGTTGCTGAATATGCTGTGAATTGTTGTTTAATATTGCTGTGAAAATGGTTGTTGAAATCAAGTTTTTTTCTTAATTAAAATATGAAAAATTGTGCTGGAAATCTGAAATATTACTATGAATGTGGTGATTTTTGTTGAAAATACTTTTTACAATACCTTATAAAATCTTATTTGTCTATGATAGATTGGTTATTGTAAAACTATTTTTTTATTGTATGACTAATTTAGTTGAATGAATTTTATTTTCAGTATTGTATGACTATTATTATTAAAATTTTGGTGTTGAAAAATCATCTGAAGTTTGTAAAAGAATTTTATTTAAAATTCAGTTTATTTTAGCAGTTTGCAGACGTTAAAAAACAAACAATCTTCTTATTGCAGACTGCAGACATTTAGTCCACCTCTTCTGTTGCAGAGGCTTGCAGATGTGGTCCGCAGACTGCAGACATTTTGGCTTCAGAAAAACAAATAGCACCTTATTCTTAATGTAGAATCACTTCAACCAGCCTTAAGACTCAGGAATACCAAGTCAAGAAACGTGTATATACTCATTCAAGAGGATTCCGGAAATATCAAACTTCTTGTTATTAGTCTAGACTATAAATACACTTGTAATTCACACACTACGTACATGATTATCTTTAATACTATATTTGTATTCGTATCACCATCACCATTTCTATAATCGTACATTTAAATCAATAAAAACAAGGCATGTGCTCATTATCACATCCCACGGTTTTATGATAGAGATCCTATAAAGGATTAAGGGTTTTCCTTGTAATTCACTTGTCTCACTTTGATCATTATTCGATACTTGCATTTCCTTTAATACCACACCCTTTCATACAATTTGGTTGACTATTACTTAATCAATTTTTGAACAAAAATTACACACACACACACACACACACACACATATATATATATATATATATATATATATATATATATATCTTTACTATCTTATAAAAGAAATCTCACTATTTCTAAAAATAGATTGAATATAATAATATTATTTTTTTTAAGACGTCCAAACCATTAAGCTAAAAGTACAATTAACAATCAATATAATAATATTAAATTCTAAACTTAAACCATCTAATCTTATCATCCGTATCTAATTCCCTAATTATCTCTCTTTTCTTGTTGACCTGACTTTTTCTTTCTTAATCTGACTTTTTATGTTTGAGTTATCACTTAATCTGCCACTTTCTTGTACCCACCGAACCTCACAAAATGACCTCAATAAATCACCGCACCTCACAAAATGACCGCATTTTATTGGGTCAAGTACTCTTATTCTCTCACCCACTCCTTCTCAACCTCAGGAGAAAACCTAAAAACACAACCACCGGCATACCTACCGAATGGCCTGACCACCCCACCGACGGCCATCGGACCACCATCTTACTAGAATCCCTCCACCATCGCACCACTTAAAACCCTATCCGTGAGCTCATCACAACATACATGTTGCTGCTAGATTCCGAACTCCATCTAGGGTAGATTTTAGGTTTCAAATGACACCTCTCTGATCTTTTTTTGGTAAGGAAAAGGTAATCTGAAGATCTATCCTCATCCATTAATCTATATTCTGTTTTTGCGTTTAAACTGTTTTTAAAGTTGAGCATCTGAATATGTTAAGTAGGAGTGGTTTGTATGTTATCAGTATGATTTTGTTTAAATTACATTATACCTTCATGATTTTTGACTTACTCGTGGTTTTTTATGTAGTATGAATGGTTGATGTCACATTCTGGTTTCTTGCATGGTTATTAATGAAAAAGTGACGATTTGAAAGAATGCTTCAGTAGTCTTCACGATATCACAGTTATGGAACTATCAGATTATTGGTTTTCTTCTCTCTCTGAACCATCACTCATTTCTATATCTTATTCTTTAGTTTATTAACACACTGATTTGGTTTGCTTTGGTTGTATCACCATTTTGTGTTATTTTACTTATGGAACTCCAGATGTTTTGTTATAAACCAATATAATATTTCCATTTTTTAAAATCTTGTTTTGTAGGGGTGAATTATAAGTAATTATTAGGAAATTTTGACTTGAGAAAAAAGTTTGCCTCACTACTTTCTCTTTCATTCGAACAGGTTCTACTTTTTTCTTTCATTAATGTTTTCGATTTTTTACTCCTTTGTGGTCTCATAGGTTAGAGTTCTAACAGGTTTTATTCCAAAGAGGTGGTTTCAAGTTCTCACAGTTTTGAGTTTTTACTGGTTTGTTTTTTTAGTAATTGCATTTCTTTCTTGATGTTCCAATGAGTCCGCTATAAACTTTTGATTTATTTTTCTTGAAAATAAGATTTTTACATAGGTTGAGATGCTGATGTTGATTTGAAGACATACCTAGATTCTGGTGAAGGCTATAAATCGCATAGGATTGCTGCCTATTATGGTTCTTACTGTGGTTGAACAAAGTTCGTTGCTATTTCTGGATATCCACCTTGCTACTGATAAATCATCTTGGTTGGAGTTGCATATCGCCTCTTTTGATCAATTTTGAGGTGTGATGCCTAAAATGTTTTTGGGTTTTGTTTCTTATTCTAGCAAAGTTAGTTGCAATTTATGTTACAAATTACTACTGAGAAATTATCTAGAATGAAGTTTGTTTGCTGCTTCTTTGGCAAATAAATATTATTTGTTAATTGTTGTATCTATGTCTAAAGTTGAAATTTTTCTTTATTTTTTGGTTAGTTTATCAGATATATAAAAATATGGAGTCAGAATTGTGGCCGTTTACTTTTTTGTTTGAAAATTTTAATTATATATGTAACAGGTTACTCATATTTTTCTTAGTGGTTCTCCCTCAGTTCAACAATTACATATTGGTATTGCCATATTAGGTATATATTGTTATTTTAGTATATATTATGCTGGGTAACAATATAATAAACATCTCCAAAATATTATGTTGAATAACAATATAATAACTTTCTATTTGAAACCTATCTTGCATTTGATTATACAGTTTCCAAATTTAATTAATCTTTGAATAAAAATGATAAAAGTAGTACAATACAATTGTTTTTTTTTTAATATTTTAATAATTAACAACAAAATGAAAATAAATTTTCAGACATGTGCTCGGTTCTAAAACCGTCTTGGGACAGAAATAACTGATAACTAAAAGTGATGGATTTGGAGAATCAATATTCCCCTACCCGGTTCTAATTACTAACTGAAAAATAACTGAAAATAAAAAATAATGGAGTAGGGAGAACCGAGAACCACATGGAATAAAAGGTTCCGGTTCCAGTTCAGTTACGATTCCTATTAGATTTTTTTTTTGTCGAAAAACTCATTCGTAGACATCTATATTAAGGAATTTTAAACTAATGAAAGACTTCCCTACAACTACTAAGGTCAAAGTTGGATTCTATTATCTTCGACATATACTTTCTTTTACGGCATAACATTTTTATAAACGAAACATATCGCCGAAATAAATTATGCACCCCCGCCATTTTGCGTGTGTATATATATATATATATATATATATATATATATATATATATATATATATATATATATATATATATATAGAGAGAGAGAGAGAGAGAGAGGTAAGTTTCGATGAGATTTAAAATAAAATAGAGATCTTGATATTCAACCTCTGCCACATAATTCACATCTACCTCTCTAACCCTCTGGCGTACCGGCACGGCGGGTCAATTATAAACTTATAATCATAAATGTTTATGTAGCACCGCCCGTTCCATTCATCTCCGCCACCTTCCCCACCACCACAATCGCCAACACCAACATCATTGCCACCAGCCGTCCCACTACAGCCACCTCCGTTACTTAAACCACCGCCACCTCCTACCATCACCACCGTTTTTGTCACCAACCGCTATAATCATACATGATTAGTAAAGACATATATGTATAATCATTTATGATTACGCATATACGTCTAAACATATATAATCATATACGATTAGATTTCTCTAGCATATAAGCATTATGATTAGGCATACCTCGTTGCTGTCGATATGCCGAAGTGTTATAGCGGTAAATAAGAAATATGTGTTTTAGATTAAATCTCAATATCTCTATTATTTTTTAATGTCAAATGAACCGTCCTCTCTCTCTCTCTCTCTCTCTCTCTATATATATATATATATATATATATATATATATATATATATATATATATATATATAGAAGCAGGTTCATGCGAAAATATAAACATATTGCGAAAACGCGAAAATAGATTTTATCTTATGAAAATCAAACATATATACTATAAAAAATAAATTTATTAGCAATAAATTAAAGATGGTGAATTAAATTGGATGGTGTTATGGTAATATAAATTTAAAGATGGTTTAAATAATCTTTTTTTTTCACCTCCTTAATCATTTTTAAATTTATGTTTTCATTATAAAAATGTTAAAAATCATATTTTTCTAATATGAGGTGACAATATCATAGGTTTTTTCTTGTTTTCACAAATTAATTGCATTTTCGCATTAACCCATCCAATATATATATATATATATATATATATATATATATATATATATATATATATATATATATATATATATATATATATATATATAAAGGGTGGGTGGTCCAAAAGAAGTCACGTGTCGGATCGAAGTGGGCGTGTGAGCTACGAAAGCAGTCTTCACTGTAGCACGAGCTGCATTTGCTTACTCATCAGTCGTTTTGGCTTACTCATCAGACAAATTTTCTATGCTTGCTCATCATTTTGTGTGTGCGAGTAAATAAACTTTTGTCACTATCTTGTATTAAATCAACATTTGTACCGCCATTAATTATTTTTTTGGACAAACTTCTGAAATGTTATTTATTATTAGTATTAGTACTTTTTTTTTTGCAGCATCCTACTCGCAATTAACTTGCATTTTCGAGGTTTTCAAGATTTAGATCGATATTTTTATTGGCTAGTAAGAGGATGTGAGTTTTTTAAATAGCTTTTTGTTGTAGTTGTTTTTATTATATATATATATATATATATATATATATATATATATATATATATATAAAAGTTCAGGTTCTTTTGAGACCATTTTAATTTTATGAAACCGTAAGACCAAATCTAAAAATAATTTTAAAATACAAAATAAAAGAAAAAATCAAAAAAAAAAATTTAATTATTATTATTGGAACTTTAATTACCTAAAAAAAAATTACCATTTTTTTTGAAAAAAAGTATTCTAATAGAATATTACACTGTAAATATTTTAATGTGATTTTTAGAATGTTAAAATATTTTACTAAATTTCTCAGATATGTATAATATTCTATTTATTGTACTAGAATATGTAAAAAAAAATGTATTTTCTTTTATATTTTTTTGGTTTTTTTTTTGGAAAATGTAAATTCCGAAAATAATATTTGAATTTTTTTTTTGAATATTTTCAATTATTTTGTCTTTTAAAAATGTTTTTTTGCTTTATTTACCAAATGAATGACTAGGATTGCGTCTCACGATCTCACAAAATTAGGCCGTCTCACATGAATATAACCCTATATATATATATATATATATATATATATATATATATATATATATATATATATATATGTGTGTGTGTGTGTGTGTGTGTGTTCATTTGAGATGAAGATAATTTTGTGAGACCGTGAAAGCAAATTTTTTAGTGAAATATTCTAATTTTCTATTGTTCGTAAAAATAAAATATGTAATATATTCTAAAATTATATGTTTTAGAATATTTTAATGTTACCGCTATCACACTCGAGGTGAGTTCATACCCCTATATTATCCAAAGTTTTTCTATGTTTTTGGGGGATACAAGTGAAACACAAGAAAACTTGTGTTAAATTACAACTGTTACTTATGTTTTCTTACATTTTATATAATTACATATTTTTATACGTAAAATAACATTACTACCAAAATTACAAACTTTTACATGCAAAGTCGTTAATACACAAAAGTTTTCATTTCGACGGAACATACATTTACAAACGATAATAGGTATAGTTTATGGAATATTCACACTATTTTCACGCTATTAAAGGGCAATACATACATTTACAAGAAAAAAGGGATTTTTCACACGTAAACCTGTTGATACAAATTTTGTGAGACATTTGGCTTCACCGTACTTTTAAGTGCATAACATAAGTCTTGTATTATAAACCAGAATCTCTTGTAGGGAGAGCGTGATACTTGTGTATAGATCTATACGGGACTGACAATCCCACACCTAAACTGTTAGCTATAGTTAGACCAGTAGGTCTGGGGTGAAAAAATGTCATAACATTCCGACGCCTGAAGAACGTCGTCACAGGCCAAGTAATCGCTAGCATGGTTATAATAAATCACATGGGGTATTAACAACACGTTTTGGTTTACGGGGCTAACAAACACTTAAATGGTTTTATATATGTATAAAAATTACATACACTAATTTAAGTATGGAAAATACCTATACATTTCGGTCTTGGAACATTTAAGGGTACAACTCATTTTATAGAAAATATTGGATTTTCTGGAAACAAACACGATTACTTTACATGGAAAGGCATACATTTTCTCATACAAAACGCTTATGAACTCACCAACTTAATTGTTGACACTTTTTCAAAACAACTTCTATTCTCAGGGAATCAGTAGTACATGTAATCACCAGCTTTTAAGGACGGGACGCTAAGGCGCCAGTTAAAAACTCATTTTGTCATCATATTGTAATTTATTTGGAAACATGTAACTCATACAACAATGTAACCATTTAAATTATATTTATGACGGTTGTGTTGCTTTCTTTACTATTACTCAACTGTTATGATACTATACATGATGGCATCCGCCCCCGAATGTTTCCACTGTTCTGGTTTAGGGAAGTGACATAATCCCGCTGAAGCATCCATGAAGTTTAAGAGTTCGTGGCTAGCTGTTGCATCTATTATAGAGTCAATGTGTAGTAGAGGGAAATGATCCTTAGGGCAAGCCTTGTTAAGATCCGTGTAGTCTACACATACTCTCCATTTTCCGTTCTTCTGTACGACAACTACATTAGCTAGCCATCTTGGGAACTTCACTTCCTTGATCGTCCTTTTCTTGAGGAGCTTTTCCACTTCTTCTTGGATGATCTGATTCCTTTAGGGCGCAAACTTCCTTCTCATTTGGTGTATGTGTCTGAAAGAAGGATCAATATTAAGTTTGTGAATAATTATACTCTTGTCTATACCTGCCATATCTTCTTGTTTCCATGCGAAATTCTTGCTTCTAGTTCGAAGGAAGTTTAATAGGTCTTGCTCTATTTGCTCAGGTATTGAGAATCCTATGAGGACTTTGGCTTCAGGATCCTCGATGTTTAGGAGCACTTCCTTCATGTAATGCTCCTTCGTTTATAAAACATGTCATGCCCCCTAACTTAATTGCTATGCTTGTTGGGGTTTGGTCATAGGCTTCATAGAGGTTTTATAACATTCCTTTGACTCTTATTGATCTCCCATGATCTTCACTATTCCCCATGATGTAGGCATCTTTACACACTATTGATATGTTGATGGAACTGCTTTCATCTCGTGGATCCACGATCTACCTAATATCACATTATAAGCAGATAAAGTGTCAATAACACATAAAATTTGTATAGAGTTTACCCCCTCTATGTATATTGGTAGCTTTATCTCCCCAACAGTGTTTTTCGTTTCTCCTCTAAATCTTATGAGGACCATGAATCTTTTGCTTATCTTTGATTCCGGGATGTTCATCCTTTTTAGTGTATCCAAGAGTATGATGTTGACTGAGGATCCTCTGTCAACAAGGATCCTTCTGACGAAGTGGTTAGCAATGTACAGTGTTATCACGAGTCCGTCATGGTAAGGATCCTGGATCCCTTCCATGTCCGTCTAGTCAAACATGCTTTCCTTTCCATTACTTACCAAGGTATTCTTCCTTGTTCTATCCTCCTTTTCTGTTTTAAAAACCTTGGCATGTCTTTTAGCTTGAGAGTAAGAAGTACTACAAATGTTAGATCCACTTGAGATAACGTTAACTATCTTGGCGTTTGAGGGTGGAGATCCTGGTTTCTCTGGGATCTTGTGACCATCCTAGTTGTTCTCCTTGGACTTTTCTTTCTTTCTTCTGAGGATCTCTTTGAGATGCCCCTTGCTAAGGAGGTAGCTAATCTCCTTTCTTAGGGCTATACAATCCTCTGTCATGTAATCGAAGTCTTCATGGTATCCACACTATTTGGACTTGTCTTTCCAACTAGTGGACTTGTTATCCTTCTTTAGCCTCCTTGATTTGTCTCTGAGATCCTGCATTGCATGGATTAAACCTGCAACATCCACAGAAAAACAATAGTTAGTGATCTTAGGAAGTGATGGGTTTTAGTATCCAACAACATCCTATGGGGTCGATTTCTTGAGCTATGGGGTCTTTATATATTGTGGCTATTAGGGTTACTCCATGTAACTCATGTTTTTCCATATTCTTCATGATCCATGGGTTAAAACCTCCATGGAGTATCCATGGATTACTCCACGGGTTTAGCCCAACATGAAGAACTACGGATCATAAGCCCACATATATAAGAATGAATGATTTACACAATCAATCCCCATATATTTAATTAGTGTCTTTTGATCACAAAATTAATTCCAAATTAATTCTTGATCAATACTAATTAAATAATATAATTTCATATTAATATATTAGAACTTATAATATATTAATAAATCATAAATATTCTTTTCTCACAAAAGTCTATCCAAATTGTTCCGATGCCATGCAACCCAAATGGACCATGCCAAATCGGGTCAAGTACATACTGATTATAGTTATGGACTTAAACACTAATCCAATAGTCTCCCACTTGGATAACTCTAAAACTATTATTGCGTATGACTCTGCAACCCGACTAGCAATCGTAGCTCTTAAAAGCCGATGTCGTACTCTGAACAAATCAATGACGTGTCCATTAGATAAAGGATCATATATTCCTCCATACTAGATATCATATGGACTGAGAAATGGATTATAATCATTCTCTCTGTCCATCTGTTTCCTAATTTCTTATTTATGACGACCGACTAATTGAACAAATCAAATCAGTCCAGGACCGGCCGAGCACTTATGTTTGTCATCACTAAATCATCACGGGGCCCACAAATATCTCTTTTATCCCTCCAAGGGTAAAAGGAATGGATAAACTTCAACTCATATGCTTGTCCTACTACTTGTTGAATCATACAAAAATGTATGTTTTATAACATCGAGTTACTGATGCGTTTTTGTACAATCAATGCACAACCAACTCATAGGTAACAACTCATATATCTTGGTTGGAAGAATATAAGATATTATTGTCTCATGATTACTCGTGATAAAATCCATGAAGTGAGTCAAATGAGTGTGGGTTTAATCCAATACTCGAATCTCATTCCAGGAGCACTCATGAATGTTGCAACAAATTTTGCTATGTCTAAACACTTTAGACATCTACAAACCCAATTCATGACAGTCTTGCCTTAATACCTACTTCCAACGTATTATCGACGGTGGATGGTTTGAATAACTTAGTCGTTCAGGAAGAATGACCTAGTTATTCTGGAAGTTAAAACAGGCAAAGTGAAACACAAGAATAATCGAATCCAATATGGTCTCAGAACTTATGAATATAAAAAAAACACCTTTAATATATCACCATATTGATTACACATTATTCATTGTATAATGTTTCGATTTATCAACCTAATACTTGAATTATAACAATAGTCATGCCATGCTCCAAGCGTGCACACTATGTTTCTCCAAACAATAGCTATGCCATTCTCCAAGTATGCACACTATGTTTGTCTATGATCCTTACTTTGTGAAATAGACCAGTTGAACATGATTTCAATGATGCTCATTTCATAATCCAAATCCTTATTGTAAATGTAAGAATACAATATTCTTTGCCATTTACCAAAATCTGTTAGATTCTAAACTTGTATGCAGTGATCCTCTTGTAATGACTATGCACAAAAGCTACAAAGACTCAACAACAAACATTACAAAGTATTCCAATGTAGAGCAATTCCACGGAAATGAAGTCTCAAATTCAAAGTACATTCCTTTGAACATCCTTCTTGCATTAAGTTTTTCTAATCTTACTCAGATTTAATAAATATCTTCCTCCTATGGAAACATTTTTACATTCCCATTTTGACTATCACTTCTGAACAAGAGTTTCCTCTTTTCAAAATATGTCAATATGGTCCTTTCAAAATAAACACTATACTTCTAATTGTCCATGAGCAACCAATCATTGGTAAACCTCAGATTGTCCCCGAAAATTGCTTAATCACTTTAGTCAAATCCAGTTCTAGTACTTTTTCCCCTCTTAATGCCCCAGGCATTTGGAAAATTTAGAAAGGATAAATATTATAGCACATTTAATCGATCCTATACACGGAGCATATGGGACACGTTTCATGATGTCTCATATAAAGACGTGATCCTAGACCAGTCTTTTGCTACAATATTTGTTTATCCATGTTTTCATAATTCGACTATGAAGAGGGATGCCCTAATCATAATCGAATTTTGGAATGGTTCAACATAAGGAGATTCTATATATATATATATATATATATATATATATATATATGTGTGTGTGTGTGTGTGTGTGTGTGTGTGTGACAACCCGGAAATTTTTATCTTATAAATCCAGCCAATCAACCAAAAGTCAGACTTAATTCTATTGCCTTCTAGCCTTGTTAAGGGTCATTCTAATGAGTTCTAAGCCTAGTACACTTATGGAATGGAACTTGAAATAAGTTAACTTAGTATTTGAGGAATGAAATCGATCCAGAAAACCCAACACATGAGGTTTACGACCCTAAACTCTATGTACGGCTGTAAACACCCTCCTAGCCGTAAGGTACCCCTATATATAATTGTTTGCTTTATTTTTCTTCATTTTTCCAAGTCCTAGCCGCAAACTGCCCTTTCTCTCTCAAGTATCATCGAGTTCTTCATCCTAGATCTTCAAAAACGTAAGTATTTCTTCCATCTTTGAGTTATTATCCTTCTTATTCATGTATCACGCTTTGATTTCATCCATGGAAATCATCTTTTTGGGTAGATCTTCATCTTTCACCAAGAACACACACTTGTTCTTGGTGGCCGAAAACCCCCTTTTAGGCTTCTAAATCGTGAGTATTCCTTCCATATACTTGCTACCTAGTAGAATCATTAGCCTAAATACCTGGAACAAACGATTTGAGGGTGATTTCCAAGAGTTTACGGTCGTAAACACCCTAGACCGTAAACATCGTGGCCATAAACTCAAGTGTGGCCGTGAACACACTTCTTTTGGCCGTACATACCCCTTTGATCAATCACATGTGATTCCAACACTTCATTTCACGTGTTTCCTAGTCCCTAAGGTTTTTTCCTTAGATGTTAGTTGCTTTAAACACTAATTACATGCCTATATATGATAATATATGTCATTTAGGACTCGTTTGAGTCTCGGGAATTCATTCGTGGAACTTCTCATCCTTACACGCATCTGCAGTTGAATCACCCACATACGGTGAGTTCATACCCCTATAATCAATCTTTTAATCTGTTTTAAATGCTTTTAAAGGGGGGGGGGGAGTACAAGTTGGACACAATGATTATTGTGTAAATGTTTTGATATAAACATCATTTAAAGGATTGCATATGTACTTATAAGTGGTCAAAACATTTCAAAAAGCTCATTTTTAAGTTATGTTACTTTATAGGTTATAAAACTCCATTTTTTAAGTACAATCATAACTTAGTAGATAAATGAGTCTTTTCTTCAAGTCAGTAACACTTCAAGCAAACATACTAGTAAACTATAATAGGTATAGTTTAGGAGTTCAAACAAACTATAATGAGAAATAGGGAGGAACATACTATAATGAGAAGCAAAGAGAACACCCAATACATTAGAACTGAGAGAAAAATACAATACTAATATAAGAATACTATAACATTAATGTGAGTCACTACTTCACGACTTAGCAATATACTTGCTAGGTTGCATTTTGTAACCAGAGTCTCCTGGAGGGAGAGCATGATTTTGTGTATAGATCTATAAAGGATTGACACCCCACACCTTGCTGCTAGCTACAGTAGGACTTGCAAGTCTACGGGTGACAATTATCACATCAGTTTCGGCGCCATTAGGTCGTCGTGGTAAAGCACGTGTCATATCAGTATGGTTATAATCACATCACATTTTAACCTAAATCAACAAACTGGTTTTAAGGTAGTTAGTGCTTCAGTAGTCACTTTTTACAAACATTACTGAATACTTTCATCATTACAAACGACAAACAGAACAGTCAATTCTTAGTACATTCAGTAGAAAGGGACCTATAATGCTAACTTTATGATTCCTTAGTTTATACATCGGGGATATATATAAAATGAGTCCAGCGGATATTAGGATATGTGTTTTCCGCTTCATTTCTTGTTCCTTGTTTGGTTGTGGGCTTAGAGCGGATGCACCCAGTCTACTATCTATCCGATCTTAGTTATATATATATATATATATATATATATATATATATATATATATATATATATTCCGTATACATTAAGTAATCATAAAGAGTACCAGGTATGGGTCAGGTCATAGTATGCAAATTCAATACATCGTTTTCCAGTACAAAACATACTTTTCAAGTAGAACATTTGGTAGACAAAACTAGAAACTTTTCAGTAAAAGGGTTTAATCCATTTTATTAAACCAGTATGACTTAAAGGACCTTAAGCGGTTAATTCTATAATACTTTAGTTTATACACCAGAGTTATATATAATTAATATCCGATAGGTAGTTGGATGTGTGATTTCCGCCTTACTTCGTGTTCCTTGTTTGGTTGTGAGCTTAGGGCAGATTCACACAATTAACTATCTGTTCGATATTAGATTATATAACTAGTACGAACTAAGTGATTATAGAAGGAACTATTGTGGTTACTAATTTTACTAAAGGAAATAAGCGTTTTTCTTAAAGAATGTTTCCATCAAATATAAAGGAACTATTACAGTTAACTCCGTGAGTACCAAGTGAATACACCAGAGTTATATAAAACGAAGACCTAACAAACAATGGGATGTGTGACTTCCGCCTCATTTCTTGTTCCGTGTTTGGTTGTGGACTTAGGACAGATTCACACAACCGATTGTTTGTTTACTCTGGGCTTTATATAACTTGTATCCATTTAGTACTCATAGAAAGGATTGTAGAGTCATTTTTACTTATCTTTCATCAAAGTAGGAAATTAGTATTTTCTGTAGGAACATGCGAACTTTTCTAAAAGAACTTACAACATACTTACATAACTATAATCTTATGAACTCACCAGCTTAAATGCTGATCTACTCTTTCAAAATAACTTGTATTCTCAGGAAACTAGTAGACAGGTACACGCACTGGGATTCAACATAATAGTTTCATGTCTTGTTTTCTTATTTACATATGTAGTTTATGTTATGTGAACCATATACTTTGAAAACACTTTCTTTCTAATGAAATGGTTGTTTAGTACTTTGATTACTATTGTGCATGTCTTGTGATACTAAACATGACGTCCTCCGCCCCCGAATGTTATCGACGTTCCGGTTTGGGGGTGTGACAATATATCCTTGACTAAAAATGAAAAAAATCTCAATCTAAGCTTTTAGAATTGAAATGAAGTATAATTTCCTCTCCCTTAATTATAGCAAAACAACTTTTCCGAATTGAAACTTTTGTTTTCTATAATTAACATTGCTAACTTGCAACACTTAACATAATAATCATGTTCCCACTAACATGATAATTATTAGCATAACACTTATACTTAACTAGCTTTGACATGTACTCAGAAATCAGTTGGACTTCTAGAAATCAATACTTTATTGACTTTTTTTTTCCAAAGTTCAAATTTCTGAAACGAGATGCTTTGATATTACTTTATCAAAATCATACACCTTTCCTTAGATAGCTCACATGTGTGTCTAAACCATTTGTAGAACTATGAAAAGGGATGCCGTAATCATAGTCTCAATTGTTTAGACCTTTGACATTTCTCACAAGTCCATGTTAGTGTGTCGGTTAACCACAAACGTTCCATTAACGACTTAGAGAATGCAAACATCACAATTGCAATCTACTTAAAATCTACTTAGTGAAAGAGTTTCCTCACCATCATTTTCAAGAATCGAAGAGAAACCTTATGAAACTTGGATTTTATGGTTTATGTGTGCTTATCCATGTAAATTTGTCAGAACCGTAATCACAAGACAAGGTTAGTGACAAATCCAAACTCATATGGACTGAACTTGTGCAATATGTACTTCTTGCCACTAGACATCACAAGGGCCTACCATTGCTTCCATGTAGTTATGCAAACAACTGAGAACTCATAGAACTTACATGCATAGTCAATTTTTAACTGGAATGGGCACAGAAACAAGAATATGTCAACACGATAGGTTACAAACCTCAAGTCGTGTGCTAGTGATAACCAACAGGTTTTATTCTTGATTAGTTCTTGAAACTTTTTCAAGATCTTTAAGACTCCTATTGACTTCTTGACATATAAGATTCTCTTGTCAAGAACCATTCCTTGATAAATAAAATATTCAAGAGTTTTTGCGGATACTTATCAAGATGAACACTTCACATAATTGGTCTTAGTTGGTCTTTGTTTTATCCAAAACATCACAACTTACCAATTTCAATTGTACAAGAGTAAGAAAACATTTTACTCTACATTTGACAAGTGTTATAAACCTTCTGAAGATTACGTCACTCAAGTTACAATCTTGGAGTATCACTCTAAAACTCATTTTGGAACGAAGTATGATTCAAGTACTCTCCCATCTTTTCAGATTGGAGAACCTTTTATCTTTCTGCCTAATTTGATTTGTCTTATGCGTTCTGCCTTATATTGAAACTTTTCCAATGTTTTAGAATTATACTTAAGCTTGTAAGTATAACCATATTTACTAAACTTTCAGTAAATCATGACAAATAATGGTGTCGTTCTTTTTGGTGGACATGTTCAGTGCACAACCAAGTGTACCCGATCTCCTAGTCCTTCACTTGACTCACATATACATGTGAACAAGGAATTAGTCTTAATTTCCCAAAGATGAAAAATTCTCATTAATCATACAACACGAGTTGCATGATTCCAAGTTTCAATCCAACTGGAACTTGGGTGATGAGAATCTTTCCTTATTTGATAAATTATGACACTACCACAAACGAAAGAATCAAATCCATTTTCCAATGTTGCTATAAATGGAATCATATAAACAACATTGTAAGGAATTTTAAAATAAATAAAATTAAAACATTTTTTTCTGTTATTTTAAAACTTGCGGAAAACTTATCCTTACAATGCAAATGCATATGAAAACTTGTTGTTATCTATTCCTAAGCAAAATATCATAACTCTTAAGCAACAACTCAAAATTCTGATCACCGAACCATGCAATCGAAATCCATCTTCGCGATCAGAATCAACATATTCTTCCTTTAAGCTTCCTTATTTCTTTGATTCTTAAAACATAAACTTGTGACCTAGTTACATCATGTATAAGAATCTCCAAATAGGAACTTAATAGAGTCAGATAGTGGACTTTACCTGAAGTAGAGTCAAACTTTTGACTTTACCATCCTCATGATATTTCAGGTAAATAGGGCAGCTTCGCAACCAATGCCCCTTCCTTTGGCAACAACAACATATGGAACCTTTAGGAATGGTACACAGGACTATCTCAGACTTAGCCATTCTCTTTACCATTTGGTCAACCGAGTTGACTATGGCGGATCCCTTTCCATTGGGAAGAGAAATCTTTTTTGGATTTCCAATGTTACCATTGTCAATGTCCATGGAAGTTTGGGAAGTCGATCTTCCAATAAAATTTGCTTTATAGGTGCTCCAAATCATTGTTGATTCAACAACATCAAGCAAATAGGTAATAGGACTTGAGTGACCTTGAACTATTCAAGAACTTGTAGGATAGGGAGAATAATTGGAGGAGCTAAAGGAATTGAAGTATGATTTCCATGATCCAACCACGAGACATCATCTTCATTAGGAAAGTTTGTTCCAAGGGATTTGGGATGATCATAGTTGTTTGAACCAGACATCTAATATGGGAGATATTCAAGTTAGTTGATTTAAGTCCTTAATATAACACCCAATATGAAATATTAAGGCTAGGACCCAACACAATATTTTATAACTTGGAAGAGGGATGTCATAATCCAAGCTACAAAATATTTGAAGGTAGGTGAATGACGATTCACCAATTTCCACCATGAAAACCTAATAGGATATTGGGTTTTAATTGGATTGAAACTCCTAGATCTTTTGAGATTCATTGAACTTTTCAATGGCATGTTTAAATCTCGATTGTGCCCTTCAAGTTTTGTGACTGGGATGCCGAGGATCCAAAAACAAGGTGTGAATAACCATGCAAATATACTTGGTACTCTTAATTTTTATCTCCTAATCGATGTGCCGGTTAACCACACGCGTTCCACCGATCTATGGTAAACCTTAAGACACACTTTACCAACCTTGTTAAATCTAAGTTAGTGTGCCGGTTAACCACACACGCTCCACTAACGACTTAAGCAAGGTGCAAAGTGTAATTTCATGGGTTAGCACCAAATTCACATTTTCCTAAGTAATTAAGATTGGGATTTTATAAGTGTTTAGTTACTTAGTATTTCTCATTATACTTTTAATGAAGGGAGAATTAGAGTCCTGTCAAACCCATTCAACTAACGACCTTCCACCAGTCAAGGAAACGGTGGGTGAGAGTGGACACTCATTAAACTGCCATTTTATAGGCAGTAACCTTATACCCCTTATAGACCGGCTTCGTGAATGAGGCCTACTAACGGTAAGACTGACTTTGTTATTATATATATATATATATATATATATATATATATATATATATATATATATATATAACTATTAACTATTAATATTATAATAGTATAAGGGTTGAATTTTAACTTTTAAAATTCTACGGGGATAACTTGGAATTAAAGTACTCATGCGGAGAAACTTTACAAATTCCAAAATTTAAGAGAAAGTTTTGAACAATTCAAAAAACTTTTCAATTCCATAACTTATGAATATAAAGTAGTTTTAATGGAAAAACTCTTCAAGATCCATAACTTGAGGACAAGTTATGGAAGACTTTAAAACATTTAAATATGAGACTCTTAATTTTTTATAACTTATGGAAATTTTATGAATTTTAAAAATCATAAATGTGACTTTTCATATAACTTGAGGACAAGTTACAAAAACACATATTATGCACAACATTTAGATTAATTTGGATCGAAAACAAATGATCACATAATTTTTCTATTAACCTAAACAACTCATAAGAACAAGATAATTCAAATCAAACAATTTTTCATAAAATTAGCCTAACCATTAAACTAATACAAAACATGAATCTATTGAAAATTATCTTTTGAATTGGATTAGAATGATCAATACCACATCAAAACAGGTTTATATGTTCAAAATAAGCTTAGGGTAATGATTCTAGTCCAATTCCAGCCTTCAAAGTTGAAAATATGATGTCAGGGGCTCTTACTCGTTGAGTGTATGAACCTACTCGACGAGTAGGATGAATTTCTTCATGGAATCGGCGAGTCCATCAGTGGACTCGGCGAGTCCACAGCCCAGACAGCCAGAAAATCGATTTTTTCAGCTTTTTTCAGCAATTTGCATCAAGTATAATTTAAAACAAGCATTGGCTTTGATACCACTGATGGGTTTTAGTATACTACAACATCCTATTGTGTACATACAACCCTAAATACCATGGATCTATGTTTTCACTAATTATACATGCAAATGGTATCCAAGACATAAACCTATAACTAGCATGCAATTTGACATAAACAATACAAGACACTAGTTAGGATAACATACCTCTTCGTTGAAGCTTGGTTCCATGGAGCTTAAGAGCCTAGTGACCCAAGTGTAACATCTCAAATGGTTCAAACAACACCAACAATAATTTGGAATTACTTGAGAGAAAAGTCCTTATGCTCAAAATCGGCTAGCCCTCTCATATGAAACCCTTAGGACATATTTCTTGAGGTATGGGGTCTTTATATATTGTGGCTATTAGGGTTACTCCATGGAACTCATGTCTTTCCATATTCTTCATGCTCCATGGGTTAAAACCTCGATGGAGTATCCATGGATTACTCCATTGGTTTAGCCCAACATGAAGAACCATGGATCATAAGCCCACATATAGAATAGTGAATGATTTACACAATCAATCCCCATATATTTAATTAGTGTCTTTTGATCACAACATTTGTAACAACGTAAATTTTTAAAACAATTTTTCATTTTTAACACATAATTTCATTCATAAAGAAATCCTAAAAATCCAATGTTTCACATATTATCCGAATAAAACAAATCCCAAGATCTCAATACATAAAATCCCTCAGTGTGTACGACTCATGCCTGCTCCTTCCCGTGATCCTTGCTGATACCTGAAACACATAACACATAACACGGTAAGCATAAATGCTTAGTGAGTTCCCTAAAATACGACATACAACACATACGCCACTCGAGACTATAGTACGACCCTCCGGTCGATGTGTCTCAGCGGGACCCTCCAGTCCCGAAGCTCGTTGGACCCTATGGTCCGGTCATAGCACGTTGGACCCTTCGGTTCGGTCTGTCTCGTTGGACCCTCCAGTCCGGTCTATACAATACATAGCATACATATATCAAAATGCACATAATATCATACATACAAATAGCACACAAGACCCTCCGGTATACACATAGATACCACTCTAGGTAATGTATAGTGAGAAGACTCACCTCGAATGAAGTCGAATAAACTCTCGTGCTCGACGTCCCGACCTAGCCTCCTCCTATCATCCAAATAACATTCCTGATCAATACCCTCTCATAGTCTCATTTCTAAAGATTGGGTAGAAGGCCATTCTACCCCTCCCTGAACTCTCTTGAATCAATCTTGACTAAAACCCTAAGGTCAACTGAAGTCAATGGTTAAACTTTGACCCGACTCGTCGAGTGCACAAGGGCGACTCGGCGAGTCCATGCAGGGTCCTCTGAATCCTTCTAGCCTCACTTGGCACGTCAAGTCATCCCTTCACTCGACGGGTTACTCCTGACACGAATCGCGGGGCAACCCCGACTCGACTCGTCGAGTCCACTTATGAACCCAATGAGTTGCTTCCATGACAAAACTCAAATGACCTTTTGAGGTCAGATATGCTTCTCTAACCTATAGATCTGACCTTCCAGAACACGATAATCACGTAAAGGTCCGACCTTTACATGCATGCAACATACATAGGGCTCCTTTTGGTGAAATCTCCTCTAAAATGGCAACCTAAGTTCATTTCCCCCATGGAACAACATAAAGCAGGAAAGATAAGGCTCTCTGGACCTCTAAAGGTCCAGATCCAAAGTCTAACACTCAAAGGGACAATAAACCCAACAAATCAAGCCAATAAAAGGGTATAGAAAACCCTAAAATTCAAGGTTCTTAAACAAAACAGAGAAAAGATCGATTTGCTACCTCAACACTATAAATCTAGGCTTGGAAACCATGGATTAGCAACCCTCTTGACCTCCTCTAGCTAGAATCACCTTCTTCTTTGCAAAGCAACACCAAAAAGTATTAAAATAGATTTTTCTCTCACACAACTCGCTCCAGCTCTCTAGGGTTTCTCTCTCTGGACTGGTAGCCGCAAATGAGGGCTATAAGTGCCTTTTAAATAGGCCCCCAAACCCCGAGATCTAGGGTTTCCACTTACAGCGCCTACTCGGCGAGTCTACTCTTGGAGTCCTGTCAAACTCATCCGACTAATGACCTTCCACCAGTCAAGGAAACGGTGGGTGAGAGTGGACACCCATTAAACTGTCATTTTATAGGCAGTAACCGTATACCCCCTTATAGACCGACTTCGTGAATGAGGCCTACTAACGGTAAGACTGACTTTGTTCTTATACATATACATATATATATATATATATATATATATATACACACATATATATATATATATATATATATATGTATAACTATTAACTATTAATATTATAATGGTATAAGGGTTGAATTTTAACTTTTAAAATTCTAAGGGGTTAACTTGGAATTAAAGTATTTATGCGGGGAAACTTTACAAATTCCAAAATTTGAGAGAAAGTTTTGAACAATTCAAAAAACTTTTCAATTCCATAACTTATGAATTTAAAGTAGTTTTAATGGAAAAACTCTTCAAGATCCATAACTTGAGGACAAGTTATGGAAGACTTTAAAACATTTAAATATGAGACTCTTCATTTTTTATAACTTATGGAAATTTTATGAATTTTAAAAATCATAAATGTGACTTTGCATATAACTTGAGGACAAGTTACAAAAACACATATTATGAACAACATTTAGATTAATTTGGATCGAAAACAAATTATCACATAATTTTTCTATTAACCTAAACAACTCATAAGAACAAGATAATTCAAATCAAACAATTTTTCATATAATTAGCCTAACCATTAAACTAATACAAAACATGAATCTATTGAAAATTATCTTTTGAATTGGATTAGAATGATCAATACCACATCAAAACAGGTTTATATGTTCAAAAACAGCTTAGGGTAATGATTCTAGCCCAATTCCAGCCTTCAAAGTTGAAAATATGATGTCAGGGGCTCCTACTCGTTGAGTGTATGAACCTACTCGACGAGTAGGATGAATTTCTTCATGGAATTGGCGAGTCCACAGCCCAGACAGCCAGAAAATCGATTTTTTCAGCAATCTGCATCAAGTATAATTGAAAACAAGCATTGGCTTTGATACCACTGATGGGTTTTAGTATACTACAACATCCTATTGTGTACATACAACCGTAAATACCTTGGATCTATGTTTTCACTAATTATACATGCAAATGGTATCCAAGACATTAACCTATAACTAGCATCCAATTTGACATAAACAATACAAGACACTAGTTAGGATAACAAACCTCTTCGTTGAAGCTTGGTTCCATGGAGCTTAAGAGCCAAGTGCCCCAAGTGTGACATCTCAAATGGTTCAAAAAACACCAAAAACAATTTAGAATTACTTGAGAGAAAAGTCCTTATGCTCAAAATTGGCTAGCCCTCTCATATGAAACCCTTAGGACATATTTCTTGAGCTATGGGGTCTTTATATATTGTGGATATTAGGGTTACTCCATGGAACTCATGTCTTTCCATATTCTTCATGCTCCATGGGTTAAAACCTCGATGGAGTATCTATGGATTACTCCGTGGGTTTAGCCCAACAAGAAGAGCCATGGATCATAAGCCCACATATATAAAAATAAATGATTTACACAATCAATCCCCATATATTTAATTAGTGTCTTTTGATCACAAAATTTGTAAAAACGTAAATTTTTAAAACAATTTTTCATTTTTAACACATAATTTCATTCATAAAGAAATCCTAAAAATCCAATGTTTCACATATTATCCGAATAAAACAAATCCCAAGATCTCAATACATAAAATCCCTCAGTGTGTACGACTCATGCATGCTCCTTCCCGTGATCCTCGCTGGTACCTGAAACACATAACACATAACACGGTAAGCATAAATGCTTAGTGAGTTCCCCAAAATACCACAAACAACACATACGCCACTCGAGACTATAGTACGACCCTCCGGTTGATGTGTCTCAGCAGGACCCTCCAGTCCCGAAGCTCGTTGGACCCTGTGGTCCGGTCATAGCTCGTTGGACCGTTCGGTTCGGTCTGTCTTGTTGGACCCTCCAGTCTGGTCTATACAATACATAGCATTCATATATCAAAATGCACATAATCTCATACATACAAATAGCATACAAGACCCTCTGATATACACATAGATACCACTCTAGGTAATGTATAGTGAGAAGACTCACCTCGAATGAAGTCAGATTATGTCTCGTGCTCGACGTCCCGACCTAGCCTCCTCCTATCATCCGAATAACATTCCTGATCAATACCCTCTCATAGTCTCATTTCTAAAGATTGGGTAGAAGGCCATTCTACCCTTCCCTGAACTCTCTTGAATCAGCCTTAACCAAAACCCTAAGGTCAACTGAAGTCAACGGTCAAACTTTGACCTGACTCGTCGAGTGCACAAGGGCGACTCGGTGAGTCCATGCAGGGTCCTCTGAATCCTTCTAGCCTCACTTGGCACGTCGAGTCATCCCTTCACTCGATGGGTTACTCCTGACACGAATCGCGGGGCAACCCCGACTCGACTCGTCGAGTCCACTTATGAACCCGGTGAGTTGCTTCCATGACAACACTCAAATGACCTTCTGAGGTCAGATCTGCTTCTCTAACCTATAGATCTGACCTTCCCAGACATGATAATCACGTAAAGGTCCGACCTTTACATGCATGCAACATACATAGGGCTCCTTTTGGTGAAACCTCCTCTAAAATGGAAACCTAAGTTCATTTCCCCCATGGAACAACATAAAGCAGGAAGGATAAGGCTCTCTGGACCTCTAAAGGTCCAGATCCAGAGTCTAACACTCAAAGGGACAATAAACCCAACAAATCAAGCCAATAAAAGGGTATAGAAAACCCTAAAAGTCAAGGGTCTTAAACAAAACAGAGAAGATATCGATTTGCTACCTCAACACTATAGATCTAGGCTTGGAAACCACGGATTAGCAACCCTCTTGACCTCCTCTAGCTGGAATCACCTTCTTCTTTGCAAAGCAACACCAAAAAGGATTAAAATAGATTTCTCTCTCACACAACTCGGTCCAGCTCTCTAGGGTTTCTCTCTCTGGACTGGTAGCTGCAAATGAGGGCTATAAGTGCCTTTAAATAGGCCCCCAAACCCCGAGATCTAGGGTTTCCACTTACAGCGCCTACTCGGCGAGTCTACTCTTCTACTTGTCGAGTAGTTCATTAAACTCACGTGGCCACCCCGCTGCTACTCGACGAGTTATGGCACCAACTTGTCGAGTAGATCAATGATTCTCAAAATAAATCATTAAAAATAATATACCTGGAAATTCGGATGTTACAAAATTAATTTCAAATTAATTTTTGATCAATACTAATTAAATAATATGATTTCATATTAATTTATTAGAACTTATAATATATTAATAAATCATTAATATCCTTTTCTCACAAATGTCTATCCAAATTGTTCTAATGCCATGCAACCCAAATGGAACATGCCAAATTGGGTCAAGTACATACCAATTATAGTTATGGACTTAGACACTAATCCAACAGGAAGTTCCTCTTCCTCTCCTATATCTTCGAGGGCATTAACCTTGTGATGATTTGGTTTGGAATAGGGCTTTGATTTGTAGGATCTTGGGGCCGAGGACTCGACCTTCCTATTTGGATTATCGTATTGACTTGAAGGGTTGCTTCTCTTCTAGACTTCTTTATCCTCTTTTAGCCTTACAAACATCAATGCTCGACACCTAACTTCACCCAATCTTTTGCATGGGGTCATGATAAGATCTTCATAGAAGGGCGAATCCTTCCTTAGACCCATCTTGGAGGACTCTAGAGCAGTCATTGTATCAATGTTGGGGATGCTTAGAGATTCCCTGCCAAACCTATTAATAAAATCCCTAAGTCGTTCCTTAAGATCCTGAACCACCCGATAGAGATCACTAGTAATCTTCTCGAAGATTCTACTACAAGAAAACTGGTTTTTGAAAATATTAACTAAGTGTGCGAATGAAGTAATAGAATAGGGAGGAACGTTTAACAGCCATTCAAGAGTTGATCCCGTAAGGGTTGAACCAAAGCCTTTGCACAGGCATGCTTCCTTCAAGTGCACTGGGATAGGAATGATCTCCATCCTTTCTGTCACACCCCCGAACCAGACGGCGGAAACGTCCGGGGGTTTGTACGTGACTTCATCTTGAAATATCATTACAGTGAGTATAATTGAAACATAACATCAGCATCATCACACATGTAATATAACAACATTCATTGTTTACAGCGAGTATTGTATTTGAATATTACATGCCAAAATAGTAAGAGTATGATGAAACAAAATATCACACAATATCCATTAGTTTGTTTCGTTCATCCTGCTTCAACGGTTTTCTGAGAATACAAGTTATTTTGAAAACGGTCAACATAAAAATGTTGGTGAGTTCATAAGCATGTTTGTGAAAATGATTTGTATAACTTTGAAAACCACCAGAAAATCCGATATTTTCTGAAAACTGTTTAGTGTGCTTGTGTTAGATCTTCTATTAATGCATGTATGTTATTGTTTATTTGACTAAAAGGTAAAGAGAATGTAGAGAGAATGTAAGAGCATGTAAAGAGAATGTTCCCAGACAACCCGATGTTGCTTGTAAAAAAAATGGTCTTCCGTAAACTTCATAACGTTAATTCCTCTAAGCGAGTCGTCATAAGCATACCAAATAATGACAATTTCACCTGTCTTGGCGTCGTTGGATGCCGGTTTTGACTTTGATTATAAGGTTTTCATCACCCTAGACTGAGTTAGTCTAACTGTAGCGAACAGCTCAGGTGTGGGGTGTCACCCCCGTATAGATCTATACACAAATCCCCGTTCTCCCACCAAGAGACTCTGGTTATAACTACAGGCTACGATCGTACACTTAATAGGTGCCAACCGACAAAACTCACTAGACCCTTAATCGAATTTGTGCGAAGAAAAAGGTATAAACTCCTTCCAGGCCCAATGATCCATGTAAGTGAACCAATAAGGCATCAGTAAACATGTAAATCATTTCAAGACCCAATTGGAATGAGATTATATAACATGGGCCCGAAATATATATGAAAGGACAACTAAGGCCCATTTCACATGTAAAGTATTTATAGGCCCAAATAGCACACAAATAGTATCCAAGGTCCGTCGCACATGTTAATGGGTCAATGAGGCCCAATAAACATATACAGGACCTCTCACACATAAAAATGGGCCACTAAGGCCCAATAACCTAGAAAATGATCAAATTAAATCCATTTGTTGGTTTATCATTGGTTTTAGCTCAAGTATTCACTAAAATAGCATAAAAAGAAGAACGCATATAAAACCCATTCCCAGGCCCAATAAACATGTATGTGGACCACTAAGGCCCACTATACGTGTCTATTATTTCCAGGCTCAAAGGAATATGAATGTCTATCCTAAGCCCAATATACATGTAAAAGGACACTAACGCCCACTAAACATGTATATTATTTACAGGCCCAATAAGGATATGAATATCTATCTCGAGCCCAATATACATGTAAAAGGACACTAAGGCCCACTAAACATGTATATTATTTCAAGGCCCAATAAGGATATGAATATCGTTTTTAACCCGTTTGTTATTGTTTTGTTTATTTTAGCTTGATTATTTACATAATTGATATCTAAAGCCCACTTTTTGTAAAAATGACGTTCTTGGCCCAATAAGCCACTAAGTTTTCAATTAAGTCTCAATTATAGTAAAAATAACACTTTAGCCTCCATGTTGTTCAAAACTTGTGTTGATGACTAGTTTGTGGTAAAAATAACATTTTAAACCCATTTTTGTCAAAATATCATTTTTGGCTTGATTTTAGTGGAAATACACATTTTTCTGGTTTTGGGCTTTTCCGACCTAGTTTTTGGAAATTTTGTAGAAAAATAATCGTACGTCGAAATTTGGATCCGTAAATTCTGGAATTTGGGAAATTTTGTCTACTTTTTTCACAATTTTCCTCATAATTTTTAATGGCATATAACAAGTGTGAAATTTCCCACCTTCACAAGATGGTCCGAAATTACTTCAAATTTGATAGGCAATTTTGTAAAATTCGCCAAAGACTATAGAAAAATCGTATGAAAACATGAGACTAGTCATTTTAAAGTTATAAATCTGAACTTTATCCATGTAAAACAGTTTTGAAAAATACTTCCATTAAGAGGGTCAAAACAGTCCGAGATTGGACCAAAACTTTCCTGTCAAAAGCTGTTTTTGAGTATAAGTTATAGATCTTTGAGTACAACACTCATTTTTGCTATATTAAGTGTATAATTCCCAGATATACAAGTTTATATGTAATATTTGTGATAAAACATACTTTTCTCAATGCTCTTATGAAGATCCAAGTGATAAACTTCAAGTTCTTAACATATTTTTAGATTAATGAAGTAATCAACACATAATCACCAAATAATCCATGGAAAACACACATACTCATGCATATACACATAGATCTACACAAAGCAACTTGTACTCTCACCCAAAAACAAGTAAAAACCAAAAACAAGGGGGTATGAATTCACCTTGGGGTGTTGGCTTCGGTTTTTGGTGAAGAGGTGAGTAGATCTCGGCCCTAGCAAACTCCTTGAGGATGTTTACGAACTTAAAGGGTTCTAGGGATCATGATCCACGAAAATATGGTGTAATAGGAGTGATTTGAGTTTAAAGATGTAGTGAATCAACTTAGGTTGTGAGATCTTACCAAGGATGATGATCTTTGATGAAAACTGCTCTTGAAACACAACCAAAATCTTGAGAATTTTGGAGGAAGGAGATGGATTATTCTTGAGAGAATTGGATAGAATTTTGTGTGATGTGTGTGTGTTTTGGCTCTTGGCCGTGAGTAATAGAGAGAGAAGAGAGAGAATGTTTCCTAGATATTTGGTGAGTATTAGTCTCCTAGGAACATGATGGATTTGTGCATGGATATCCCCCATAAACTAATGAGGTGGCAAATGCACAATTTATCTTGTTTTCTCTTTTTTTTTTTGTTTTGTTTTTGGGCTGAATATGGGCTAGAGAGAAAGGTGGTGGATTAACTTGGCCCATTTCTAGCCTTGGCTTGAAATTATGAGGCCTATAAGAAATCTTTTGGCCCATTGGGCTCTTAGGGAGGCTCATGGCCCAAAATGGCTAAAGAAATTAGTTTAGGGCCCATTAGGGATAATTAAATCCTTTATGGCCCATCATGGCCCAAAATGTTATAGATTTATGAATTGGGTCCAATTAGAACCTAATTAGGGTTTTTAGGCCCAAAGTAGTTAACTTGGATACTTATTGGCCTATTAGGCCCAATAAGAATGTCGTAGACCATAATAGACTTGAACCGGAATATTTAGGGTTTCAAACTCTTTGTTGAACGTGAGAGATGTATTGGAATGAGCATAGAGTATGATATGCGCTTAGAGTACCAGTTATTATACTGGTTGAATGATTAAATGAGAGTAGAATTCCCTAACAAAAATGCTAGTTGTGACACTTGGTATTGTGCTACGTGCTCTTCAGGATCTGTAGTTCTATCGTAAGGCTTCATGCTAGGAGTCTGGAAGCGCTTAGGAACTGCGATATCGGCTATCACAGGAGGAAATCTTGAGATCCTTTGATTCGTTGGAGATGCTTCTGGTATGGGTTCAACTACTCCGAGTACGCTTGAGATCATTTGTCTTAACTGCTGAAGTTCCCTAGCCATATTTGGACCTATTCCTACATCAAGATTTGGAGAGTTAGTATTGATAGTATTTCTATTTAAGAAGTTAATAGAATCGAGGTATCTAGAAATATTGAAAGGCTCATTGAGATTATTGAGCATAGATGCTCGATTGTTCATAGTTTTCCTTTAGGGTGATGCAGTAGTAGCTAGAGCTGTGTTCTTCTAATGATTTCCTGAGGCTGGATTATCGAAGCTCAGGATCCTTGGTTGTACAACTATGAGCATCCTTTCCTGGGATCTCTGAAATTCTGCCTTCATCCTCTCCACTTCTCTAAGTAGTGTTCTATTCTCATCTTGTTGTTGAGTCATCTGTTGGGTCATTTTCCTCATCAAAGAAAAAAGTTCAACGGTAGTAACCGGAGCAGTCGGATCCTGGAGTCATGAAGATCCCAAACTTTCTTGGCTAGTGATTAGAGGGGTGTTTCTCTTGGAAGTGCCAAGTGCTTTCCTCTGACCAAGGGGTCCACTCAGAGGAGGTAGTAGGTTTTTGGTTGGAATGGAAGGAGAAGATGATGAAGAAAGGATCGGTTGTGTAGACATGATCTTTCAAGGATTCTGAACACCATGGCCCCATGGTGGGTGCCCAATTGTTTTGGTAAAAAAATTACACAAGTATTGATCAACCAAATCGAATGAGATGTTGTGATGTTCGAATTATTCAGTAGGAAAAGATAAAGAGAATGAGACGATTGTTTACAAGGAAAGCCATTGATCCTTGCTAGGATCTCCGACACAAAACCTTGGGATGTGATAATGATCACCTACCTGAATGATCTTATTAATATAAATTGATGATTACAGATAGTATTTTAGTAAAAACAAATGAAAATTTTCGTAGAGTAAGCTTAGAGTTAGCAGAGTGGGTCGTGTGTTAGATACATGTGTCAATTTATAGTCTAAGCTAGCTAACAAGATGTATGATATTCCTAGGATCCTCTATGACCAACTTTGGGAACATTTTTTGACTTGGTATTTCGGGTCTTAGCATACTTGAGACGAAACTTTGTTGAGAATAACCGTTATAAATATAACCGTTATAAATGTTAGTAGAGTGGGTCTTCTCTTGACTATTTCTATACATATGTTAGTTAAGAATGAAATATAACCGTTATAAATGTTAGTAGATAACAATAACGATAATACTCGGGATCCTAAGATAGTTGAGGATCCTGAATATATGATGAGGTTTGAGGATCCTAAATGCTTTGAGGATCCTATCCCTAAAACTTTCCTTAAGACCAAGTCTCCTATCTGGAATCTTTTGACTTTGATATTCTTGTTGTATTCTTTGGTGATCCTTTTTTTGATGGGCAGCGATAGGGATCTTGCCAAGATCCTTGACTTCATCGATAGTATCAAGATCTTGTGCTAGGATTCTATCGTTGTTCTCTAGATCCTGAGATAGATATCTTGCCGTTGGGATAACCAGTTCAACATTAGTTGTTATAATTATTTTACATAAAACTATGAATTATTAAATTAATTTGTTTATTAAACTGTGAAAGAAAGTGGTTGAAGGAAATGATAAGGAGGTATAAATGTATTAGTTTGTTTGTAGAAATACTTATGTAAATAAATTTTGAAAGAAGCACTAACTTACAGGTTTGAAGATATAAATGTTAGTTTTAAATTGAAAATCTGGTTGTGAATATAAATTTTTGTGCATTAAACAATTAATTTATTATATTAAATTATGAATTTTATGTATAAAACTGTAAATTGATTGTATTAAACTATAAATTAACTTTATTAAAAATGTGAATTAACTCATGAATTTTGTATTAAAATATGAATGATTTATGTATGAATGTTTGTATTAATTTTCTTGACAATATATTAACTTTTTATATTATATAAATATATAAGAATATATTAGTTTTTGTGAATATTATATATATATATATATATATATACACACACACACACACATACACATACACATACACACACATATATATACACACACGTACGCCATAAGCAGATGCATATGAAAGAAAATGTTTTTATTTTATATGGAAATATGCATACGGTATGAAGAAACTTTTATCAACATGCAATTTTGACACTGAATTTCATATTTGCATTGGGTAGGACACATCAAAGAAAATTAAGAACTAAAAAAAACTTTTTTCTGCACTTACATATGCATAGTTTTTGAATAATTCTTTTTCTAAATATTAATTTCAAAATATATGAAAACTTTGAAAAAAAATTTTCATATATTTTTTTTCATTTTAGCGAAATTTTTGTATATAATTTAAAATTAATATTAAAAAAAGATTTTTTCAATGAAATACATTATATATATATATATATATATATATATATATATATAGGGAAAAGTGAATATACCCTTAAGGGTATATAAGCTTAGGTACTCAAACTCATCATAATACGTTGTTTTGTATCATATAATACATTCTAATTGTCTAATGTTCTTCTAATTTAACTTCTAACTTGATTTACTTCCAAGATTTTTATAAATTATACATTTATCTTTCTCTTACATAATTTTCATTTTCATCTACAATATATATAGCCTAATAAGTGTTCGGCAAAAAGATGTGATGTAAGAGAAAGATTATACGGAAATTTCGAATATCTTGAAAGTAAATCAACTTAAGATTGAAGTTTATGAACATTATAATGAATATATCAAACAAAACGACGTATTATGGTGTGTTCGGGTACCTAAGCTTATATACCCTTAAGGGTATATTCACTTTTCTCATATATATATATATATATATATATATATATATATATATATATATATATATATATATATAGGGTGAGAGTCAATACAGAACCATAATTAACAAGGAACCAATCGTGAGCATCAAAAATCATAATGATCAACGGCCAAGGAAATTGATGTACACTTTTATATTGGACGCACACACACGGGATTATACCAAAAAACTCACATCTGTATCAAAAAACCCACCTCTTTTTTTTATTTAAAATTTTGTTAGGCCACATTTTTTGTCAAAAAAAAACCGAATATACCGTTGTTCTCGATTTTTCATCCACTTTCCGTAGAGATCCATATTGATATTCAAAAAACGATTTTTGTTTTCGAAAAAAACTCACATCATTTTGTTAGTTTTTTCAATATTTAAGTTTATTTCTATAAAAAAAACTAATTATACCAAAAATATTAATTTTTTGTACTCTATTAATAAACATCAACACCGACAAAAAAAAAAAAAAAAAAAAAAAAAAAAAAAAAAAAAACTCGAACAGTGTAGATTCAGACTGTGAATCTAACTGTAAATATTTAAATTTTCAACATTCATAATGTGAAAAAACTCGATAAGTTCAGATTTACATTGTGAATCTGACTTACTATAATATACACACTATGAATCTGAGAAAGTTAAAAAAAAAACGTCGATCAGTGTAGATTCACACTGTGAATCTAAACTGTAAATATTTCAAATTTTAACATTCACAATGTGAAACTGCTCGATCAGTTAAGGTTTACACTGTGAATCTGACTTACTATTATGCACACTATGAATCTGAACAGGTTCACAATATGAATCTGAACAGGTTCACAATGTGAATCTAAACTGAAACATAGTTTTTTTTTTGTTTTTTTTTCTTTTATACCCGAATATGAATCTATGTTCAAACAATATAAAAAAACATGAATTTTGATATATTTATTATTTTTTTCTATAAAAAATAGACCTTAACATTTCAATAAAGAAAATGAAGTGGGTTTTTTCGAAAAAAAAAAATTCATTTTTTATATATCATCATTGATCTTTTTGGAAAGATGACGAAAAATCGTGAATAACGGTATACTCGGTTTTTTTTTTGATAAAAAACATGACCTAAAAAAAATTTTAAACGAAAAAATAGGAAATGAGTTTTGTTATAATCTGGTGCATGTGCGTCCATTGTAAAACTCTACAGCCCTTCATTTTGCCGTTTATCACTTTAAATTTCGACGCTTTGGATTGGTTCTTTGGTTCCTTAATTAATAATGGTTCTTTATAGAACTTTTCCATATATATATATATATATATATATATATATATATATATATATATATATATAACAGGTTAAGCAATATTTCAATAAATATAGTGAAGTGATATTGTGTTGGAATAGTGCAAGGTTAAAAGAGTCACCTTGTGTGATCTAAAAGGCCCATGTTTTATGGAATAAACATCTTTAAGCCCAATAATTCAAATAAGGCCCAGATAGATAGATCTTGTTTTTCTTTTGTGAAGAAACCGGACATCGGTAGAGAAACTGCTCCTCTTATCTAGAAAGAAAGTCTGAAAGAGACTAGTACTTTAGGTATCTACTGCATAGAACTCATACTTTTCGTGTAACGCTCAAGTATTTGGTACTTGAATGTTAATACGATATTTGTAACTTGATTGCAAATATTTACAGAAGAGTAACTAGTTGAGCACAAGCAAGTTGGAACTACACTCTCGAAGTTAATCTATTATTTATGATTAGAACATAAACTGTTTGTAATATAAAACAATGTTTGTTTTGGAACAATGTATATTTTAAATTTAGCATGTCTAAATATTTATGTCTCGGTTATTTAAATGTTTGATTATTTACTAGATCATTCTTCATAACGATAATACTTATATTCTGAAATGATTGACTTCTATTTCTGAGACTAGATCTCTTAATAAAATTACAAAGTAAATGTCAACATTTTATAAAATTAAGTTCTATATGCAAGAACTTCTGAAATAATCTTCTTTTAAGTTAAACTTATCCATGACATTGTTATCTTTATAGTATAAATGAATTCACATATTCCAACTTCAATAAAAGGATCTTTGAAGGCAAATAATGTAGTTTATTTGACATATGTAAATCTTATTTATATAAAAGATTCCTAATAATATTTTCACTAAAGAGTAGAGAAAATATTATTAAGGATCTATACACTTTGGTGTATGACTTCCTTTCTAATGAATGTCTATGATTAAGCACAAGATACAACCCAACAATACCATCTAAAGCCTTCGTGATGATAAAGGGTGAATTAAACTTTACTTGATTTAGTTTACTTTCTAATATGTAGAAATTCCTCCTTTCAACCTTTTTGGGATTATACTTCAATCACTATTAATTGTATCTAGAATACAAACACCAACTAATTACATAATTATAGAACATTCTAAAAGGGCGTTTAGATTATTATATACAAACCCACCAAGAATAAGTTCATTTATTCCTCTGAAAGTTGAGTTAGCAGAAGGCAAGATTCTAATGACAAAGCAAGTGTGAGGTATGTGGAACTTGAAGCAAATCAATAACCATAGTCGGATGTAAAAATTGTTGGCACTAGTTTCAAAAAGCAATTGTTAAACAAGAATAGTAGCTATTCCTAAACAAAAATTGTTCACAATAATGGTAGAAATCATCAATGAATTGAGAAATGGGGAATCTCTCATTGATGAGTTCTTGATGGTTTCTAGTTAAACCATCAACTACCAAAATGTTATATCAGATCATCTGAAAAATGACTTAGTCTCATGAACATTGTGATGTAATCCATGTTTAATAATCAAGTATGAGCTTGACTAATCTTTCTCTTTATAGAAAGGCTAGAAGGAGTAAGAGATTCTTCTAGAAAGAATATATACATGGATATATATATATATATATATATATATATATATATATATACACACACACATTTATTAATACTTGTTATATAAGGATTTTCTCATACTCATGTCATTCACTATAGTCCTTATCATACTCATGAAATTAACTGTGATCAAACCTTTTCACAAGTAGCTATGATTAGATCAACAAGGATATTATTTACTCTAACTTCATATTCCTAATATGAGATATAGTAAATAGATTTCAAAAAAGACCGCTTTTCTTAATAGGCATATGCTAGAAGATATCTATATAGCTTAGCCTGGATTTTTTCTTAATCCATGTTATCCTAACCAAATGTGTAAGGCTTAAGATCCACTTGTGGATATAAAGCAAACATCTCAAGTTTGGAAGTCATTTTAATATAAAGATACAGGGTATGCTTTCATATCAAAATGAAAAGAACGTGTGTGTGTGTGTGTTTACTAAGAACTAGTGGGAGGATAGTGATATTCCTAATCTTGTATGAAAGAGACCTACTTAATCATTTGAAATGAAATTCCGACTATGCAAAGTGGTTTTCACCTTGACTAGGAAAGTAATTCTAAAACGAAAGACTTAGGAATGACAAGATACATTCGTGGAATGTAAAATCTATAAGAGATAGATAAAGATGAATATTAAAAATTTTAAAATTCTTTTTGCATGAAATAACAATATCTTGAAGAGGTCAAGATACAAGATTCCATTGGAAGATTCTTGACATTGTCACATGACACCATTTTTGAGTTTGTATCAAATGGATCTAGCACATAGGTTTGAGCTAGATAAAATTATTTATATTCTATTTGCTTGACAAATGAATCTATCATTTATGTCATATCATGAGATACAAAATTGAATACATGGTTAAGTCAGTAGATGACTGTGAGAACATTCTAAGAGTACTTAAGAAGAGCTAAGAGAATGTATATGAGATAATTAGTTTAGAACAAAATCTTAATGTAAAGAGCTACATATGATTTTGATTTCTGAAAAAATATAGATAATTATGAATTATATTTGGATTATGACTTCATTATGGAATGAAGAGTAAGTTTAGTTGGAATGAAGTCCAAGCAAAACATAATGACACAGTGTACTACAAAATAATAATACATAACTGTTAAAGTTAAAGTCAAATATGATTAGATGAATGAGTTCCTTGAAAAACTATGTTGATTTCTGCCATTCAATGATCACATAGAAATCTTTGTGACTTCGAGAGTTGACTTAATCAACCTAAGAGACTCTATGTCACGAAAGAACACCAAACATATTCTCCAAGATATTTAACTATACCTATAGTAAAAGTCAAATATGGAGATATAGTATTCGCGAAATTCACACAAATTGAATTTAGTCGAACCCATTAATAAAGTCTTTCCCTTTAAGCTAAGTATGAGTGGTCACACTTAAGCCATAAAGTTTTTTTTTTTAATTATTATTCTAGTACTGGGATTTTGATTTGACTTTAGTATTTGGATATTGGAACATTGTAACAACAAATATTAAATAATGTTTTGAGATACTTGGATATGATCATTACATTAATATTTGTTGTGTTCTATATTAACATGTTTAATCCATGAATAATCTTATTCTTCTAAAGGTTCATAGTTGGTCATGATTGTAGGAGTAGTTACGAAGTAAGACTAATATAAAATGGATTGTAACCAAGTTTCATAGGTACTTGCCAGAGAACTAGTACTGAATGGACCCGCATTAAGATCATCTCATAGGTCGTAGTTATAAGTGATACTTGATTAAAAGGTACTATCTTTGTATCCTTAACACCTAAGATACATAGTGGGACTTAAGTGTAGGGAGTGTTGTGCTTTGATATGACCAAATGTTGTTCCTTGAACGGGTAGTTATAAAAGTCATATTTGGGTATAGTGTAAACTATGAGGAGGCTTATGTAGTCAAGATGGGATTTGTTCCTCTCATGTGTTGAGAGATATACATCTAACACGCATTACCCAAAGTTGAATTACAAATGAGATTGATTGTGATCCAAGGCTCATGTTCAACAGGATGTCTGTAACAAAGGGATAATTAATAAACTTACCTTAATACATCAATTGAATCTTAGAGCTTTTGGGAATTGTATGTTGATGAATAACATTCTTCTTCATATGTTATTGGGGGCAGTGAAATGTTGCTAGACGTTCACCATTGTCTATATCAATCTATCATGAGTCTTGTGAAAGTGGGAGATTGAAAGATCTAGTATGCCCAAGAGTCATTATAGAATGATATTGCTATTAATATATGATCCTGTAAGGTCACACCATATAGCAAGTTACCATCAATTGATTATTTATTAGTATAATTTGATTATTGTGAGAGCAAAGATACGATACACAGGGACAAGGCTTAAAAACTCAAACCTTGAGTTAGTGCTTAAGATCAATGTCTGCTTATAATTATATGTTCTAATCAAGTCTGGCCAGACCAGTCGAGACTGAGTAGAGAAACCAACAACTTACTTCAAGAATTAAATATGGAACTATGAGTATAATCAAGGTAAAGACAAAAAATGAACAAGTAGAATGTTTGAAAGAGTTTGATTTGAGAGAAAAGTGAAAGTGAAGTAAATTCGAATATAACTATCTTTGGAGCAACAATCTGTCTTCTTTTCTTGTCATTAAACACTCCTTAAATAGGAAAAAGAGATACAACGTACAGACCGAAATACATATAAAGGAGTGGATAAATGAGTTACATTCGACACTCTGATTATCCAACTTGACAAAATAACTTAGTCCTACATAAGGTTATATCAAACTAAAGACATGAATAATTAATTCACAAACGGATACACTATCTCGAAACATGTCTTCACTTTGAACCACAAACTCCACTTCGGACTTCAACCACCATCTCGTATCATAACCACTTTGGACATAAGCCTGACTTTGGAACTACAAAGGTTAGAGATTGCTAGAGGTTCAATTTTCAGGTTCCAACAATCTCCCCCTAAGTGAACTTAGCAATTTTTTCAGCATAGTTCGATTCTTCCTTGAAGAACACATACGCCCGATACAACCAATCTTTGACTTCAATGTATGATTGTAGCCGAGTTATAAAATTGGCCTTCACATGTTCTGGTGCCTCAGACTTGGATTCACGATTGATGAACTTCTGAAGCACCTTTATAGGAACCAGATGTTTAGCAAGGACTCAAAAAAGTCCTTCTTGTTGGTTTTCGTTTGAAGATACACGAACCCTAATACTAGTTCATCAATTGGTCCCTCTGCCAGTATCTCAGCTTCTGGCAGCTTGAAGTCAATCTTTGCTAAGTATTTCTTGGTTCTGAACAGATAGGCCAGTTCAATGTCGCATCGGTAAAGTTCAGCTACATAATCTTTGAGGAAACTTAAAGCAGCATGGTAAGCTCCCATGCTAAGATCATCGACTTGGTGGCTTCTGAAGTATGCAACAATTGTCAGGATTTCGTTTGGATTGAGTGCAGGGAAGTTGACATCAGTGATCGTTTTTTGTGTTGGTTTGTTTTGGAAGATGTGGTATCGGAACAACACACAATTCAGTTCAAATTTGGTTAAGATTTTTCTTCCAAACCTGCAAATCTTGGTGATCTTTTTCCAAGACCATACTTCTTTTTGAGAAAGTGCGTTCTTGGCGTAAAAGGTATTCAATATTTCACGTTTAGTTCTAATGATCATTTGTGGATCATCTTCCGAGTGGAGAGGAGCGAACTTAGTGTAGAATTTATTGTATGGAGAGAGAGGAAGATCAATCTTGTCCTTATATTGGTTGGGAAGATCAAAGTACATAAATGGTAATATGTCTAGGTCGTGTATGATCCCTTCCTGGCAAAGAGGAGAAAGTCCTAGCCTCAGATTAGGATTGTCTATGAGAGCTTGGATCCTGATGCTTTCCTCAAGAGCCACATTAATTTCTTACTGTAACCAGCCAGATTTCTCTTTTAAGGGAGTTTCAGAGCAGGGGAATTCCGAGATGGGATTTTTCCCCTTGTCTTGTTGTTTGATGAGGACGGATAGGATGTATTGCATGTTTTCGTCAATGGATAATTTTGGAGGAGATGAAGACAGGGGCTCTTCTGGAATATCATCTGGCTTTCGAGGTGGAGAGCCTTCAACGATAGGAACAATCATTGGAGAGGGAATTGGAAGGAGAATTGATTGAGTGGCTCGGAAGGCATCAATTGTTAACTTTGTTTCTGCCTTAGCCATTTCCCGAGTTCTTTGAAGAACATCAACCAAGGTTGATGGCCATGAGACTGCAGACCATATGCGTCGTTCTTCCTCGGAGAGGACTTTGACAGGAAACTTTTTCGAGGTTGGAATCCCTATGATGGCATTGGAGATTTACTTATATTCATCATCATCATCATCATTTTTATTGTTGTCACCTGGAGAACCTGAAAGAACTTGCAAGGAATCATCAGATTTTTCATCTCGGAGTCTAAAATCTGAGACAACTTTCCAGGGTTGAGTTCTCCAGCTAGGCCTTTCTCCCCCTTTTGCAACGAAAGACCCGGCGACCGGCACAAGCAAAAAAGTCTCCTTGAGCTCCGATAAGTTTTCAAATACCTTCTAAAAGCTAGTATTGAGTTGGAGAGTCAATGCATCATAGGCGTCAATAATGGGAGTCCGAGCCTTAAGGTGATCAAACAGTTGGCCAAGAATTGAGGGCATCTTATCTAATTTGTGGTTCCGAACATCCACAATGTTCCAACACACCCTAAGAATTTTGATAAGAACCTGTTGCATGATCAGGTTCATTTCATCTTTCTTTCTTATCTCCTTCTCTAGCCTTTGAATCTGTTTCTCGAGGCGGACATGTGTTTGTTTGATGAGTTCATTTTTTGCACCGACTAATTCATCATGAACATTCAACATTTTGGTGATGGTATCGAGGTAGTGATTGAGAGAGGCATAATACTTTTGTTCAACCTCCTCAATGGTGTGCTTGACTAGGAAAGAAATAAGTTGGTCAAGCTGGGCTTCCCTTTCTATAGATGTAGGTCCGGACTTGTTGGTTTCAGACAGGGAGTTGAGGATTGCATCAAGCTTAGAATGCAAACTAGAAACCTTTTCATCAATCTTAGAATTTACTCCGGCTATAGAGGAGTCAAGTGACTCGACCTTCTTGACAACATCAGAGATATTGTCTTGGAGTTCTAGGAGGTCAAAAGGATCAACATAATTACCAGCTAAGGATCTTATGTCTGAGGTGGAGGTTTGAGACTTGGATTTATTTACTTCTTGGTTGACAGGTGGTTCGGAAGGGCCATTCTGAGTTGCGTTGGTTGTATCATCTATCTTGTAGGGAGTAGATTTTGTGTTATCTTTGATGTTCACATGAGCTTGATCATCAATTTTGATTTCTTCATCGATCGATTCGAAAGAAGAGGAGGTGAGACCAAAATCATACGATTGTCTTGAAGAAGATGGATTGGAGAGGAGATAAAGTGAGAAAAACCAAGGTTGAACAACAATAGAGGTGCTATCATCATTGAACAAAAATTTATTTGAACGTTATTCATCAGGATCGAGGTGTAGAGCATCATGTTGGTGAGTCTGGGGAGTATCGTCCGAGACAATGTTCTGGGGTATTTATTGGAGGCGAACTCTAAATCTGTGATTTCATCAGTCGGAGCAACAAAGGGCAAGTTGATTTGAATAGCTCTGTGCCTCATCGAGATGAGAGTTGCTTCGACTTGAGGTCCGGTGAGTTCATGATGCCTTGAATATACCCTGTCAACAAAATCTTCCCACAAAGGATCATTACCACCTGATCGTCCTCTATCCTTACCGGGTATCAGACCAGTTATGGCTTCTACGGTAGGAGGGACAACTCTGGCTTTAGAAGCTTAGGGTTCGAGACAGGAGCCTCGGACCGTGGGCATGAAGAAGAAAATGAATTTTCCAAGTTGACACATAGGTTTGTTCTAGGGGCAAGGAACTTTTTTCAACACCAGCAACACCTTGTTAGGAAGTTGAGGCTGGATTATGTGCAGACTCCCCGTAAGTTGATGATTGTGACTTTAAAACTTCGAATGGTACTTTGGAATAATGGGCTGGAGGGGTGAGCAGATGGGTAGAGTCAACCGGAATGTCTTTGATTCCTTCCTATTAAGAAGAGGAACCGACTTTGGTTCTCTTTTTGGCCTTAGGTTTTGAGGGAGAGGATTTCCTTTTGGCAGCTTTCTTCGTTTTACCTTCAGTTAGAACATGCCTAGCCATATCGGGGCAGGTGAAACAGAAACTGGGGAAGACTATGTAGGGCTATACACAATCGAGGACTCTAAATGTTGTTTCAAGTGAATGGAGTCGGATGGTATTTTAGCAAGCATATGTTCAGGAAGAAGTTTAGTAGGTCCGAAAGATATTTGGTCCGGAAGATAATAAGATTTAATAACTTTGAAGGATAGAATCGTGTCAATGGGAATTGGTTCTTCCATCTCTCGATACAACTATTGGATGGTCAGATCCCAAAATCCAGGACTCGATATCTCCAGTGATTTGTGACTGATGGAGAACTTCCGAAAATCTTGCCACAAGACTTCCATGAGATCCACAACTTTGTTCTTCCCCGAGAAGATACCGTACACAACGTACAACCAATCCTTGCTAAGCGTGTCTTGAAAGACCCTAACTTTCGTATTTATGAAAGACCCGAACTTTCATACCATTCCGACATTATCCTTAAGTTACTTCCTCAAAAGATGCTACATGCATATTTATAAAACTGAAGAGAATTGTTATCGAGATTATGAAAGCAATTAAGATTGAATGAATGAAAAGTAAGAACACAACGAGTAAATATTAATCAGATCTTATATTGATGAAGAATGATTACAAAGCTTAAGCAGAAAGAATACTTCGAGTTCAAAAGTCCTTTCTACTTCTATCCTCAGTCCCTATTTATAGGAAACCCGAGTGTACAAAAAATATACTAAGTCTATTACAATACATTTCGCATAAACTGTAACTTAGTAAAATAACTAAAAATGCGATACTAAAGAAACAACCATTTCGAATTTTACAATTCATAACCTCTACAATCTCCCCCTTTGTAAACAGTCGAAACTATTCAGTCCATAAGCCTCTGAATAGCTGAGTGAATTGTCTTTTTCACTTCACCATACCAAGAAATCACCTTCTTAAGCTCCCTCTTGTCTCCTTCATTATTCTTCTTGTAGATGTTCATACGAACAATAAAGTTCGTATATTGCGAAGAAGTGTATCTTTCAACCTCCGAGACCTTGAACAAAAATTTCTTGGGCTTCCCCTTCGTATCTCTTCTTGAAAATACCATGCCAAACGGTTTCAGACATATTTCCCCAACAACATACTTAGATAATGCTTCCTGGGTCAAGGTATCTTCCCATGGAACATTCACTTCTCTTCTCAAAAACATTGCGAGCTCTTCATCGGTTAACGCCAAACAATCGAAGTAATTATCGATAAAAGTCTTGACATGTGCGAACCCGATTCTAAACACTTCAGTTTCAGATCCTTTGAGCTTGTGGTCTTCCATATGTTTCAAAATAAGACCCACTTGAATAAGATCATTGCAGTTCATTAGAGGAAAGTCAGCTATTGTGAAGTCATACTGCTTGTTATCTGCTCGAATAACAAAATAACGAAAATTCTGAAGCATGTCTTCAAACATCGTATCCTTCTTGATCGTCAACACCTTTTTGATCTTCACTAAAGACCATACTTCATCTGGATTCTTTCCCAATACAGCATGAAATCTGATTTTCATGTGTATGTAGTCATCAGAATTGTCAAACTTCTCGCTAATCTTGTACTGAGCTGTTATGAAAAGCATTTCATTGATCGGAAAATCCAACTGGCATTTGTTCGAATTCGCAATATCATAGCTTCTCTTTGGCTTTTTCTCAAATTCATACATCTCCCTTCCCACCATTTTCGACTCTATATTTTCATAAGAGTATAGCTTCGCAGGATCTCCTTTATTCGTTGTGGGAGGATCACATGCCCTTTGCCTCATTATGCTTTGAACCTGCCTTATCCTTTCCACCTCAGCCTCTGCTTCAGCTTTCTTCTCCTCCTTCGACTTTTCATACAAAATCCCTTTTCCTTTTCCCACATCATCAGTTGGAGGTTTCGCACTAGAACTTCCTTCTTTTGACCCAATAGTTATTCCTTTGGCTATTGGTCTTGTGGTTATTGTTGTTGAGGAAATCGGCATAGTGAATATTGGAAGAGTAGTTTTGAGCTGAGTAGATATGACTTTCCCCACGGTCTTCGCATCATCCTCTTTACTTGAGTTCTTCTCTCCCCCTTGCACCCCTGTGAAAGCAGGTGGGGTACTGTTCGGTAGTAAAGAGGTAAAGTTCGCAATTGGAGCAAGTGCCTTCTGAATTGCTTGTTCCAAAGTAGTGACTTTGAGAGACAAGAATTCAGGAATGAGAATAGTTGAAGATGAAGATTGCGAAACTAAGGCTTTCAACTCAGTCACCATTTGAATCAACCGATCGAACTTCGCCGTGTTTTCTTTGTGAGTCGCTTCAAAGATAGGAGCAGCAATAACTTTGTTGATGTCTGATACAACTACATCAATCCTCTTCTGTACTTCAATCTGTTGAGAAGTAATATCTTGAAGCTCCTTCGCAAGTTCAGACTTTAATTCTTCAATTTTGAAGTTCAGATCCTCCCGCACCTTCTTGACATCCTGCACAAACAGAACATGACGTTCTTTTGCAACAGTTTGTAAATCTTTAACAACTCCATTGAATGAACTCCCTTGAGCTTTAATGCGAAGCTCATTGTTCTTGTCTGTCTAATCAACTTTATCAAGTATTCTTTTCTCCGCAGCCTTGATCATCACATCAACCTCCAATCCTGAGAGAGATGACATTCTGCCAGAATCAGCTTGTGACTGAATAATGGCATTCAACTTTTGATTCAGGACTTTGAATTGCTTTCCTGTCATAAGCATATGATCAGGTCTATCCTCCTCCTCTGAATCAAAGTGTATATCTTCAAATACTCCTCCAAAAGCTCCTCCTTCGGTTTCATTATCAGACATGGGTTGCGAAGGTTGAGGAGTTTCAGGTGATTGTGATGGAAATAAGGTTGTGAATGGATTTTGTAGAGGATGGTCGAAAATGGATGAGTTAGAAAGTGTAGAAGTTGGAAGTGATACTAGTGGTAATGAAATGGGTAATGTAGCTGGTAGAGTAATGGGCAGAGTGGTTTCAACACTTGTGATAGGTGCCCCTGTATCACATACGTTGACAACCTTATCAAAAATAGGTACCTCCTCAGAAACTGATTTGGTAGTGACTATTTCAAGTGGAATGGGTTGTGTGGAAATTTGCGAAACATTTGTAATGGAAATAGGTGGAAGAAAAGTGGTTACCGGTGTAGAAACTGGTGGAGTGTCTGGAACCACCTCTTCATCAGAAGACTCGTTGCGAATAATCAACTTTTGCTTCTTCAATAAAGTTTGTTGCATCTGTTTCGCAACATCCTGAGCTCGTTGCCTCTTTGATCTTGGAGAAACAGGAGCTGGAATACTGCGAACTGTCACCCCCTTACTGCTTACCTCAGTTTTGCGAATCTTTTTCAATGCCCCTGATTTTGAGGGTATTGTTTCCTTCTTTGATTTTGACGACGTCTCCTCTATCTGAACCTCTTCTTCTTGACTTTGTTTCAAAGATTGAATGTTTTCATCCTTCTTGGTGGCCTTCTTCTTCTTTGGGGTTTTGGTAGTGACTTCCAATAAGATCCCAGTCTGCATAGCTGGATCAAATTTCTTCATGTATCGTATCAACACTTTGTGAGTGGATGATACTTTGCGAAGCATCGCATCTGGAATGCGAGCAACATGAGTAAAAATGTTGTCATCATCCTCCACCTCCTTCGGAAATTGATACAATGAAAATTCCGCAACCTCAGCACCCTCTGGAACTTGAATTCCCTCTTTTTCATACGCCTTTTCCAGAATAAGGCTCCAATACCTTGCACATGAGATACCTTTCTTAGCATTAGTGTTTTCCAAACTTTTTACGAACTCCTTCCACAATTGACTTCTGTAATTGACACTAATATCATAGTATAAGCCCATCACCATCGCGTAGACTTCCATACGTCCCCTGTCCAGACCTATTGTTCTTCCTGTCAAACATCTGAGAAAAATTCAAAATAGAAAATTCCAAATACAGGGTAACCCAGACTTTCTGAAATCACTAATCTTCTCAAGTGCTGGCTGATGACCCATCTCATTGAACATAAAGATTATTTGGGAATTGAGAGGTTTGAAAAGGAGAGGGTTGTTGGGAATGTTCAAGAACTCGATGAACATTTTCTTGGTTAGTTTAACCCTTTTGTTGTTCATCAGATTGAAGGTAATAACATCAGTGGCATAGTTGTATGAAGCCAATGATGTTGCCAATGGCAACCAAGTCATCGGAACTGAGAAGGAATTGAATATTGCAGTAGACAGAGGAGATCTTTTCTAGGCAACTATTAACATCTTCAATCCTTATAGGTATGAAGAGACATTGGGATCAACCAGATAGTTGGTGCTTTGTATCTTCATGAGTGATTGTGAGAGAACTTCATCAGTTTTTGATTGAGTACCGGCCATTGTTAGGGTTTGAACAAGATGAAGTTGAAGAAGTTTGAAGATCTTTAGAATTGTGAGATTTTTGTTTGCGTAACCGTATACAATGATCTTGATCCCCCTTTTATAGGTAACCCAAATCAATTTGAAATTAAAGCGGGATACATTTAATGTTATCTGATGTGGCACCTTGATAATCGGACCATGATAGCAAAAGGTAGCCATGCTGCAAAAAGTAATTGTCACATCTCCTAGAAAACCGGACAAAATACCAACCATCTTGAGTACACAACCTGTCAATTTTCCCGTTATGAAATTGAACCGTTAAAACCCTTCGCATGGAGGCAGGGCTCTTTCACTTTTGGGATATAAAGTGAAGTCATATGCCAGATTTGCGAAATCATCAGCCTGAGTTGGTATTACTCAGAACCTCAAGGATTTCGTGAGTGCAGTGTTCCAAAGAAATAAGATGAGAAACAATAATAAATTTTTTTTTGGAATTCTGTGATGTCAAAAATTCAATTTGGCATGAAGGCAGTTAAACCCCAGGCAAAGGTTGCTTCGTTAATCATCAAGAGAGATGATCAACAGCTTGTGTATTTTCCCGTGAATTACAATCAAATACTTTTTGATAAGTATCAAAGGGCTTCTTTTGAAAGATACTTTTGGCTTGGTTTCAAATTTCATTACATATCAACCTTAACATAAGGTGAGAAATTGTAACTGAAATTACTTGTATGACTAGTGTAGTCAGTGACAAGTTGGCTTTTGAAAATATTTATCATGACTAAGATTTGCGAATGAAACTCACACATAAATCATATTCATAAAAATTTTTGTACTGGACCTTGTTGGGTAACAAACATCGTGGGTTGCGAATATTTGATCAAGACCACACATGCGAATTGAATATGATTTGGAGTTTCGAAATTTTGGTACTAAAACGAAAGTTTCGTTAAAATCTGGTACTACGTTCCCCGTTAATTCCTTAAAGTTTATGATGTTTGGGTTTCACTTTCATCACGGACTCATGATGTCAGATCATATACATAGAATTTTTGTATATCTAAGTCTCGATGGGTTTTATCAGAGACCTCTCGGATATACGTCTTTGTGTGTGATTTGTGTAAAGAATATTGAGTTGAAAAAGATTGGTTATAAGATCGAATGTACCTCTGTTATTTGTGGACCAAATAGAAAACTCTTAACTCATATGAGAAGAGTAAGGTAGCTCGTTTGACTTATGCGAATACAAGCCTTTTTGGGAAGAAATTTTCATGTGATAATTTCATTAAGGCTTTCTTTTCTCACACATAGAGTCATATGAGGCTTGAGTCAACATGCTGAAGCACGCTTCTAGGGACATCCTAACTAGTACAAAGTTGAAAGAAATGATACCTTCCCATAGAAACATACAAGCATGACCTCTTCGCATTAAGCCCTGGACTAAACTCAAAACACACAATGCTTAAATAACAAACAAAAAAAATATTTTTGTGATTTTTGAATTTTTCAAAAATAAAAACATAACAAAATAAAATCTTTTTGGATTTTTGATTTTTCGAAAATGAAAATGAATCAAAAGAAAATATTTTTGATTTTTCAAGTTTTTCAAAAAAAATATAAAAAGAATCGTAAACCTAGCCGTAGTTGTCATGTGTGCAAATGCGAAGAAATGTGGATGCGAAGCCATGCGAAGCCTCTGAATGAACAGTAACTTCTGAATGATTCTGACTCTTAACTCCTGAATGGACCTTTCATTCTTGATATTTTGAAATTGAATTCGCATCAATCATCCCCAAACCTGCTAAAATTCTTACAAATGATTTTTCATCAAGAGGTTTAGTAAAAATATCAGCAAGTTGTTCAGTGATTTTAACAAAATGAATTTCAATATTCCCATCTTCCACATGATCTTTGATAAAATGATATTGAAGAGCAATGTGTTTTGTCTTTGAATGTTGTACTGGATTATGACAAATGCGAATTGCACTTTGTGAATTACAATACAAGGGAATCTTTTTCATGTTTATTGCATAGTCACGAAGTTGACTCTGAATACAAATAATTTGCGAAGTGCAAGCAACAGCTGCAATGTATTCAGCCTCAACAGTTGATATAGCAACACAAGTTTGCTTCTTCGATTGCCAACTTACCAACTTCCCATCCAATAGTTGACATCCACCACTTGTACTTTTCCTATCCAAAGTACATCCTCCTAGATCAGAGTCTGAAAAAGCTTGAATGAAAAATCCCGATTTCGAAGGATACCAAAGTCCTAACGAAACTGTTCCCTTAAGATAGCAAAAAATCTTTTTCACTACAGTCAAATGAGGTTCTCTGGGATTAGCTTGATATCTAGCACAATTACATACCGAATACATAATATCAGGTCTATTTGCAGTTAAGTACAATAAAGACCCTATCATGCTTCGATAAAGTGTTAAGTCATCAGCAGGAGCATCTAACGAAGGAGTTAGTCTTGTTCCCACTGCCATTGGTACTCTCAATTTCGTGTTGTTGGTCATTCCAAACTTTTCAAGTAAGTTCTTCGTGTATTTTTCTTGATTGATTAAAATTCCATCCCTGTTCTGTCTTATGTTCAATCCTAGAAAATTATTAATTTTTCTCATCATACTCATTTCAAATTGACTCTTCATTAGATTTTCAAATTCAATTGACAATGTTGGGTCAGTTGAGCCAAAAATAATATCATCAACATAAATTTGAACAAGCATAAGATGATTCCCAACTTTCTTGCGAAATAATGTGGGGTCAATTGATCCTTGTTTAAATTTAGATTGTTTCAAGAAATTTGTAAGTGTTGCGTACCAGGCTCTTGGTGCTTGTTTTAACCCATACACTGCTTTTTCTAGAATGTACACATGATCAGGATGTTCATCATTTATAAATCCTGGTGGTTGTTCAACATAGACTGTTTCTTCAAGTTCTCCATTTATGAATGCACACTTAACATCCATTTGAAAAACATCAAAGTCTTTGTGAGCTGCATAAGCTAAAAATATGCAAACTACTTCGAGTCTTGCAACAGGAGCAAATGTTTCTTCATAGTCTATTCCTTCTTGTTGCGAATAACCTTTAACAACTAGTCTAGCTTTATTGCGAATAATATTGCCATCTTTGTCGGTTTTATTTTTAAAAATCCATTTTAATCCGACAATTGAAACATCAGAAGGTTTAGGAATTAATCTCCAAACCTTGTTTCGTTCAAATTCAGCCAGTTCAGATTGCATAGCAACAACCCAATCTGAATGTTCCATAGCATCCTTTACTGTCTTTGGCTCTATTTTCGAAATAAAGACATTACACATACACAGATCTTGGTTCGCATTCAGTACCTCATTTTTCGCACGAATTTGAGCTATTGTCAACACACCATCTTGTGGATTGCCAATTACCTGTTGTTTAGGATGATTTCTTGTCCATTTCTCAAGTGGTGGAAAATCAGGATTAAATTCCAATGGTGCATCTTCATACATATCTTCATTTTTAGATCCTGCAACAGAAAAATTATCATTTAGTTCATGTAACTCATCATTTTCATCAAGATTAATTGTCTCTGTTTCATCATGCTCCCCCTCAACATGATGTTCATCTTGATGCTCCCCCTCAAAATGATGATCCTGTTGAATTTGCGAATACTCCCCCTCAACTTGATGATTCATATTTTCATTCTCCCCCTCGAAAGTTTGCTTTCTGTGTTCGTTGTTAATTGTATGCTCCCCCTCCATACGAACTTTAGGCACACTTTTGGATATTGAACTTATAGTGATTGTTGAATCATCAGTATGTTTTGAAGATTCTGATGTTTGATTATCAGGAGCATTGTTTTCCGCATTAATTGCTCTGGCAGGAATTCCAAAAATTAAGTCATAATCAAAATCATTTATTTCAGAATTATCAATTTGTGCATCTGAATCAACAAGAATTGATTTATTTTCAAATTTACTATCCGTTTGTTTGAGATAGTAATCATCAAAAGTTAAGTTGAAAGTTTCTTCAACTTTTCTTGTTCGCTTGTTTAACACCCTGTATGCAACTGAATTTTGCGAATATCATAAAAATATGCCATCATCAGCTTTAGCTTGGAACTTGGACAAAGTATCTTTAAGATTCATTATAAAACACCTGCAACCAAAAACATGGAAAAATTTGACATTAGGTTTTCGATTGTTGAGTATTTCATATGGAGTGACATTGAATCTGTGATGAATGAATGATCGATTCTGAGTAAAGCATTCAGTGGAAACTGCTTCAGCCCAAAGATATTGAGGTAGATTCGCATATGTTAACATGGTTTGGCTGCTTCGCATGAAGATCGATTTCTTCTTTCAACAACACCATTTTGTTGAGGAGTATATGGTGATGAGAAATTATGCGAAATGCCTTTTCCTGTGAGAAAAGAATCAAGTGTTTGATTTTTAAACTCAGAACCATTATCACTTTTAATTTTGCGAACACTCTTTTTCAGACTAATCTCAATCTTTTTGATAAAGTCAATCATCGTTTGAGCAACTTCAGATTTTAACCTGAGAAAACAATACCCAAGTGAATCGAGAAAAATCATCAACAATAACTAAAATGTACCTCTTTTTATTGATTGTAGCAACAGTCGACGGTCCACATAAGTCAATGTGAAGAAGTTCCAATTGTTCCACGATTTTTGAATCTATCACGATTGGATGACCTTTTCTATGTTGTTTTCCTTGTTCACAAGCTTCACACAGAGAATCATTATCGAATTTTAGTACATGTAAACCTCGAACTAAATCTTCAGTAACAACTTTGTTAATATTGCGAAAGTTCAAATGTGACAATCTTCTATGCCAAAGCCAGCTGACATCATTAGATGCCTTTGATAGTAAACACACAGCAGGTTTGCCCACAATTGGTTTGATACCCAGTGTAAACATATCACCATATCTTTTGGATTTGAGAAGTACTTCATTTGTCTTTGCATTTGAAATGATATTTCCTTCTTCATTAAACACAACCTGGTTTCCAGTACCCACAACAAGTTGCGAAACACTAATCAAGTTATGTTGAAGACCTTCAACATAAGCAACCCTATTAACAGTGAATTGTCCATTTGTTACTTTCCCATAGCCTTTCACTTGACATTTATGATTATTTCCGAATTTGACTACTCCTGCATTTTCCAAGCTTCGATAATCTCGCAAATTTTCCTTTCTTCCAGTCATGCGACAAGAGAAACCACTATCAATATACCATTTCGCATCATATTGCTCGTCACACATCACCTGCATTTATTGAAAAAATTTAGGAACCCAAGACTTATTGGGTCCACCATTAGTATTTTTGAATAAATGCTTTGAATTTGAAAACCATGTTTTCACTTTGTCTGTGACACTATCAATTATATCAACATCATCAGATCTAGATATTGAAATATAGTTGTTTAACAGTTTTGGATTTTCATTGACTTTCATCTCATCATTCACAACATTCGCAATTTTGATAACTATTTTCCATTTTTGTATTGGAACTTGCGAATCATGAGAGGATGAACTACCAGAGGAAGAGTTATTTGTGAACTTGTCAAATGCATTCTTTATTTGTTGCTCTGAAAACTTCTCATTTTGATATTGTCTTCCTTTCCCTTCAAGCCAACGATTGATCATACTTACATCAAATTTTCCTTTTGTATATGAAACTTTGGACGGTTTTGAGACTGAAGGATTTGGAAAATTTGGTTGTTAAGGAGAAAACTTCATTTTTGTTTGAGTTGTGACATTTAATGATGATGAATCATTCGTGAATTTGCCAACATTTTGAAACTTTTGATTTTTCACAAATTTTTGTGAATTCTCAAATTTTCGATTGTTGTCATATTTGCGAACAAGTTGATCATTATTTTTCATTGGAATCTTGTCAACAGAATATATTGGTTTATGAAAACTTGTATCCTTTTGTTTATTTATGCTTTGAAATTTTGACGATTTTGACTTTAAAATTTGTTCTTTTTCAACTTTTGATTTATCATTGGACACAACTTGCCAAAAAATTGTTTTTCTTGCTTTTCTTTTTGAAACATTATTTTTTGTTGAATAATTTCCAACCATCAATTTAAATTCATGAGAATTTAATTTCACTTCAACCTTTGGTTTTTCAACTTTTTCAAAAACTTTGTTTGCTTTTTCACCTTTAACCACCCATTTTTGTGATGATTTTTGTCTTTGAAAAACATAAGGATTTTGAGTTAATTTGTTTTCTTCTGTGTTTTGATTTGCGAAAAAGCCTTCAGTAGTTGACCTTTGATTATCTTTTTCAACCATTTTGTTGAATTCAGGGTGAATTTTCTCAGCATTCCCAGTAGTAACAAAAATTTGATTTGGAAAAATGGTGTTATCAGTGCATACAAAATTTGGATATACCACAGTGTTAGTTTCCAAATAATGTGCACCTTTGTCATTTAAAATTTTGTCAAATTCTTTTGTATTTTCAAACACTTGATCAACCACAACTCGTGGAGGTATTTCATGTGAATCCTTCACATCTTCTTTGTTTTCATCAGTGTCATCAGATTTTCAGCTTTCAACTTCCACATTATCAAAATTACAATGTTGCGAAGTAGAGGGTTTTTCAATATCATCTTTGACCATCGAATCAACTATAATTTCTTTACCTTTGATCTTAGATGTGATATTAATGATTGACAATTGAGAACATTCAAACTCTTCTTCCTCTTCAATCTCACTGATTTCACTCATATTATCTGAATTGTCATCAATATCAGCATAATTGAGTTGAGAATCAAGACTTGAGGTTTCAGTTTTCTTTAAGATTTTCACTTGTTCATTCTTTGTCAAACTTTCATTGACAATACTAACCAACTCATCAACATTCAAAAATTCATCAATTTTGACAATACCATATGCGAATTTATCATCAGGTATTTTGTCAAATTGAGCAATTGTGTTTTCGCAATCATAAGACACAACATCAACTTTTTCACGATCATATTCAAGAAAAGGTAAAAGTTTCCTATGTTGTTGTTTTCTAATGTCAGACGAATGATGTAAAGAAGTTAATTTTGCATACAAACGCTTAGCAGAGTTACAATATATATTTCTTTGAGCTAGCAACAACCTAACTTCATTTCCAAGGTTGTCCCTATCGCAATTTACATTTTTGATTTGCATTCAAGTTTGTCTACTCTGCTTCGTTTTATTTCTAACTCTCTTCGTGTCTCAACTAGTTGCATATTTAAATTTTGAGCTTCAGTACTAGCAGACACAATAACATAATCAAAATAAGCAACGGTATCATCAAAAGAAGTAATTTCAGTATCATAAGCAGATAAAGGAATATTAAAAGATTCAAGAATAGCACGTACCTTGGTGGTCATTGGTGATTTGTCTGTGGATTTGGATACGAAGCACCTACCGGAAACATTCTCATCGCAATTTTCTTCAAAGCTTGCGAACATTGCACCATGAGTTGGATGCCTCATTTTTTTTGTCATCAGATCCTGAAGACCATATCTGATATGTTCCACTTTCTTCCTCATCAGACTCACCCTTCGCAACAAGTGACATTCCTTTTGTCTTTGCACGCAACTCTTCAATCTTTTCTGAATAGTAAGCTTCATCTTTCACTTTGTTCTTTTTCTCCTCTTTCTTTCGCAACATGCAATCAGCTGCGAAGTGATTCGCACCATTGCAGTAATGACAATAGATTCCAGAATGACCTTTCAATTTCTTCACATCTTTATCATCTTTTTGCTTTTCATCAACTTTTTCCATTTTCTTATTCTCCTCTCCTCTAGCTTTTGAGACTCCACTCTTTGCATCGTTTGCCTTTCCTTTTGGATTAAAAGGCTTTTTGAAAAATTTCATAACTCTGTTGTTTGAGTAGAATGCCACAGCTTCATCATCAGAGTTCATTAAGAAGCCTTCATTGTCTGAACCATCTGTTTCATTAATTTCGACTTCTGATACTTTTGAAACAAGAGCCAAAGGTCCTCCTATACTTTGTTTTGATTCTTTATACATTTCTAAAACTTCACTTTCGTGTGTTTTCAGCTGATTGTAGAGATCATTCAAGCTTGTTGTATCGAAACTCTGTTGATTCTTAGTCATCATACTCACACTTCTCCATTCCTTGCGAAGACCCATGATGAATGTTAAATTGAACTCCATGAGAGACCTAGTGATTCCATACCTATTGCAGCGATACATAAGCTCATTCAGACAATCATAGTAACTTTCAAGAGTTTCAGTATCCTTTTGTCTGAATTCCTTCAGTTCAACAAGACATTGCTTCACAAAGTTGATCTTAGTTTTTTCGCTACCTTGATACTTCTCTTTTAGAGTGATCCAGATCTCCTTGGCTGTTTTACAACTACGGATGTAATTGTAAACCACGGGAGGTAGAGCACCTCTTAGTTCTCTCATGCATCTCTTTTCATTCATCTTCAAACGGTTTTTGCTGTTCAGCAACTTCAGCAGAAGTAGTAGACGATCCAATTGCTTGAACATTAGCAGGAGCTTGCACTGTTCCATTGATACAATTCCAAAGTTCTTCATCAATTCCATTTAAGTAATCCTCCATTCTATCAGCCCACTGATCATACTATTCAGGGATTAACATCGGAATTTTGGTTGAAGAACCAAGCAAGTGAGAGAAAGAAGTCATTGTATTCATGTTGAAGTTCGCCATTGATGAACATGGAAATTTCAGAAAGCTTGAAAAACTTGATGAATTTGAGAATTGATCAACTGAAATGATCACAAATTGCTAATCGATCACTCGACTAAACAATTCAAAGGCAGAATCAATTCAAATATGAAGATCAAATGTGATTTTCAAAACCAAAATGCGCAGAACATTTTGAGTAAAGTTACTACTAAAAAAGCAAATGATTCTAACACGAAAATCAGATCGAAGCAGTTTGAATCCTGCTCTGATACCAATTGAAGAGAATTGTTATCGAGATTATGAAAGCAATTCAGATTGAATGAATGAAAAGTAAGAACACAACGAGTAAATATTAATCAGATCTTATATTGATGAAGACTGATTACAAAGCTTAAGCAGAAAGAATACTTCGAGTTCAAAAGTCCTTTCTACTTCTATCCTCAGTCCCTATTTATAGGAAACCTGAGTGTACAAAAAATATACTAAGTCTATTACAATACATTTCGCATAAACTGTGACTTAGTAAAATAACTAAAAATGCGATACTAAAGAAACAACCATTTTGACTTTTACAATTCATAACCTCTACAAAAACAATATTTTATATTGATAAAGTGATTACAAAAGATTGGATACAGACCAACTAAGTTTTATTACATTTCATATCTACCCAGGAATCTACTATTCGTATACATAGTTGAACATTAAAATACAGAGAAATAGTATTAACTATTCTAAATTTTTCAGCAATACAAAACTATATTGGATACTCATCAGCTGCAATTGTTAAACATTGAGAGGGATAAGCGATCACGCTTAGTGAATCCAATAAATAGATACAATATAATCTTATGCCTTATATATACCAATATGACAGAAGTAAAATGGAACAAGAACAACAATAGAATATGTGTATCATATGTCAGGCTTTCAATATCAATTCAAGATTTGATTCAAAGATTTACGATCAGTGACACATAACGATTTCAATACTTAATATGCATCAATAAAGCTTTGACCCAAATGGCACAGAAGACATATAATTTCTGATTAACATTTTGGTAGATTTCAGGCTTATAGCCTTGTCTAACCATTTGCTTATACCATAGAATAGAGTTCATTCTCTTACAGAGTCATGCTCTACATGGTCAGAGGCTACATACCAATCCTATCTATCCTTATGCCAATGCCATAGAATAGAAGTCATTCTCTTAAGAGACATGTTCTACCTGGCCAGAGGCTACATACCAGTACCACCGTGAATCTAAGTCCTTTCACTGATCACATGGTCAAAGGTATAACTTTGCTACTAAAAATAGCGAAGAAAAATAACACAGGAAAATAACCCGGAATAATAACACTAAAAAGCACATAGCACATATAACACATAACATACAATTGTTCCTATATATTGAACTCACTTTGAATTAACCGGGGGTCAAAATATTAATTTGAGCAGTACTTCGGCTCCAAATATGACTTTCTGCGACAAAATCGGGGATTTTCTTTGAAAACCGGCCTTACACAGGCAGATTTCCGACTTAAAAATATAATTTTCTCGGGATCTTTGGGGCGCCGGGACTTACTTCGGGTGTTGGAATTGATACCGAGACTTCTGGGGGTGTTAGGGTAAATTTGGAGAGAGTATAAGGTGAAAAAGTGTAAGAATTCTCAACAAAACTCGGCTGCCTTCGCATTCTATTTATAGGGGACCAAGGCTCGCATTACGCTGGGCGTAAGTCCTCGGTACGCTGGGCGTACTCCGAGGCGGCCATCTACGCGGGGCGTAGCCTTCGTACGCTGGGCGTACCAGCGAAGAGTCATCAACTTGGAACCTGGGCTTCGGACGTGTCAAGCGGGTATGATTCGTTTCATCAGAGTGAAGATAGGGGCGACATGGTTGGTACGAGACCCTCCATGCGAACGTTGGGCGTACCCCTTCGGATAAGGCTTCGGATTTTCCATTTACTTTTATTTAATAACTTCAAAATTTCATATATTTTGCGTATGAACTCCGTTTTTGACGTTATTTATATGCATCCGTAGCTAAAATTATGCTCTATAACTTTCGTTTAGACTTCATCGGCTAATTTTGACTTTAATTTTAATATTATTATTTTTAACAGACCGGGACAGGAAAATCCGTTAAAAATTCATAACTTCTTCATCCGACGTCCGTTTTCGTCAGACTTTTTACCGTTGTACTACAAATGACGAGATCTTCAATTCTCGTTTAGGTTGTATCGGCTGAATATCGCTCGATCTAAAATTCGAGTTTTTAGTTGTCTACTGCTAATCCGAAACTTAGAAAAATCATAACTTCCTCCTACGAAATCAGATTTTTGCGTTCTTTTTATCGAACTTCTCGGTTTAACGAATACTACGACTTTCATTTAGATCACTAAGGCTAAAAAAGTAGTTTATCAAAAACTCACTTTTTACGTCGTTCGGCGCCGTGCCGGTTTTGTCGCGAATCTTCGATTGGTCATAACTTCTTCGTTATAACTCGGATTTCAACAAGGTTTTCGCCTACAAGTTTCTAACGAGATTATTTACAACTTTCAATAATAAAATTTTACTTATTTCAAATTTTATATTTTCGCTAAATTTCACTATTTGACTTTTAATTGGAATCTCATAAGACTTCCAATATTTTTCTGATTGATTCTAAACATAGTTTTACTTCATTTCTAGTTAAAACTATCTGTTAGAACTCAACACTCAATTCACATAATATTATTCTCTTTTATAATTTACAATACACGATAACTGAACGTGTATGTTACATGTCTGTTCCTCCATGTTTTCCAGACAATCCTTTGAGAATGAAGTGCATGAGGACTGTCCAAAGGCCTGATACAACAGACTTCTTGAACTTCTTTGCCTTAAACTCTTCAGCATACCCAATGTGATTCAGAAACGAATGATACTCTTTAGCCTTTGGTTCTTGAACTTTGATGTTTTTTGGGTTTTAAGGAATACCAATCGCCTTCAAGAAGGTTGATTTGTGAACCGGCACAATACGATCGCTAGTGATTTTTGTTTCCATAACATCATTCTCAATCTTGATTCTCTCAAAGGCAATGTGAAGAAGACGAAGGGGAATCGGTGGGTTAGGAATCTTGGTGAATGGAATAGCTATGGGATGATTGGCGATGAACTCGATCATGACCCTGATAGACTCGTTGTAATCCATGGGGTCCAAGGAGAAGAGTTGAGTTGTGTCCCAGAGAAATGGTTTAGTCGATATTGACGATGATGACCCTTTGGAGGACTTCTTTTTGGCAACCGATTTGGGAACCTTGGGAGTAGGTTGAGAAACTTTGGGAGGAGATTAAGAGGAAGCCATTGTTGTAGGTTCCAAAGCTTGAAGAAAACTCGTGCAGAGAGAAAATGGGTAAGAATAAGGGTTTAGAGAGCATAACTTGTAAAAGTGGTTTTGGGGGTTGTTTTATAAGTTCAATGAATGATGGGTCGGGTTGGAAAAGTAATGATGAAACCCAAATTTCGAAGCGGATTGCATTAAATGTGTTGCCAAATATGGATTAAGTTGACATGCAGAGACTAAAGTAACCACTAACGGTTCGTGTAAAATAGGAACTATCACACAATTGATGGGATGTTTGCTTTTTCAGAGATGTGTGCAAAAGGTACGGATTTCTAGGGTAAATCGATAATCATCATTACAAAAAGTAACCGTTTGAGTTGTTTAAGGAAAATGTTTCGGAACAAGATGATGAAAACCTTTTAAACTTCTCCTAAAGAATTGATTTCGGATCCATAAGGTTTCGAGGTTAGTTGAAAATGAATCTCTGACCAGAAAAAATCGAGATGAAATTGTGAAATGGTCTTAGAGATTGAGATCTTATCCAAAGAGAAAGATCTCAAATATCTGGAGTTTTTCTTTGTATATTATAGGGATGATTTGATCCGCAAGGACCATGATTGGGAATTGTTTGATCGTCTTTCTCTGAGGAAGAGGCAAAATAGAATCAACTTGAATTCGGGACCACTATTCGAAATCGTAGTGAAACACTGGATACGAGTGAAAGGGAAAATGTAAAGACTACCATTAACGCAGCCCAAGCGAGACTTACTATATCCATGTCAATTATGTCCCTTATCTTTATGCTAGAAATATTCCATTATTGTATTGCTCACTAATAATAGTAGAATCCATGGTCCAAAGTCAAAAAGGGATTCTGGCCGAACACTATTGATGAAACATGAAAAGGTTCGAGATGAATTTTATAAAGAGATCTCGGAGCACAAAGAGTCCGAGATGAGTTTATGAAATGATCTCGGAGCACAAAGGTCCGAGATGAGTAGACATAAAATACTTCCAAGGTTAGAATGAAAAGTTCTTGTACATAATATAGAGTACGAGATTGCACAAACTCGGACTGAATATTAGAGATAAAAGACAGAAGTATCTCAGTGGTCTTATCTTAAACAGTTCGTGAGACTTCGAGACAAGAAGGATCTGATCTCGGACAGAATGAGATGAAGTTTCAATATCGTTCCGGACTTGAATTCCGAGATGATCTTCTTGTGATACTTATGAAGTAAGTTCCGAGATGAGATTAATACCAATGTGACTATATTGGTCATGAACTCCATATGATGAAGTGAGTTGTACAACTTAGAACTACAATAGGTGGTTAGACAAAATGTAACAACCCGAAATTTTCCATCACCGAAAACTCGTTTTACCCGTAAAACTCGTCGTTTATCGATTCATTCCGATTTCATTTTTGGGCTAAATTATTTAAACTTATATGTTTATTTAATACTAATGAGTGTCCAAACCCCTTAGGAACTCATGAAATTATCCCAAAATGTTTAATTCAAAAATTTTAGAAACGTCCCCGCCGAGTTACGGAAACTTAATCAGGTGCGACCAAAAGCCCCGTTTAGTGCCGGTATCAGGTAGAATTTCACCGTGTCCAAGTTTTGCGACCTATTTAAACACGTTTAAGCTTCCATTTGAAGCTTTTGCTTCCTCTCTCTACTCTTTCTCTAACCTCTCTCCTAAATCCAAGTTTAAGGGTCCAAATCACAAGTTTAAGGCTTCTAATCACCAAGGAATCTTGTGCATTCGCGAACCCAGAACTGACGTTTAGGATCCAAACCGACACGTTTCTCAACCGGTGAGTTCATACCCCTACCTTTTTCAAGTGTTTTTCAAATGGTTTTTCAGACGTTTTCAGGGGGGAATACAAGCAAAAGTACAAGGAAAATCTTGTACTTAAACGTATTTCAGTTCAAATGTTTTACTTCATGTATGTTTCTAATATTGAAAATTGTGATAGCTAATGGTTCGAATTGCAGGTTAAACTGTTAGACTAAAACCATATCTCTTTAAATAGTGTTTTGATTTATATTACTTTTTATAAAAGAAATCATACTAAACATAACTAAGACGAATACGAATATAACTTAGTACGAATCCGAATACGAATATCACTTAGTATGAATACGAATACGAATACGAATACGAATACGAATACGAATGTAACCAATAGGATAGTACTAAATGAATATGAATATGAATGTAACCAATAGTATAGTACGGACACGAATACGAATGTAACCAATAGTATAGTATGAATATGAATACGAATGTAACTATTAGGTTAGTTACGAATACGAATGCGAATACGAATATAACTAATAGGATAGAACGAATACGAATACGAATACGAATAGAAATAGGACTACGAATGCGAAATAACGCCTTTGGATGACACCAAGACTTCGAATATACAGTTAGTGTACGCCTTGAATGTCACCAGAGTTTCGAATTTAATATGAAAGTACGCCTCTGGACCTCTACTGAGTTTCGAATACATCCGCCTCAGAATGTCGACAGAGGTACGAAAATACAACTAATGTACTCTTTTGGAATCCACCAGAATAATCGAAAATACTGTAATGTATGTTTCTGGTGAATCCAAATATACAAAAATACAACTAAGTTTGTAGATTTTAGACATACGAATGTAGGACAACTAAGAGTTTAGAATACTTAACTTATACCGCAAGTATGGTAATCATTAGCACTTCGAAATCAAACCCATGAACCAACCTCAACACATAGGAAAATATGGGATTTTCCTGAGATAACATAACAACTAGTAACGAACTTAGAAATGAATAGACCACTCAATACATAGGAAAATATGGGATTTTCCTGGATAGCATATCAATACATAAACGAATAAAGTAACAAACGAATAACTAAAACTATTAGGAAAATATGGGATTATCTTGGAATGACATAACAAACCATTTTCGAAATTGTAACAAAGGATAACTAAACTGTTTTTATAAGAAAATATGGGATTTTCTTGAACAACAACTTTTTCAGAAAGCAAAGGAAACTCGTTCTTTTCAAAACTAAACCGCTTATGAACTCACCAGCTTTATGCTGATTTTCAAACCGCTCGTATTCTCAGGTTAGCGTTAGACAGGTACACCGCCACCTTTTGGAGAAGACAGAGCGTTCCGAAGACTCGTCTTTACTTTTGTTCATATGATATATGTATAACACTTGTATAACTTTTCTTTCAAACAGATGTAAACAAAATTATGTAATGTAATGTTTTGTGTTTACTGTTTTGCTATGTGCATTGGATTTGATACTCAACGTGGAGTCAACCCTGGAAATGTTTCCGCCTTTGGTTTTCGGGGTGTGACAGATTGGTATCAGAGCCCTTGTTTATAGTGAACTAGTATACCAAAGCTTACATGGTATAAGACTATAAACATTAAGGGGCCTAAGTGTTCTGAACTAAAAGTATACTCTACAAATATAAGTATTTTCTAAAGTATAGAAGTATACCGAATCGTCGAAATCCGTGACTACAAGTAGAACAAAATATAAGTAAATGGGTGTTGTACGTTGCGGTTAAACCTGGGCAGTTTTGTAGTCGTGTCTAGGATCAATATAGCCTGGCCAACTATATTCATTCGAGACACGGCCAACATGTGCTTCAGAGTGACTGTAGTACGCAGCATACCTAAAACTTACCCAATACCCCAAACAACGAGCCGTCGTCGCAGCGAACCATGAAATACTATGGGAGTATTTCTCGAGCCGATCTGTTGTAGAAGTCCTCATTCAAGCATTGTTCCTTGATCATTCCTTTAGAGATAAATCATTTGCTTTGATAACTCCTTCCTGTTTTATCGCTTAATAGAATATCTGTCTTGATGAGATATCCCCTGATCCATATCTCTTGATTCAATTCAGAGGACTTATGATCCTCCCTTTCCTGATCTTTTTAGATCAAGATACCTCCAAGAAAGAGACCCAGCTCGAAGAATACCAACAACCCTCCGCCGCCACCACCTCCTATTCAAATCGATCTGGAAACACTTCAGGCAACCATTACTGCCACAATATCAGCCCTCCTACCTCAACTAAACCCCAGTGGTTCAGGGGGTGGTTCCCAAACCCAAAACCCAGAAGGTAATCAAGGACACCGGAAGGAGTGTTCTTATAAAGACTTTATGAATGCAAAACCCACATTCTTCGATGACACAGGGGGTGTCATTGCTCTAACTCGATGGTTAGAAAAGATCGAATCTATCTTCGAGATTTGTGCCTGTTCGGAATTCGATAAGGTAAAATTTGCCGCCTGTACGCTCATCGATAAAGCTTTGACTTGGTGGAACGGCCGAGTCAAATCCTTGACTCTACCTGTAGCTAATGCTATGGGATGGGAAGTTATGAAGGAACTACTGCGCACGGAGTATTGCCCTCGGGGTGAAATCCAGAAGCTGGAGCATGAACTCTGGAACCTGAAGATGAAAAGTTCCGATATCGCCGCTTACACTTCAAGGTTTGAGGACTTGGCACTTCTTTGTCCGGGAATGGTTACCCCGGAGAGCAAAAAGGTAGAAAGGTTCATATGGGGATTAACCCAGCCAACAAAAGGGAACGTTATAGTGGCAAAGCCAGATACCTATGACAGCGCCAAATGTCTAGCACAAACCCTGATTGATCACAATGATGACCAAGAAGAAGCAGACACCACTCCCGAGCCAACAGAAAAGAGTGGTGAGAAAAGAAAGTTTTGGAAAAAGAAGAAGAAGAGTCAGTATTCCCCGGAACCCTCGAAGAAACAGCAGATAGTGGCAGTCCACGCTGCCACTACCCCTGTCGTTGTATCTGTCGTAGGTTCCTCGGCCCAAGCACCTGTCACCGGATATGCCGGTATCCTCCCATGGTGTAACCGATGTAGCTACCATCATCGTATCCCTGGTCCTTATCGTGCAAAGTTTTGTAAGAGCTGTGGCCAGGAAGGTCACCTCGCACGAAGCTGCAAAACCCCAACCCCATCAGCTAGTCAAGCTTCCAGAGCTGGTATCGGTCAAACCTGCTATAGTTGTGGTGAGGTCGGACATTATAAGCGAAGCTGTCCTAAGGCAGTAACATCTGGCAACACCGGGAGAGTCTTAGCTATGGGACAAGAAAGGACAGCCGCCGACCCCACCGTTGCCACAGGTATACTTCTCCTCGATGAATTTTGTGCTCGTGATCCTTTTCGATTCTAATGCTGAAAGAATTTGCTAACCATTCATTCAAATATCTTTCTAAACTAAATCCTTCGTTAGTAATCGAAACGTGTACCATCGAGATGATCAACCAGTAAGAAAGAGAACGTTAACGTCATATCCTTAGATCGTATCCTCAATTTGGATTATTATTCCTTTCCGTTCAATTTATTGATAAAATTTTCGTGAAAAGCTTTGATGCAATCATTGGCATGTAATGACTGAGTCTCATTCATGCTGTTATTCTAGTTTTCGAAAGGGTCGTCCGTCCGAATCTTTCTTCTGACCCGACTCTCATGATTCTCGGCATCAAACCTAAATCCAACCTTCGCATCTTCGTGCATAAGAGCTTAGAAAGTTTCCCATGCATTCCTCGTCCGTGTGATATTCGGGAAACGAGAAGTCTGCAACTCTTTCCCCGATGCCCTTCCCGAAAATTCTCGAGAATTCCTTCCGAACGTCTAGTCAAGTCTAGTATCGACCTAATTTCCTTGAACTACCTCATAGCCGATCCTCCGGGAGGATGATGTATCCAATATAGCGACCAGGACCTGGCATGATCACCACTAGTTCATAGTGGTGCCCTTCGGTCAACCATCTTCCCTGGTTATGTAGATAAGCAAGGCCATTATACCCGTGAACCTTCCAAAAGCTAAGATGATAAGGAATTAGTCGGCACCAGAGATACCTATAGAAACCTGTAACTTAGTAACATTAGACCCTTCGCGATACTTGTAGGAACGATTCCGTAACCTTCAAACTCCGGTTACCCTTGGAACTTAGTAACACCCATCTGATACTTCACCTCTCGGTCCTTAAGAAGTATCTACCCAACGAAACCAACACGCGTCCCGATATTGAGGGTTCGCTGGATCGTCAAGCGGAGACCCGATGCCACTTGGGAACGTGAAAACCCAGAGTAGCTGATCCACCCGCTTCTCTTTTCATTTCATGAGCTGTATCGTAACCTTTGAATTTCGGGACGAAATTCCCTCTAACGGGGGGATAATGTAACAACCCGAAATTTTCCATCACCGAAAACTCATTTTACCCATAAAACTCGCCATTTATCGATTCATTCTGATTTCATTTTTGGGCTAAATTATTTAAACTTATATGTTTATTTAATACTAATGAGTGTCCAAACCCCTTAGGAACTCATGAAATTAGCCCAAAATGTTTAATTCAAAAATTTTAGAAACGTCCCCGCCGAGTTACGGAAACTTAATCGGGTGCGACCAAAAGCCCCGTTTAGTGCCGGTATCGGGTAGAATTTCACCGTGTCCAAGTTTTGCGACCTATTTAAACACGTTTAAGCTTCCATTTGAAGCTTTTGCTTCCTCTATCTACTCTCTCTCTAACCTCTCTCCTAAATCCAAGTTTAAGGGTCCAAATCACAAGTTTAAGGCTTCTAATCACCAAGGAATCTTGTGCATTCGCGAACCCAGAACTGACGTTTAGGATCCAAACCGACGTGTTTCTCAACCGGTGAGTTCGTACCCCTACCTTTTTTAAGTGTTTTTCAAATGGTTTTTTAGACGTTTTCAGGGGGGATACAAGCAAAAGTACAAGGAAAATCTTGTACTTAAATGTATTTCAGTTCAAATGTTTTACTTCATGTATGTTTCTAATATTGAAAATTGTGATAGCTAATGGTTCGAATTGCAGGTTAAACTGTTAGACTAAAACCATATTTCTTTAAATAGTGTTTTGATTTATATTACTTTTTATAAAAGAAATCATACTAAACATAACTAAGACGAATACGAATATAACTTAGTACGAATCCGAATACGAATATCACTTAGTACGAATACGAATACAAACACGAATACGAATGTAACCAATAGGATAGTACGAATATGAATACGAATACGGATGTAACCAATAGTATAGTACGAATACGAATATGAATGTAACCAATAGTATCGTACGAATACGAATACGAATATAACTATTAGGTTAGTTACGAATACGAATGTGAGTACGAATATAACTAATAGGATAGAGCGAATACGAATACGAATAGAAATAGGACTACGAATGCGAAATAACGCCTTTGAATGACACCAAGACTTCGAATATACAGTTAGTGTACGCCTTGAATGTCACCAGAGTTTCGAATTTAATACGAAAGTACGCCTCTGGACCTCTACTGAGTTTCGAATACATCCGCCTCAGAATGTCGACAGTGATACGAAAATACAACTAATGTACTCTTTTGGAATCCACCAGAATAATCGAAAATACTGTAATGTACGTTTCTGGTGAATCCAAATATACGAAAATACAACTAAGTTTGTAGATTTTAGACATACGAATGTAGGACAACTAAGAGTTTAGAATACTTAACTTATACCGCAAGTATGGTAATCATTAGCACTTCGAAATCAAACCCATGAACCAACCTCAACACATAGGAAAATATGGGATTTTCCTGAGATAACATAACAACTAGTAACGAACTTAGAAACGAATAGACCACTCAATACATAGGAAAATATGGGATTTTCCTGGATAGCATATCAATACATAACGAATAAAGTAACAAACGAATAACTAAAACTATTAGAAAAATATGGGATTTTCCTTGAATGACATAACAAACCATTTTCGAAATTGTAACAAAGGATAACTAAACTGTTTTTATAAGAAAATATGGGATTTTCTTGAACAACAACTTTTTCAGAAAGCAAAGGAAACTCGTTCTTTTCAAAACTAAACCGCTTATGAACTCACCAGCTTTATGCTGATTTTCAAACCGCTTGTATTCTCAGGTCAGCGTTAGACAGGTACACAACCACCTTTTGGAGAAGACGAAGCGTTCCGAAGACTCGTCTTTACTTTTGTTCATATGATATATGTCTAACACTTGTATAACTTTTCTTTCAAACAAATGTAAACAAAATTATGTAATGTAATGTTTTGTGTTTACTGTTTTACTATGTGCATTGGATTTGATACTCAACGTGGAGTCAACCGTGAAAATGTTTTCGCCTTTGGTTTTCGGGGTGTGACACAATACGACACCTAAAATGACCCTATTTATTCCAAGAGGTAACAGTTCTAAGATAGAATAAAAATTTGACTTCGTAACTTTTTATTTTCTGATGTTGCCATTAGAGAGTGCAAGCCTCTTGAAAGAACTGAGGATCATACATCATCATACCCATTTTGTTCAGAAAACCATTGAAGTTGGTTTCATCTAATGCCTTGGTAATGACATCAACAATCTCATCGTCAGATGGAACAAAAATAAGTTCAATGTTACCATTTAAAACATGATCTTTAATGAAATGGTACCGTATGTCGATGTGCTTCGTCATAGAGTGCTGAATTGGATTGTGTGAAATGGAAATAGCACTTTATGAGTCACAATATATTGAGATTTGTTAAAACCGGTAACCACAGTCCAAGAGCTGTGATTTTCATCCAAAGAACTCGAGATGTGCAGCTAGCAGCATCAATGTATTCCGCTTCAGCTGTTAAGAGTGCAATGCAATTATGTTTCTTGGATGACCAACTAACCAAACGGCCACCCAAAAATTGACTGACACTGGATGTGCTTTTTTTGTCCATTTGAAGACCGCCATAGTTCGAATCGGAATATGATTAAAGGAGGAAACGTTCATTTGTTGGGTACCAGATCTCAAGTCTCTTGGTACCTTTGAGGTATCGAAATATTTGCTTAACAACCAAGAGATGAGATATATTTGGATTAACTTGTAATCTGGCACACAAGCATGTTGAAAACATGATGTTCGAACGACTTGCTGTAAGGTAGAGTATTGATGCAATCATTCCTCTATACTTCTTTTCATTAACATCAACACCTGAAGGGTTCGAAAATATTGTGTCTAAAACCCATTGGTACCTTGGTAGAGGCACAGGTGTCTATTGAGTATTTCTTGAGGAGTTCTGAGATGTACTTTTCTTGGTGAATGAAAATTCATCGATTGTTTTTTTAATTTGAAGACCGAGGAAAAAACTCAATTCACGATTCATACTCATTTCAAAACGATTGGTCATTAGGTTGGCAAAATCAACAACCATTGATGAATTCGTAGATCCAAAAATGATATCGTCAACATAAATTTGGACAACCATGAGAGGTTTTCCATTTGACCTTCGGAACAAGGTAAGATCGAGAATACCTCTTTGAAAACCAGAACGCTTAAGGAAGTCGGTAAGAGTCTCGTACCAAGCACAAGGAGTTTGTTTTAGGCCGTAAACAGCTTTTTGGAGTTTGTAGCAGTAGTTTCGATATGAGAGATTGACAAAACCGGGAGGCTGATGTAGATACACTTTCGTATCTAGTTCACCACTTAGAAAAGCACCTTTAACATCTATTTGGTAAACCTTAAAGCCTCTGTGAGCAACATAAGTAAGAAAGATTATGATGGCTTCAAGACGGGCAACCAGAGAAAAGGTCTCGTCATAGTCAAGTCATTCGATCTGTGTGAATCCTTTGGCCACCTGTCTTGCTTTATTCTGAATGATAACTCCTGCATCATTTAGTTTGTTTTGAAACGCCCATCTAGTACCAACAAGTGGATGATTCTGAGTAGGAGGGACAAGTGTCCAGACTTCATTTCTATCGAATTCTGTCAATTCTTCCAACATGGTTGTAATCAAATGAGCATGTTCTAATGCTTATTTAATGGATTTGGGTTCAACCATTGAGATAAATGTCGATATATGACATTCATTTTGAACACTTATGGCAGATCGTGTTTGTACACCAGCGCTTGGATTTTTAATAACTTGGTTTGGAGGATGATACATGGTCCATATATCTAATCTCGGAAGCTATTGTGTAGTGGAGGATCCTATATCAACAATGGGGTTGTGTTGCTCCCCCTGAATAGTTTGAACTTGTGGATGATGCTTCCCCATGAACTTCTGAGTCATATAGGTTGACATTGTCTTCAGGTGGGAAATCGAAGAAATTTGCATCATCATCGTTGTTGATCGGATTAGAGTTAAATTCTGTAGTTGCATCTTGGAATCCTTCCACATTTGATTCAGTGGATGGTTGACCATTCTCCCCCTCAACCTGTGAAGGTTGAAACGGTTCTGAATCAAATGGAGAAAAGGTTGGTGTCTGACCTGAAACAATTTGGGAAATAGGTGCTGTAGAGGATGAGGTTTTCCTTGATCAAGATTCCGAAGCAAGAGTAGTTTCTGAGGTTCTGAAAAGCGTTTCTGTCACACCCCCAAACCAGAACGGCGGAAACGTTCGGGGGCGGAGGACGTCATATTCAGTATCATAACAGTTCATAGAAAGGAAAGTACACACCGCCATACATATATAAAGGTTTTTAAAACGTTTACATCATTGTATTCATTACATGCCCAAAAGATAAAAGCATAAACATCTTTTAAAAGAAGTATTTAACGCCAGCACGTTAATCCCCAAAAGTTGATTTCCAAACCTGCTTAGCGGTTCCCTGAGAATATAAGTTATTTCAAAGAGAAAGTGTCAACAATTAAGTTGGTGGGTTCATATGTAGTTTAGAAAGTTTGTATGCCATTCCAATTGAGTGTATGTTTTCCAAGAAAATCCCTTATTTTCTTATAAAAGTGTGAAATGCATGAGAATATATGTATTGAATAATATGGATAGTTAAATCAAGAAAATCCCTTATTTTCCTATTAGTTGTTTGTTTTGTATACCGGGAAAATCCCATATTTTCCTAAAGTGATAGTTAGCCTAATGTCCCAGACTAAAAACCGAAAGCAAAGGACATGCCTTAGGGAGTTAGAGCATAGATTTATATAATAAAACCTAGTAGAAGATTTCAGTTTGTTAGATGAAGAATAGTTTTAATAACTGCTCATTCATCAATCAGAAGTACTATAATAATTGTATATCCGATGAGTTTTATAACCATACTAAACATAATATGCATGTAGCGACGTTCTTCAGGCGTCGTAGCGTTATGACAAACTGTCACCCCAAAGGACGGACTGTAGCTAACAGTCAGGGCGCGGGATCATGACTTCCCGTATAGATCTATACACATTTGACACGTTCTCCGAACGGGAGACTCTGGTTATAGACAGGACTTGAAGCGGTACCTTTTAGCAAAAAGGTATTATTTGAAGATGTACACGTCTCACGGATTCTCAACTAAGTCTGTATTAAAGTAGTAGTTTCGTATGCAAACTTTATCCTTTTTCACAATGTTCGACAATGCATAAATCATAAGTTTTTAAAATGTATTAAAACGGTTTAGCAACGAAGGATGCTTTGGAATTGCTAAATACTTTGTATAAATCTAGTGCATGCAAAATGTGACAAGAGTTTTCACATAGTAGTAGTGAATCACAAGTGATTCATTCGATAAAAACGAGAACAGTGAAACTTTATGAAATACACGATAATAACCGTATGTTTACTTGTATTCCCCCCCCCTTAAAAGAGTATAAAAAGCATTTAAAATGTATTTTAAAAAAAATGTGTTTGTAGGGGTATGAACTCACCAGAAGGTTTGAAGAAAGCGAGATGGAAACCGGGCAGAATTTCATCTCGGGAAACGGATTTTTCTCGGGATTCTCGGGAATCTCGGGAGTAAAAACGATCTTCGGGACTTGGGCAAAATGACCAGGGCTTCGGGTTAGCACGGGCACGGAAAACGAGGCAAAACGCAAGAGAAACGAGAGGAAATGAGCAAGTTTTCCCGGAACCCTCGCATCCCTTTTATAGGGGCTGAGAGGGCTCGGTACGCGGGGCGTACCCGTGCGTTATGCATGACCGAGTCCTCGACTGCCCCGGAGCTCGGATGGGACGGGGCATAGCTCGCATAGAAGGCGACGTGGTCGAACCGAGGCCCTTGATTTGAGTACGCGGGGCGTACGAGGGTACGCAGGGCGTACCTCGGTTCCATCTCCTGACTCCTCTTCGGATATTACCAAGAGTTTAAAATTAAAAATATATATTAATTATTTATTAAACTTCAAAAAGTCATATCTCCTTCATACGAACTCTGTTTTCGACGTTCTTTATATCCACGCGTAGGTGAGACTAAGATCTACAACTTTCGTTTAGATTCCGTCGGCAAATTCCGAAATTATTTTTATTATTTATTTTTAAAAGACCGTGTTTAAGGAATTTCTTTAGAAATTCACAACTTCTTTATCTGACGTCGGTTTTTGCCAGACTTTTTACCGCTGAATTACCATTGTCGACACCTTCGATTCTCGTTTAGGTCATTCCGGCCAAAAGTCGCTCGATCTCCGATTCGAGTTTTTAGCTGCCTGCTGCTAAGCCGAACGTTAAAAAAAATCATAAATTCAATTTACGAAGTCGGATTTAGGCGTTCTTTTTATGTAATTTTGCAGTTTAACGATATCTATGACTTTCATTTAGACACCTAAGGTCAAAAAGTATTTTATTGAAACTTTGCGTTTTTACATAACTTCGTATTGCCGGTTTTTGTCAGAAAACTTAGAATGGTCATAACTTCTTCGTTATAACTCGGATTTTAGTGTTCTTTATAAACTTGGAAATCTTAAGACGATATCTACTACATAGCGTACTCCAACCAGAGCTTTTGAATACTTCATTTTTCGATGGTATCCCAATTGCTTTTTCCAAGAGGCTACAAGACTCGATTTTTAATGACCTGAAATGATGGGTTGTTACAGTTTCAAAGTCAACTTCCTGAATTATTTGAAGGTTCGGAGATTCTGGTGGAGGAGCATCAGACTCCAGTATGTGAGTTGTAACATAGGTTGGGCCAGAATTCCGAACGAAATTGTCATCAAAGGTGACATCAAAGATTTCTTCTAGAACTCGAGTACGTCGATTAAGAACTCGATAAGCCTTTGATTTTGCAGAGTAACCAAGAAAAATTGCTTCATCAGCTTTGGGTTGAAACTTTGTAAGCTGATCATGGTTGTTTTTGATGAAGCATCGACATCCAAAAATGTGAAGAAAGGATATACTTGGCTTTCGACCATTCATTGCTTCGTATGGTATCATGTTGAGGTGGCAGTTTATAATACTCCTATTCTGAGTTAAGCATGCAGTTGAGACAACTTCAGCCCAAAGATAAAGTGGAAGATTAGCAAAGTTAAGCATGGATCGAGTAGCTTCAACAAGTGTTATGTTGCGTTGTTCGACTACATCGCTCTGTTGTAGAGTGTATGGAGCAGAGACATTGTGGTTAAAAATTTTCTCAGTGAGGAAGTTCTCGATAGTGGCATTGGTGAACTCCGAACCATTATCACTTCGAATTTGCCTTACTGGAATTTTGATGAGAACTTCAATTCCTTTGATAAAGTTGTTGAGTTCAGTGGTGGTTTCTGACATGAGCCTTAGGAAGAAGACCAAGGTGAACCTAGTAAAAATCATCCACAATCACAAGAATGTATTTTTTGTGATGTAGACTCTCTACTATTGAGGGTCCACACAAGTCAACATGCAGAAGTTCTAACAGCTTTGAGATGGATTTTTCAATGATAACGGGATGACCCTTCTTCGATTGCTTTCCAAACTCACACACAACACATCAATGATCATTTTCGAACTTGAGGAGTGGAAAACCTCTTAACATTTCACCAGAAACAATATTATTCATATATCGAAAGTTTAGATGAGCAAGCCTTCTATGCCATAACCAACTGACGTTGGGAACATCTTTTGAGAGTAAGAAGAGTTGGGACTTTCTAATGATCATGTTGATGTCAAGAGGACACATGTTCTTGTTGCAATTTGACTTGATTAAACATTCCTTTCGGTCTTCTATCATGACATAGCTTTGTTTCTTGGAGAATTCAACTCGTCAATTCACATCAGTGAGTTGATCCACACTTATCATATTATGTTTCAAATCAACTACATATGTGTCACACCCGGAAACCAGAACGGCGGAAACGTTCTGGGGTGGATGACGTCATGTCAAGTATCACAACACATGCATTATAGTAATCAAAGTACAACAACCATTGCATTAATAGTTATAGTTTTACATGGTTTAAATTACAATACATCAAAGTAATACAAGTAATAATATAAGTGCAGTTTGGTACTAAGCTATCTTCATCAACAGCTCCGGGAATGTACCTGTCTAATGCTGACCTAAGAATACAAGTTATTTGAAAAGCGAGTATCAGCATTTTTACAAATGCTGGTGAGTTCATAAGTATTTAGTGTCATTTTATCCAAATAACTTTAATAAAAGTGGTAGTTTTAGAGTATCCATTACATTAGTGTCTTTTCCAGAAAATCCTATATTTTCTTTAATAAAAGCAGTCTTCTACCAAGACTGGACAGAGTTATGTGGTCAAAGTAGTTTTCCCCTAATCGCTATCATTATCAAAATACAGAATTTGATTATTAAAGAAAGCAAGAGAAATCAGGGAAATAACATATGCCTCAGCAGTGAAGACTGCTGACTAAGGCAAAGGAATCATAGACTCCAGGAGAGTATCGAACAAACGACACGCCTGGCTCAGTCTAACAAAGAAAGACACAGACCCCAGACGGTACCAAATGAAAGGTACGGCTAGGAAGGTCTAAAAACAGAGGATACAGACCCCAGACAGTATCAAATGAAAGATACAGCTAGTAAGGTCTAAAAACAGAGAATACAGACCCCAGACAGTATCAAATGAAAGATACAACTAGCAAGGTCTAAAAACAATGTGACTCTGAGAGTGGGTTTCCAGCATACAGTGTAAATTGCTGGTAAAACACTATTACCTTAAGGCCATGAATTATAAGGTAACCTGGAATACTCGTAACCATACTAACCGACACTAGAGTACCTGACGCCCTGCAAGCGTCTATAAAATGTGACATTTGTCACCCCTTGGCTTGGTAGGTCGTGGACTGTAGCTAGCAGTTAGGGTGCGGGGGTGTCAATCCCGTATAGATCTATACACACAATGTCCGCTCTCCCTACAGGAGACTCTGGTTACCATCTATACGACGGAGAAGGTCGTGTCCCGAAGATGCATCCCAAATAGTGGGTAGTGGGTTTCCAATATAAGTGTTGAATTAGTGGTAGAGACTCATACCTGAACTGACTAATGTAAACCTATATGTCTATGCTCGTATACATAGTATATAAATAATGAATCAAACGACCTTCGTACGACCATCCAATCCCACCAGACCACATCTCAACGAAGAAAAGGAAATAGGGCGGACAAGCCTTCCTAAGTCCTTCAATCATTATTTATATGCACCTATACAAGAACAGGCATACATCTAACTACGTTTGAGTGTGTAATAAGTGGAAACGTATCGTGAAGTATAACCAAATCGTGATGTAAAACCGAATCGTGATGTATAACCGAATCGTGATGTATAAGCGTATCGTGTGGAATAACCAAATCGTGAAGTGTAACGAACAGTGTGGAATAACCGAATCATGAAGTGTAAACGAACAGTGTGGAATAATTGAATCGTGAAGTATAAACGTGAATAAGTGGGGGCGTATATGAAGCAAAAGCGATATCAAGTAGGGGTTTAAACTAACCAGAAGTGAAGCAGCGGTATCTAACAAGTAAAAGTAAAAGTATATGACATGAAAGAGAACTTTGATCAAAACCTTGGAAAAACCTTTATACTTAAGAGAATCACAACTTGGTATTTGTTGGTAAAATAAGTTATAAACCTTTAGAAAGTCTTTGGAAACCTTTCATAAACCAGTTTAAAAATGAACTTTGGTAAAACAGTATAAGTAAAAGATTTGAATAACTGAAACCATTTTAGAAAATAATTTATAGTATCATACTTGGTAAAATAGTTTACAGTGTGGTAAATCCTTGTGCATGCGGGTTATCAATCACATATGATTGATATGATAACTGGCATGTTTAACTTGTATTCCCCCCTATAAAACATGTAAAAGCATTTAAAAGGTTCATTCAGGGGTATGAACTCACCTGGTGTAAGTGGATCCGACGAAGGTGCCGGTTGGGTGCTCGGTGTCAAGTAAGGACTTGGACACACTTAGTGACCTATTTAACATATGATAACATATGTTCACATACAATTAGTACATTTAATACTAATTAAACAAGTATACGCTTCCTAAGTGCGAAAACACTTTTAATTAAGCGTTTGGGGTGTCCCGGGTAACATTTAAGGGTGTGTATGGATCAAATAAGGAGTTTACTCTCCTAAAACTCACTTTATATGAGTTCACGGTTGGGAGACCATGTTCCCCATGATTTTACGGCCGTAAACTCATGGGAGGATTGTTTTAGGATGATTTCAAGTCCCTAATGCTTCTAGAAATGGTTTTAAGTAATTATCCAAGGCTATAGGGGTGTTTAGGGTTCTGAGAGTGCACTGCCTTGGAGTTTATGGTCCAAATGACCACTCCTTGGGAGTTTACGGCCGTAAGCTCTATGACTTGGCCGTAAACTCTCCTACACCCACAAAATTTGATGATAAGGCCCTTGGTTCAATTCTAGTAATTTGTAATAAAAGTCTAAGGCCATTTGGGGGATTTAAACTACCGTTTGGCATGGTTTGGGGATGTTTATGGTCTAAGCATATGCTTGGGCCGTAAACTCCATTTTACCCCTCAAATCTATGTGTTTATTTGTTCCAAAACCGAAATAGCAAGTCCCTAATTTATGTCTTAAGCCTAAGGGTGGTTTGGGAGTCTTTTTGGGGCATTTTTGCAAGGATAAGAGGTGTTTACGGCCTAAGCATGTGCTTGGGCCGTAAACTCTCTTTTATGCCCTAAAACTTTGTGTTTTGATGTTTAAACACTCCTAGATAAATTCCCTAACTAGTATCCAAGCTCAAATAAGGAAGAATTGGGACTTTTGGCCACTTTTGGGGTGTTTACGGCCTAAGGAGGCTCTTAGGCCGTAAACTCCTTTTCCTTATCCTTTACATGATATTTTTGAGCTATAATAACAATAATGCATGTTTAGAACAAGTTAGGGTTGAAGGTCTTACGTTTAGGAGCCGAAAATCGCGGTTTTGGAGTCGAAAACGAGTCTAGAGAGAGAAAGTAGTGAGAGAGAGGAGTTGGAGTGGTAAATGGTTTCTAAGGGGTGTTACACTCCCTTTATATAGGTCTCGGGTGTTGCACCCAGTATACGACTACCCGATACTAAAGCTTAACGGGGTTAAACTTTTTACCCAGGTTAATTGGTTGAATAATATAACCTTATTCCATTAAATGAGAATAACATTAACGGGCTATATTTAATTTACCAAAACAAATATTCACATGAAATATAAATAAATAATTAGATATTTATTCATTTTACGACCTCAAATTAACGGAACTATTATAACGCGGAATATTCCGTTAACGGAAATGGGGTAATGTAACGGAATAAACTTTGGGTTGTCACAATATGCCACGTTTGAAATAGAGAGGTTGCCATTTGTAGGGATGTAATAACCTATGATATGAGAGTTGGAGTTGTTACCATATGTCACGTAGCCAACATTTGGTGAATCTTTGAGATCTCGCAGAAAATCCTTCTACCCCGTCATGTGCATGGAGCAAGCACTATCAATATACCATATTGTTTCTTTCTTCGAAGAACAGAGTGCCTGCAAAATTAGTGAGTTGTGGAGTTTTTAGGCTCTGAGTTAGGTTTTGGGACAAGGGCCCGAGTTTTGGACTTGGGTTGTGACTTTTGAACAACAATAGTTTTAGAGGGTTTATTCTGATATTCTTTTGGGAACAAACAGAACGACATTGTCCTTTCATCTATCCAATAATCATACTCAATGACATGTGGTTTCATAACAACTTTTCTCGTATCACCAGCTTTCGAAGCAGTGTGAATCACTATTTCATTCGGAGTTGCAATTTCATTTTTGAGATTTTTCACTTTCCATACAAGATTTAGTTTTGAAGATTTTTTCGAAACTGTTTTCTTATAAGCTCGGTTTTTGTTTGATGATATACTTGATTTTGAAAGCTGTTCAGGTTTGAAAATTGTACCATCAGATTTGGCTATAAAAACAGATGAAACATTTCGAGAATAGTTAGTACTGACAGATTGAGTATCTGCAATGGGTTTTTTCGAGGTGGGGTTGACCTCTTTCTTATGTTCCAATTGACTGAGAGAATTAGATGGCCTTTTGAGAATCTTAGTGGGTGCGAAGGTATTGTGACTCCTAGTTGATGGATTGTTAGTCCGAGATACACTCTTTTTGGAGTTCTCAAGGAATCTGGAATTTTATATTTACTTAATTTCCTTTTTGAGAGCATTTTTGGCTTCTACCTTAGGATCAATAACATCTTTCCTATTTAACATGGGTTTCTTTTTGGAGTTGAAAGATGATTTGGAAGTTTGACTAATAGAGGGGTTGTCAAACACAAGTTTGATTGGCACAAATTTAGTTTTGGAGACCACTTGTGAATCAGACTCACATGAATTCGATGAATTATCAACGTCACTATCTAATGATGCCCAAACAAACCCTGAAGTATCTGGTTCAGTAGTGTCCGAAATGATCTCTTTAACAACACAGTTGGTAGGAGGATTGTGGTTCGGAGTTTGAATGACAGTGATTGGAATGCTAGAGTGAGATTCCAAGGTCTGATTCACGCCCAGCTTTGTCAGAAGCGGAAGAGGCTTGGAATCGGGACACTTAACAACTATAGGCTGAAACTTAGGAATCAGTGATGCAAATTGGTCAGAAGTCTCAGGAAGGGATGACAAATATGAGACAGGGTTGTCCGAATGTTTGATGTTCGGAACGTCTCCCATAAAAGTTAGGTTTTGCAACTCCTTCAAGGGACGAGCAATAGGTTTCGGAAACCAGGAGCTTTTGACCAAGGATGACGAAAATTGTGAGTCACTCGTTCATTTTCTTTAAGAATGTTAATGGAATTATGGAAAGCATCTATTTTAGCATTGAGACGTTTGTTGTCAGATATTAAAACATTTCTTTCAGAATAAGTGATTTCACATTTGTCTTTAAGAATGATACATTCATCTTTTGACATTACAAGCTCTCATTCTAAAGACTCTATTTTCAACTTCTTATCCTCAAAATGTAACCTAAGACGACTTAATTCACTCTCCTTCTTCTCACTGGCTTCTATGGCTGACTCATAAGCTTTGTAATGATGGTTATATCTGATTGGATCGGAGTTAGATAAGGTTCACAAATAAATAATTCAAAATTATTGTCTGTAATCATAAACTTTACCTATTAAACGATGCTTCTACCAGGTGGATCGTTAGTAGCCATGTAGTTGTAGTTGGGTTCAACATCTTTATAATCTCCCTCTAGTCCAGATGATAGTAGCCTTTATCACATTCAATTGTTTTTCTAGCCATCAGACACTTGTTTCTATTCGTACTCATGTCAACATCATCTTCAGAAGACCAGTACCCTTCCACATCTCTTGATAAAGTGATAAAAAATGCCTTTTCACTTTCTGCCAGTTCTTGAGCCCGGCATGCATAATAAGTAGAGTTCTTGATCTTGGGTTTCTATGGGACTTCAACTAAGCAGTCTTTGGCAAAATGGTTCACATGACCACATTTGTGACATACAATCTTAGGTTTGTCTAACTTCGGAGTCTATGAAGATTCCGAGGTGTGGTTTGGTGTAGGAAGGTTAGGTTTGTAAGTTGGAGGATTTTCGAAAAGTTTGTTAAATGGTTGAATATTGTTTTGATGAGGAGCATGGAAACAGTTGTGATATGGTTTGTTAAAAAGGATGATTGTATTTCATGGAAAGCAAAGCAAAATCCCATTGAAAGCGGAGTTCGGAGTCAATTTCTTCATTACTGAGGTCACCATTCAATTCATAGTTGTTGTTTGTAGGAACAAGTAAGGCTGGAGGTGAGGGTTGAACAGGTGGGATATATGGAAAAGTAGTGGTGAAGGTTTCCGAGACAGTGAGGTTCGGAATCTGAGGATCATAAGAACTAACAAGAGATAAAGGACCTCGTGTGAATTCTCGTAGGGTTTTTGCAACGTTTCACTCATGACCTTGAAGCTCATCGAACAGTTGGTAGAGCTTAAGCTTTTTCAGGGATCCATTACTCTGAAGACACGATTTCACATTTCCCCATCCCTTTCTGAGACTGTTAATGAACTTGAGGTTGTATTCAAGTGGGGTTCGGACTATCCTATGAACTATCATGTTGTTGATGATGATTCAGTATCAGTTTGAGGCTAAGGCAACAGATTCACCAGGAGTTGTAGTGATGGTATCGAACTCATCGACAACCAAGGTAAGATGCTTATCCTTCATGTTCTCTGATCCCTCGAACAAATCTTGAAGTATGTCCCAAATCTCTTTAGCAGATTTAGACAGTTTAATGTGCTCAAAGAAAGAAGGAGGAACACAAAACACCATTTCGAAAAGGCAACTTGATCTTCATGCAGCTTTTTGATGTCATCAGTAGTGAGATATGCCTGATGTTGTTTATCTTGTCCAATGAGAGTTGTAGCAACATCTCTAACAATTGTTTGAACTAGAACATGTGGACCTTCTTTAACAAATCTCCATATAGCTTCACTTTTTTCTTTACCAAGTAAAAGAATTTCCATTCTGAGTTTCCAATGATCATACTCTTCAACAACTAGCAATGGGGCATGAGAAGGACAGCCTGTGCTATTTGTTATTTGCATTGAATACATTTGTTGAGAATTAGAAGCAGCCATTGAAGTTCAGATATCTTGAGCAAAAGCGGTATATAAAAGAACTTTTTTCCTGAACACAAAATGATCAAAATTCCAGGGTAATCTCGAATCAACTATAATTTGTTCTTATGGATTGAAAGAACAACTACTCAAGCTCTATTACCAATTGTAAGAACAAAGATACGATGCTTAGGGACAAGGTTTGAAAACTCAAACCTTGAGTTAATGCTTATGATCAATGTCTGCTTATAACTATATGTTCCAGTCAAGTCTAGTCAAGTCTGGCTAGACCAGTCGAGACTGAATAGAAAAATCAACAAAGTACTTCAAGTATTAAATATGCAACTATGAGTATAATCAAGGTAAAGACAATAAATGAACAAGTAGAATTTTTGAAAGAGTTTAATTTGAGAGAAAAGTGAAAGTGAAGTAAATTTGAATATAACTATCTTGGGAGAAACAATACGTCTTCTTTTCTTGTCATTAAACACTCCTTAAATAGGAAAAGGAGATACAACATATAGACTAAAATACATACAAAGGACTGGATAAATGAGTTACATCTGACACTCTGATTATCCAACTTGACAAAATAACTTAGTCTTGTGTAAGGTTGCATCAAACTAAATAAAACATAATTAATGCACAGACGGATACACTATCTTGGAACATCTCTTCACTTCGAACCATAAACTCCACTTCTGACTTCAACCACCATCTCGTACCATAACCACTTCGGATATAAGCCTGACTTTGGAAGTACAAAGGTTAGAGATTGCTAGAGGTTCACTTCCAGGTTCCAACAATTATTAATAAATATATCAACACTTGTATTTAATTGGAAAATTATTATTTCATGAAAATAATATTTTACTAATTAGGAATTTATTATTTGTGGAAATAATATTTATTGGAGAAATAACAACTTATGAAATATATCATAACGTATGATTATTTATAAGTTATATTTATATCTTAATAAACTAGTTCAATTTACATAAAAGGTGGTTTTATATAAAATAAGATATTTATATATTCATATTTATATCTTAATAAGCTAATTACAATTTATATAAAAGATAGTTTTATATAAAATAAGATATTTATATATGACTAGTTATATAAATATATATATGTTGGAAATTCTTTATAAAAATGATTAATTTTTATAAAGATAAGATGTACGTGTATATAAACTAGCCATGAGACAATTTTTTTTCATCATTATGGCCTAGCTTTTTCGAAAATAGAAGAGGAAATCAAGCATGGCTCAGTTTCAAATTGTTTAATCAATTCATGCCATGCTTGGGACAAAGTTGTCCATGATTTTGCTTAATGGTCTCCCTTTCACTTTTTGGCTATTATATAAGAGAGAGCATGGAAGGGTATTAACACACTTCTTGCAAGTCTTATTCTTCCTCTTCTTAGAGGATTGCCAAATTTCGGAATTCAAAGGTTGTTCTTCTTCTCCATTCTCTTGCATTTCGAGGCTAGACAAAGTCCCTTTGTTGCTTCACCTTTGAACATATATTTGGTATATATTTCAAAGGCTTATGAACAACACATTACAAGTGAATACTAGTATGTTTTGATGGTTCTACTCTTGCTTGGTGGATACTTGTAGAGAACTCTTGTTTTAGAGTTTCATGTCACACTTCATCAACTTCCAACCTCCCATGAGGATCAAAGTCTTTAAAGGTTGTTATGTTTTCCATTCTATGGTTGTTTTAATCTTTCAAACTCTTGCAAAATGATCCTTGGTAGGTAAAATGGTTTTAGTTTTATTCAACAATTTTAAAGCTTTCGCTGTCAATTTTACCGGTTGTGAAACCATATTTTTTAATAAAAACCCAACAATCCAGACATATCTTAGCAAGGGTCTACCAGATCTAAATAGATGATGGTAGAAATGAATAGATATGGACAAAACTAAGGTGAAATGCAACAAATATGGATGGATCGAGGCAAAAACGAGTTTGGTACCAAGTAAGAAGATAACTATTCACTTGGGTCTGCAGATGGCGCCAACTGATGTGACTCAGATCTTTAGGAGGTCTTCGGGACTGCTCCTACTACGTTGATCTAGAATTACATTGCAAATTCTTTAGAACCGTCCCAATGATTATGCACCGAGAGCAGGCTCTGACGCTCAAGTTTGATCGATTTGTTGAAATGAGATCGTTCCTCTTAGGCATAGAGAACAATCATGGTGTAATGGGGGAGTGTATAGACATCATAGATATTAACGCCTTAGGGTGGAGGAAGTCTGAGAGTGGAAGGCCCTCCTTCATTAATGAGGATATGTTCTATTTATAGAGTATAATTAGGTCGAGGGCAATTTGGTCAGGCCATAGGCCAACCCAATTCAGGCCTAGCTAGCCAGGGGCTAAGCAAGGTCGCCTAGGAGAGGTGTGGGGGGAGTGTCAGGCACAATTAACTTGCTAGAGTTGTCTAGGTAATGCCAATGAACTAACATTATATATATATATATATATATATATATATATATATATATATATATATATATATATATATATATATAGACACACACACGATCGATAATTTTGAATTTTTTTTACAGCATGTGGATAAGCACATTCTTTTTTTAAAATGTGTGTATACACAAAAAAAATATGAATATGCATAAAAAATGCATAATTTTTAAATTTTCATTTGGTAAATATTAATTTCTAACTATGTAAACGTTTTGTTGAAATATATATCTTTTTAAATTGCTTTTTTTAAAATAAAAAAAATTATTTTTTAAATTCAACGAATATTGTGTATATATATTTCGAAATTAATATTTAAAAAAAGAATTTTTCAAACTAAAAATCCATTTTTGATGTATGCTCATATATTTTGTGCATATTCATATTTGGTATTTTGTTTTCTCTTTTGTAAAATGATATATAGAAAAAAGTTATAATTTTACGATGTTTTTCAGCATTAGTTAGGATTTCATTTGAACTATACTCTCTCTCTCTCTCTCTCTCTCTCTATATATATATATATATATATATATATATATATATATATATATATATATATATATAAGAGATCAAATGACAAAAACACAAACACAATAATGAGGTAAACATTTTTTTTATTCTTTACATTTCATTAATATGAAATATAAAAAGGTACGAATAGTTCTGAATAAACATACCAAATTTAATCGTTCCATAAATATATTATGATAAAGAATTTTTAATATAACATTAATTAAGTTGAATTTAAAAATGAAATATTATCTTGTCTTAAAATTGGAAAACATTGTTAGATTAAACGTCTCAAAAATTTTATAAGTTATTAAGTTGTATTAAAATGTGAGTGATATTCTTGAACTGGTATTTCAAATTATATTGTATGGTTCAAACTACTCCATGGATCATGACAATGGGCCCCCTTATGAAGTCTAGGTTACAAGCCCAAGACTTGTCTTATTCCCTATAAATAGTCATATATTACTCATAATTAGGGTTAAGAGTGAGGCAAAATGTAGCCGCCAAAAATCATGAGGTTTCTTATGTAGACTTAGATTCTTTAATCTATTCTGAAAGTGTAATTTATTCCTCATGTTCATGAATAAATCGATTGATCACTCGAAATATCTTCATAAATGTGTTTGCACTTATTTTTCGCATCTTATTCATCAACTCGTTCTTAGGGTTTTATTCCCAACAAGTTGTATTAGAGTGGGTCTTTGAAGATCTATTGATTTTTGAAGTATCGGTTCTTAATTTGATGATTTTCTGCACAAGTTATTGCAGATTTTTGGTGTTTTGGCGTCTTGGAATCAAGCTTTCTGTTCAAGCAACTATTCATGGAGACTTATGTTTTATGTTATTGTTCATCTGGTATTTTTTTCAAACCGATTCGTTTTTATGTTCATATTTTTTATTAGATCTAGTTATTAGTTTTTCATCGGTAGTTCTATTCCCTTGTTTTAGCCAATTCATTTGTTCCTTGAACTATTCTTAAGCCCAATTTCTTTCGACTGCTATTCAAGCGTTTTGAGGCCATTTATATTGATTTCTGTTCGTTGGATTATACCCATATGTCGTTCTTTAACGTCGCTTGTTCTGTATCACACCGTCAACACTTCTTATGCCTTAATTTACTAATCGATTTGGTAGTTGAATCTGATTTCTTATGTATAACTAGTAGTGTCTTATTCTTATATAAGTTGTTAGATTTGTTCAACATCAAATATGATCGACGATTGATGATAGTTTCCTATTATCATTGATTGTGATTTTGGATCCAAAATTGTTCTTTGATGTTATTGAATCTTATTCTTGACAAATCAATATTTCTTTTGAGTGTAATGACCAAATTTTTATCAATAAATTTTTTCATTTTTAATTACTCAAACAATTCCCATAATTCATAATTTCCAAACCATTTGTTTTCCCAAATCACAATTATTACAAACTCAATGTACTTTTGAAAACATCAGATAGTCCCATCACACAAAAGAGAGGTAGACTGCACGCCACGTCATCATGTCTTGCCTTTGCCCTTCAGCTCTGAAGTACCTGAAACAATCAACATCCTGTAAGCGAAATGCTTAGTGAGTTTCCTAGAGCATACCACACACACAAACCACATATCATATCTCCTGTTAGCTATAAAAGCTACACATATATCACGTAAGCCATGCATACATGAAACCTGTGAAAGTGTCATGGGCTACCCCACATGGTCTTTGCCTAGGACTGCCATGGGCTCCCCCACATGGACTTACATCCAATTCCATGGGCTACCCCACATGGTCTTCACCTAGGACTGCCATGGGCTACCCCACATGGTCTTACATCCAATGCCACGGGCTTCCCCCGGGGTCTTCATATATAACATGCAATCACGTAACAGAACACAGAATGTCTACCACATATGTCATAATCACATAATGGGTTGGCCTTGGTGCCTTAGACCCATAGGTATGGTGAGAAGACTCACCTGTCACGAATGTTGAATTGACACTTTGCGACCAAATGTACCCCACAGGCTGCTCCACGCAACTACCTAAAAGGTGTCATAAAATTTCCAGTCATTTTCCCAAAGTCCATCCCGGTCAACTTCGGCCAAGGTCAAGTCCACGGTCCATGTTGACCCTAACTCACCGAGTACAACTAGTGACTCGCCGAGTTTCCCAGAATAACATCTACTCGCCGAGTCATCGAGGCGACTCGTCGAGTTCATATAGTCTAGATTGATAATCTAACGTCATTCGTCGAGTTCCCTTGCTTGACACTCGACACGTCTACGAACATCCAACCCTTGTGGAAATCTTACTCGACTCACCGAGTTGTTCCTTCAACTCGCTGAGTTCTAGGTAACCTTCATCCGACTCGCAGAGTTGTTCATCCAACTCGCCGAGTTCTAGGCAAAATTCATCGGGCTCGCCGAGTCCATGCCTGCCTTCAAATGACTCGCCGAGTCACCCCCTATGACTCGCCGAGTCCTTTCAGATCCCAAGCCATATAGACCCTTTTTGAGCCATGCAAAGCTTCCATACTACATATCTAGGCTCCTGAGGCATGCTTTCCACGTAAAGTTGCAAACTTTACGTGCATGCAAGGCTTTAAGGCCCTAAAATAGCCAATCTAAGCTTGGAATGAGGTCATACACTTGAGAGAAGGTACATGATAAGCTCAACTAATAACTTTATGCATCTTAAGGCCAAAAGGAGTTCAGATCTGAAGTTACAACTTCAGATCTTGGCTTAAACACAAAAGCCCTTTCTTAGAATCCATGCACAAGAGGGTTTTGGGTGGAAATGAGCCAAGAGACAGCTTAATACCTTCAGAAAGTGCTCCACAGAAGTAGATCTAGAATCCCCACAAGCCCTTGCTCCTTCTAAATTGATTCCTCAAGTGATTCCTTCACCAAATCCTTCCTTCAAGCTTTAAAAATCACCAAGAACACACTCACACTCGAATCAGGGTTTTTAAGGATTTATAGAGTTGTAAAGGGGAGGCCAAGGGAGGCTAATGACCCTTTAAATACGGTGCAAGGTCCTGGAATCTAGGGTTTCATCTGCCAGCATCTACTCGTGGAGTACCATAATGGACTCGGCGAGTAGATCATTAAACCCCCACGTACAGCCCCGCTACTACTCGACGAGTAGGGAAGCCGACTTGCCGAGTAGGTCCTCCAAGAATCCAAACCGAGATGTCATTATCAATACCTGAGGATCAGGGTGTTACAACTCTCCCCCACTTGAATTAGGCTTCGTCCCCGAAGCCTGTTGGTCCAAACAACTCCGGATAGAAGCTCCGCATCTCACTTTCCGGTTCCCAAGTCCATTCGGAACCCTTTCAGTGCTGCCATTGCACCTTTACCAACTTCACTTCTTTATTACGGAGCTTTTTCGTCTTCTGGTCTAGAATCACAACTGGTCTCTCGACATAATTCAGGCTCCCATCCAACTGAATGTCGTCCAAGGATATGATTGAAGACTCGTCGGCAACACACTTCCGTAGTTGAGACACATGGAAGGTGTTGTGAATCCGACTAAGCTCCTCTGGGAGCTCTAAACGATATGCCACGTTGCCCACCCAGGCAATGATCTTGAACGGGCCTATGAATCGAGGCCTCAATTTGCCCCTCTTGTGGAACCGGATAATCCCTTTCCAGGGTGACACCTTCAGTAAGACAAAGTCTCCTTCCTGAAATTCAAGGTTTGAACGATGCCGGTCCGCATAGCTTTTCTGACTACTCTGCGCGACTCGCAATCTATTGCGCACCTGCTGAATCAATCTGGTGGTCTCGAGTACCACCTCTATGCTCCCTAAAACCCGATGTCCAACCTCATCCCAGCATATTGGGGTCTTGCACCTCCATCCATATAAAATCTCAATTGGTGCTCGGTCAATACTGGCATGATAGCTGTTATTGTATGAAAACTCTGCCAGTGGGAGGTACGTATCCCAACTCCCTCCAAAATCCAGCACACATGCCCGCAGCATATCCTCCAGTGTCTGGATCGTCCTCTAACTTTGGCCGTCGGTCTGGGGGTGATATGTCGTACTAAAATGCAGCTGGGTACCCAGTTCCTCATGGAACTTCTTCCAAAACCTGGATGTAAATCGAACGTCCCTATCTGAAACCATTGATACCGGCACTCCGTGCCTGGCCACTACTTCTCGAACATAAATGTCCGCCAACTTCTCTGCATATATACACTCGGATATCGGAATGAAGTGAGCACTCTTCGTCAGTCTATCCACAATCACCCATATGGCATCGACTCCCCTCACTGTCCGCGGTAGCTTCGTGATGAAATCCATAGTGATCTCTTCCCACTTCCACATGGGAATGGGTAATGGTTGAACCTTACCATGAGGTCGATGGTGCTCAGCCTTGACCTTCCTACATGTCAAGCATCCTTCCACATACCCGGCGATCTCCCGCTTCATGAAGGGCCACCAATAGCTCATTCTCAAATCCTTATACATTTTTTTCGCACCTGGGTGTATAGAAAATTTGGACTTATGCGCCTCCTCTAACAATCTTTGCCTCACTCCCCACGACATCGGCACCCATACTCGGCCACACTGCGTCAGCAAGCCACGGCTATCCTTAACAAACAAAGGATATTGTCCCCGAATTCTTTCCAATTTTCAGTTCTCCTTCTTCACCCCCTCGACCTGAGCCCCTCGAATCATGTCTATCAAGGGTGGGCTTACCGTCACCCTCAAACAAATATCCCTGATCGGCGACCCCGTCGCTTTGCGACTCAAGGCATCGGCCACCACGTTGGCCTTCCCTGGATGGTATAGGATCTCGCAGTCATAGTCCTTTAACACGTCCAACCATCTCCTCTGACGCACATTCAGGTTTTGCTGGTCCATAAAATACTTCAGACTCTTGTGATCGATATACACGACGAATTTCACCCTATATAAATAGTGCCTCCAAATCTTGAGGACAAACACCACTGCCCCCAACTCCAGGTCATGCGTGGGGTAATTTGCCTCGTGAGGCTTCAACTGCCTTGAGGCATATGCGATCACACGTCCCCTTTGCATCAGTACCACACCCAAACCTGAAATCGATGCATCACAATATACCACGAAATCGTCCAATCCCTCGGGCAATACTAGGATCGGAGCCTCACATAACTTCTGCCTCAGAGTCTCAAAAGCCCTCTGCTGATCCTCACCCCATAGAAAAGCTACATTCTTCTTGGTCAAACGGGTCAATGGCACCGCAGTCTTGGAGAAGTCCTGGATAAATCTCCGATAATAACCTGCTAAGCCCAGGAAGCTACGAATCTCCGAGGCATTCCTCGGTACCTCCCATCGCATCACAGCCTCCACCTTCGCTGGGTCAACCGAAATACCCTCTTGATTAACGACATGACCCAAAAACTGCACTTCCCGCAACCAAAAGTCACACTTAGAGAAATTCGCATACAGCTTCTCCGCCCTCAAGGTCTCCAATACCTCTCTCAAATGCTGCTCATGTTGTTCCCTGGTCTTGGAGTAGACCAGGATATCATCAATAAAAACAATCACCGACTGATCCAACATCAGCCTGCACACGCGATTCATGAGATCCATGAACGCGGTCGGAGCATTGGTGAGCCTGAATGGAATCACCACGAACTCATAATGCCCATAACGAGTCCTAAAAGCTGTCTTCGGTATATCCTCATCTCGAATCCTCATCTAATGATACCCTGACTAGAGGTCGATCTTAGAGAACCACGATGCTCCCTGAAGCTGATCAAACAGGTCGTCAATCCTAGGCAGAGGATAACGGTTCTTCACCGTCAGCTTATTCAGCTCTCTGTAATCGATGCACATCCTGTGCGACCCGTCCTTCTTTTTCACGAAAAGGATCGAAGCTCCCCACGGAGAACTACTTAGACGGATGAACCCTCGGTCTAGTAGCTCTTGAAGCTGTGTAGATAATTCCTGCATCTCAGTTGGCGCCAACCGATATGGTGCCTTTGCTATCAGGGGCGGCACCGGGTACCAAGTCAATACGAAACACCACTTGCCTCCCCGGAGGCACTCCGGGTAATTCTTTGGGAAACACGTCCCGAAAATCCCGCACCACTGGTACACTATCGATATCTGTCACTGTCTCCACTCGCGTATCTGAAACATAGGCCAAAAATCCCATGCAGCCCTGCTGCAGAAACCTCCTTGCCCGTGCAGCTGAACAGACGGTTGGACCCTGCGTGGTCCTCTCGCTATGGATAACCAGTTCTCCCCCCCCCCCCCTTGGGGTTTGAACCCGGACCAGCTGCCGCTCGGAATCGATCATGACCCTATTGGCCCCCAGCCAGTCCATCCCAATAACCACCTTTAATCCTCACAATGGTATAGGAAACAAATCAACACGAAACCTTTCGCCGTGCACATTCAGGACGCAATCCTGGCACACCCTTGCAGCACTCACAGTGCGATCATCTGCAATCTCCACCTCGAGCGGGATATCCAGAGTCCCTGGTGCGTCTCGGAATTTCTTGCTAAGTGCAAGAGATACAAAAGATCGGGTAGCCCCCGAATCAAATAAGACATGGGTCGTCATACCATTGACCAGAAAGGTCCCTATACAAAGAATAATAAGCATTCATACAAACATTTAACATAAAAGAGACAGAGGATAAAGAACACATACCAGCCACAACGTCTGGCACGACCCGATCCTCCTCGGTAGTCAGCTGGAATGCGCGGCTCTTCACCGCTGGAACTTCCGCCTTAGGGCGGCCATCAGTAATCCTCATAGTGGCGGGCGCGGGTGCTGTCACCGATCCCCCTCCTCCTCCTCCTTGCAACCTCGGACAATCGGCCTTTTTATGGCCTGTCTGGTTGCAGTGAAAACATATCAAGCCCTTCTTGGGGCAATCCTTACTCAAGTGACCCTGCTGGCCACATGAGTAGCATCCCGACATCCCAACTGTCCGACAAGTCCCACTATGAAATCTCCCGTACTTGGCGCACCGGCCCCGGCCCTGCTAGCCTTTACTCGAAGAATCGGAGGTCTTAGGCTTCTTAGCCTAGTCCCCCACTGCATGAACATGCTCAGTCTTCCGCTTCGTGTGGGACTCCAATTCCATCTCCCTCTCACGGGCCTTATCAACCATCTCGTTCAGTGTTTTGCACCCTGTAAAGCTCAAAAATTCCCGTATGTCCTCTCTCAACATAGAGTGGTATCGAGTCCTCCTCAAAAATCCTCATCTGCCGCATACTGAGGGATCAACAAAGCTCGCTCTCGAAACTTGGCGGTGATCTCCGCCACAGTCTCAGTGGTCTGCTGTAAATCATGAAACTCCCTCACCATCCGTTGCACCTCAATAGGTGGTGCAAACTCCTGATCAAACCGTCGCACAAACTCGGCCCACGACATGTCAGCCACACCGGCTGCTCCCACCTGACTAGTAATCTCGCCCCACCAATCTTGGGCCCTGTCCCTCAGCATACAAGAAGCAAATCCAACCTTTGCCTCCTCCGGGCAAGAACTCGTGCGCTGGGCATTCTCAATGTCCGCCACCCAACGTCTGCTCACAATGGGGTCCCTGGCCCCTGAAAACTCCGGATCTCCACATGCCTTGAACTCCCTAAACGAGGGGGTTCGAGCTCCACCCTTGCCTGCAGAAATCTCGACCCTGAATGCTCTAAGTCTCTCTTCCATGATCTCCATCATACCCTTCTTGACCGTCCCAAAGATGACTGGGGTAGCGTCAAGGATGCCCCTCGTAATCTCGGCCGCAATCAGCTCACGCAGCCTCTCATCGATACCATCAGTAGGGCCACCTGACCCAGCCCCAGATCCCGATCCCGATCCTGATCCCGGTCCTGATCCCAATCGCGTAACCACCTTGTTGGACTGTCATTTCACAAAACATAATGATCAAGATACCCATAACGAGGTTACTTCCATACTGTTTCCTTTGAAATTCCCAGGTAGAACATGAGTTTGGGTACGGGTCCTGTGCTTCCAGTAGTACAGGCCCAATACTACCTTCCACACCTACTCGTACCTTACCCAACTGCGTTACCTGGTACTTCTAAAGCTATTTACACAAACCATGACTCACATCCCTCGCATGAATCAAACTCGGACACCCTATGATTGTCCTACTCATAATAGTCAAACCATCACTACAGGTTGCTTTTAGGCATGCAAATTATACACATAAAGGATCAATAGGCTAAATCAATCATTCTGAGGCTATCATCTCCTAACTGTATATAATTTTAAAAACATACACTTAGCAATTTCATATAACATGGCTAATCAACTTGGGAAACTACTTACTTGGCTCGGCTGATCACACACATTGCACTCTCCTCTTTTCGTCTTAAAATCCTTTTTAAGTTTCTTTTGAAAACATTTTACCACTTCCTTAGTTTGAGTCCCGACACACCCAAGAATGTGCTTGAATCCCTCAAACCAAGGCTCTAATACCAACTTGTAACGACCCAATTTTTATCAAGAAATTTTTTTCGTTTTTAATTACTCAAACAATTCCTATAATTCATAATTTCCAAACCATTTGTTTTCCCAAATTACAATTATTACAAACTCAATGTACTTTTGAAAACATCAGATAGTCCCATCACATAAAAGAGAGGTAGAGTGCATGCCACGTCATCACGTCTTGCCTTTGCCCTTCGGCTCTGAAGTACCTGAAACAATCAACATCCTGTAAGCGAAATGCTTAGTGAGTTTCCCAGAGCATACCACACACACACACAAACCACATATCATATCTCCTGTTAGCTATAAAAGCTACACATATATCACGTAAGCCATGCATACATGAAACCTGTGAAAGTGTCATGGGCTACCCCACATGGTCTTTGCCTAGGACTGCCATGGGCTCCCCCACATGGCCTTACATCCAATGCCATGGGCTACCCCACATGGTCTTCACCTAGGACTGGCATGGGCTACCCCACATGGTCTTACATCCAATGTCACGGGCTTCCCCTAAGGCCTTCATATATAACGTGAAATCACGTAACAGAACACATAATGTCTACCACATATGTCATAATCACATAATGGGTCGGCCTTGGTGCCTTAGACCCATAGGTATGGTGAGAAGATTCACTTGTCACGAATGCTGAACTGACACTTTGCGACCAAATGTACCCAACAGGTTGCTCCACGCAACTACCTAAAAAGTGTCATAAAATTTCCAGTCATTTTCCCAAAGTCCATCCTGGTCAAACTTCGGCCAAGGTCAAGTCCACGATCCATGTTGACCCTAACTCGCCGAGTACAACTAGTGACTCGCCGAGTTTCCCAGAATAACATCTACTCGCCGAGTCATCGAGGTGACTCGTCGAGTTCATACAGTCTTGATTCATAATCTAAGGTCATTCGTCGAGTTCCCTTGCTTGAAACTAGACACGTCTACGAACATCCAACCCTTGTGGAAATCTTACTCGACTCGCCGAGTTGTTCCTTCTACTCGCTGAGTTCTAGGTAACCTTCATCCGACTCGCAGAGTTGTTCATCCAACTCGCCGAGTTCTAGGAAAAAATCATCCGGCTCGCCGAGTTGTTCATCCAACTCGCCGAGTCCATGCCTACCTTCAAATGACTCGCCGAGTCACCCCCTGTGACTCGCCGAGTCCTTTCAGATCCCAAGCCATACAAACCCTTTTTGAGCCATGCAAAGCTTCCAAACTACAGATCTAGGCTCCTGAGGCATGCTTTCCACGTAAAGTTGCAAACTTTACGTGCATGGAAGGCTTTAAGGCCCTAAAATAGCAAATCTAAGCTTGGAATGGGGTCATACACTTGAGAGAAGGTACATGCTTAGCTTAACTGATAACTTTATGCATCTTAAGGCCAAAAGGAGTTCAGATCTGAAGTTACAACTTCAGATCTTGGCTTAAACACAAAAGCCCTTTCTTAGAATCCATGCACAAGAGGGTTTTGGGTGGAAATGAGCCAAGAGACAACTTAATACCTTCAGAAAGTGCTCCACAGAAGTAGATCTAGAATCCCCACAAGCCCTTGCTCCTTCTAGCTTGATTCCTCAAGTAACTCCTTCACCAAATCCTTCCTTCAAGCTTTAAAAATCACCAAGAACACACTCACACTCGAATCAGGGTTTTTAAGGAGGTATAGAGTTGTAAAGGGAAGGCCAAGGGAGGCTAATAACCCTTTAAATAGGGTGCAAGGCCCTGGAATCTAGGGTTTCATCTGCCAGCATCTACTTGTCGAGTACCATAATGGACTCGACGAGTAGATCATTAAACTCCCGCGTCCAAACCCGCTACTACTCGACAAGTAGGGAAGCTGACTCGCCGAGTAGGTCCTCCAAGAATCCAAACCAAAATGTCATTATCAATACCTGAGGATCAGGGTGTTACATTGAGAACCGGTGTTGAACAGCCGATGAACAATGGGTGTTTGATATGATCATTAATATGTAGAAAATGATTTTGGTGGGTTTTGCAATCGGAATTGGGGCTCAATCAGAATGATTTGAGCATATAATTCGCTTTTACTGGTCAACCCTAGAAGTCAAAATTGATATGAATGAACTTACATGCGAACGGTCTAGGAATCGGGATTGGGATTCTAGGTTCGCACTCATTTCCTCTCGAAAGTCAAAATTAAGACCTGTTTCAGACTTGACTGTTTGCTATTGGTATATTCGGAGCTTGTAATGCTCGCATTCAGTGGTCACACTGATTCACATCGGCACTTCAAATGGTTCATTTCGATCGAACGGATTCCCCCTGCGAACATTATCGGAAGTGTGGTTCGCATTGGATGAACTCGCAATCGTGATTACAACTCAGTTGAAATAGGTGTGTATTTGTTTGCAATTGCTAGTCAAACGAAAAGTCAAAATTAAGATATCATGAACGTCTCACCTACGAACGATTGCGGCTTGACAAACTGTAAACGATCGAAACTAGGTTATCTGGGCTTACACTCATTTTCCACGAAAATTCGGAACCTTTGGATTTGGGGTTGACTATGATTTACATCGAGACTGAAAGCGAACTATTTTGCAGTCGGTATTTCAAATGGATTCGCAGGTGGAATTGGCTAGAAATAAGTACACCTCTCAGAATCGGAAGTGTGAGGCATTCGGAACTCAGGGCTCGGAATAAATGATCGATCATAGTTTTTTAGATTCGGAGTTTTTAGTAAACGAGTTGCAATTACAGTGTTCATCAATCAGACCCTAAATGGGGAAGATAACTCAATGTTTCGCTTTTGGTCCCTGTTACTTTCAAAACTTGGCAATTTTGGTTTATTTCCAGAAATTGTTACAAATAAAGGGGAAATTGATGGAAAATTTCTATTTAGTCCCATGTATTTCAGCAAAGTGACAATTTCATCCTTATTCCGAAAAATTTACAAATTTAAGGGCTACTAAACAATTTTGGATTTTTTAATGTGCATATTTTTTCATGAACAAAAAATTATGGATTCCAACAAGTCTTGGCAGTTCGAAAATCGTTTTTCGCAATAACATCAAATTTTTCCGACTATTTCAAATTTTAAACTTTAATGTTTATTTTATTTTGTCGCGGGGGAGCATAGTATTTGTTTATCCGTTCAAGATCATTCTTATGACTATTTGAAGGTTTTATAATCATGTTTTTTTATTATAAATCCGGGGAGAATTTGATATGTCCATTTGAAATTGGATTTGTGACTTTTCAAATTTGAAGATTTTTTATGAAGCTTTTGGTAGTGATATGAATGTAGCTTTTACAGTAGAAGTTCTTAATCGAGCTCTTCTAAAGCTTTTATAGAGAAGTAGCTTTTACAGTAGCAGTTCTTCATCGAGCTCTTCCAAGGCCTTGATAAATCTCCAACTTCTAGTATTTTCTCGATCAAGTGGCGTTACGAATATTAATTTTGGGTTGTTACATGATATTTTTTGGTGGCGTATATCATTAGCTTATTTGAAGATCATTGTGACTTGGAGGGGGAGTTCTTCAAAGACAAGAAGGAATTTTGTTTCCTAATTCATAAATAGGTTTTTATGACGGGTTTGGATTTCTTGAAGATCTTTGGGATTACATTAGAAAATAAAGTTTAAATACATTACTTTAGTGCTTGAGTTATATATATCCTAGAACCCGTTTTTGAAGACTATTGTAGAATCCAGATTCGTGGATTGATTTTGATATTCCTCGTCGCAAGATGTTTTCTTATTTGCTAGATGCTTGTTTTGGAAGTTGAAGCCTTGTCATCCATTCCATACTTTGAGGGGGAGAACGTAGGGTTCAAAGTACTCCATGGATTATGGGAATGGGCCCCATTGATGAAGTGTAGGTTAAAAACACAAGACTTGTCTTATTCTCTATAAATAGTCATGTATTATTCATAATTAGGGTTAAGAGTGAGCCAAAATGTAACCGCCAAACATTATGAGGTTTCTTATGTAGAGTTGGATTCTTTACTCTATTCTGAAAGTATAATTTATTCCTCGTGTTCCTGATTAAATCGATTAATCATTCGACATATCTTCATAATTGTGTTTGTTCTTATTTTCCGCATCTTATTCATCAAATCGTTCTTAGGGTTTTATTCCCAACATATATAAATGAGAATGTCGAACTACTTTATTAAATTATGAATGAAAGTCTTAAAATATATGTTTTATATGAATGAAAGTCTTAAAAGATAAGCTCTAAGTTGAGAATATAACTATGAATGTATAATTTTAGTATATTAAAATGTGAATTTATTATTAAGTTGTGATTTTTTTTATTTAACTGTGAATTGACTTAAACTGTTAATTTTTTTTTTATGAATTTTGTGTTTCTTCTGAAAATGAGATGAAAGAAGCGTTTATACACATGATTTTCTATAATTTTGAATAAACATACAAAGTTTAAATTGTGAACATTGTATAAGTTAAGCTTTGAAAGAAGCATTAGCCTCTAGATCTAAAACTATACGTGAGTATATAACTTTTGTGTATTAAAATGTGAGTTTTTTTATATTTAGTTGTGAACTTTGTCTACTAAACTGTGAACTGAGTGTACTAAGTTGTGAGTTGATTGTGTTAAGCTGTGAGTATATATATTTTGTAATTTCGTGTTAAATGTGAATCGGTTGTATTAATCTGTGAATTCTTTTTGAATTTCGGGTTAAACAATCATTCACAGTTTAATAAACTGTGAATTTGTTATATTAAGCTATGAACTTTGTGTACTAAACTGTAAATTAGTTCTATTAAGTTGTGAATTTTTTTTTGAATTTCGTGTTAAAATATAAATGATTTACATATGAATGTTCTTATGAATATATTTATTTTTGGTGTTGTATAAGTTGGTAAGAAAGTATTAGTTTTTATAATTATTTATAATATTTAAGTTGTCAATCCATATTTTTATATATAGATCTAATTTGAAAGAATGATTATTGCGAAAGTAGCACAAATGGTAGGTGGCAGCATATGGGTAGTTGGTGGTGGTAGAGTTTGAGTTTGACTTCACTGTATATGTATATTATTGTATAATGGATTGTATTAATTTATAAATTTTAAGTATTAAACTGTGAATGGATTGAACTAAATTGTGTATTTTATATTAATTTTGTTTTAAAATATGAATGAATGTATGCACCAAAATAATAGACTATAATTAGTGAATTAATATATTTATTAAACCGTGAATATTGTATTTTGAACTATGAATATTTCTTAAAACGATAATTTTTTGGAGATATCTACCAGTTAGAAGAGAGAAAATTAAATTTGACACGACATAATTCTATTTATTTTTATTAAATTTTACATATTTTTGTTGCAAAAGTGAAATTGTATGTGTTAAACAGTATTACCAAAGAGATCAGAGTCATAATGTTTGTTCTATTAAGCTATGCATACGACCAGAAAAATGTCACTGATTTAGTGTTACTCCGGCGGCAGTCAGACGACAAGTGGCAACTAGTTGTAAAATTGGGAGTGAAAAGGTTTGCTTAATATAATATTAATGTTTTTAAAAAATGGTTCTTAGGGTTTTTAATCTTTTTGGATTATAAATTAAATCACTCTTTTATATATATATATATATATATATATATATATATATATATATATATATATATATATATATATATATATATATAGTAACAAGGTTAGTGACTTTTCTCAAACTTGTAATATGTAGATATGATTGACTTTACACCTAAATAGTATGATGTAACTCCTAGCGAGTACCATGTGGTGTTGTTTATTGAGTAGATCGATGTCACAAAAAGGAGAACCTTGTGGCCATGTCTAAAAACTTAGTGAAGTTTTACATCTTAAGAGTATGATATAACACATAACAAGAACCTTTTAGTAGTATTTGGCGAGCTTAACAAACAATATAGTGACAACCATGTGTGTTGTTCAGGGAATATGTCGAGGTTATAAAAAGAGTGCCTTTTAGCCATATCTACCAAATTCAGTGTGCCTAATAACAAGAACCTTGAGGCAATATCCAATTCGTATATTGAGTTTATTTGATGGTATTTTTCAACTGATGGAGACATAACATGAGTTATAGATGTCATGCGTACGATACTGCACATATAATGTCATTTAAATTTAGGGTTAATGTCGTAAAAACTCTCAAGTTTTCAGGGTTTTGTCGGTTTCTTCCAAAATTAAATTTTATGTCCGTTTTTAGTCTAATATTTTCCAACAAATGTTCGGTTTTACCCTTTTACCGGTGATAACAGATTACCATTATATTAAATTAGCAAAAAAACCCTTAAATTTACAGGTTTTTTTTATGTTTTTACCCTAAGTTTATATTTTTTTTTTACACTTTTATCCTATGTATTTTTTTTCATATTATACGTATTCAAGCAGAAAAATCATATGAATATATATATTATGAAAAAAATATACTTAGGGTAAAAGTGTAAAAAAAATTATAAACTTAATGGTAAAAACGCAAAAAATGGTAAACTTAAGGTTTTTTTTTGCGAATTTAATATAATGGTAACATGAAAAACCTGTTATCACCGGTAAAAAGGTAAAACCGAACATTTTTTAAAAATGTTTGGGTAAAAACGAACATAAATTTCAGCTTTGGACAAAACCGACAAAACCCTTAAAACTTGATGGTTTTTATTACATTAACCCTTAAATTTATGTTCTTATTTGATAAATTATGTAGTGTTTTTTTTTTAAACTCACTAATATTTTACAACTTACTTATTATATATAGACGTGTCTTTCTCGTTGTAAAAACACTGTGGGATGATGGAGTACTAGAGTCTAGTTTTTCTTTTTTACTATACAAACCTGGTAATATCTAGGACTGTTCACTTTTTGGATAAAATTGAATTGTCCAATTGGACAATTTGGATCGGACTATTTGGTTCGGATATTCGGAATTTTGGATTGGTTTTTAGCAAAACCGAATTATTATTTTGGATTTCGGATTGGTTTTTGTTTATAAAATAAAAACCGAATAGTCCAAAAAAACCGAATTGCACTTTATTATTTTGTTCTTTTTAATATATATATCTTTAATAATTTATAAATTTACTAACTTATTCTTTTAGTATATTAAAATTTTTCATCTATTATAATATTTTAATATGTATTTTTTTATCAAAAAAAATTGTCTATAAAGTAGTAAACTATAATATATTTTTCTTGATAGTTATTTATAAGTTTTAGTTCTCAACTAATTAAACAATATTTTTTAGTTTATATTATAGAGTAAGTTAATACTAAAGTTATATATTTGTTGAAATGTCTTCATTCTTGAAAACCGAATTGTAAAAAATCGATCCAACCGAATTATAATTTGGTTGGATCGGATCAGATTTGAATTTAGTTTGGACTATTTGGATATACGTTTTGAAAACATAAATTAATTTGGATTCACTTGATTGGATCAGATTAAACCGATCCATCCAAACGAACACCCCTAATAATACCCGACACAATATGTGGGTTTGTTATATATTATTTAGGGATATATATACTAAAGTCCCACTATTTTCATCAATTTAGTCCTAAACTTTATTTTTACAGTAAAGTCCTAACTACCGGAAGTTTTTGACACGTTTACTCTTTTTTTGGTTTGCCGGTAATTAGGATTTTACCGTAAAAAAATAAAATTTAGGACTTTGTTGTCAAATCGTGATTTAGACTTTACTTTAAAAAAAAAATAAAGTTTATGACTTTCTTGTCAAATCATTGAATATATTTGGATTTTAGTGTATTTTCATAGCCCAATAAGTTTTAATTGTGATATTCTGTGGAGCACCATTTTTTTTTACCGTCATCATTTTTACCTTGATACAATCACAATAAGAGAAAATAGATGCAAAAGAAAGAATGAGAAAGGATGAGAAGACTTATAAAACTTTCTTCTTGGTTCACCGTCAAATCTTGAACTGATAAGTGGAGACATTATATAAACACAGACATTATATAAACACAAACAACACATCTAGTCAAAAGGGTATAAATGTTGAAAAGATGGACATATTATATAAACACAAACAACACAAATCTAGCCACTAGTAGCAGCGATATCAATGAAATCGAAGTTGGTTTCACAACCGTAGTTTGGTCATCATATCTAGTTGTTCAATTTATAATTTGTCTTTGAACACCGAACCTAGCGTCTTTGTTTATCTATAGAACATTGTTTTACTTTATAAAGCAACAACAGATTTTATAAAACTGTTTTTCTTATACACAAGACAGAACCAAAAAAAATGCAGTTATAGTTTTTTTTTTCATGCTCGACATGAAATTGCTTAGAAAATCAGAAGCAATTTACCTTTAAACTGCATAAAAGTTGGCGATGGAAAACTTGCACAGCTCATCAAAATAGTTTTTATAAAGTTGAATAAACTAAAAAACCTTGAGCATTTGTAGCCAACATAAATAAATTGCAGAAAATGTAAAAAAAACAATTTATTTCTTTTTGTTTTCTTAGTCTCGACACAGTGGAACAGTAAGAATAAAAAGAATTTGAGATTCAATCCCAAGCTTTCTTTAATATAGTTTGATGGGTCTTTTTAGCAATTTTAATATTGTTTCTTTCATAAAACAACATCAAGCTTTCTATACTTTACAAAGTTTTAGTTATAATCACAAGTAACAACCGATAATTATCTGTGCAAGTTAAAACTATGATATGATTACACTCTTCCTTTTATTAAAATCCTACTCTAAGAAAAGAGTACCTATAAAGCTACGTGTCATATGCTCGGCCTTTCCCCATCTATTTTTCCCGCCTATAATTTTCATTGTGAAACACCAATAATACCCTTATGTCCATTCTATTCAACAAGATAGAAGCATATCGAAAAAAAAATATGAAACAAATTAAATTTCTGTTTTTTTTCTGTGCGAGAAATCTGCTCCCAAAATTCCTCATCTCTATAAATTTAAATCGAAATTTTGTCATTTCATCAGGGATATCCCAAAAATTTAGGAACGTAATTGATTATCAGTATTTGTACGATATCATATACGCAGCTTCAATTTGATTTTGTTCATGTTTCAATTTCTATTACAAAGCAAATTCGTAACTCAAAAGTTATAGAACACCGACATCAACACAAAACCCAAATGACACGTCGATTTTAATTCTAGGGTTTCAATTTTGAGATTCAAGCATCACCTATGGATGTATTATTGTGGTCGTCTTTCTGTGGCCTCTTCGCTCTCACCACTTCTCCTTCTCCTACCTTCGGATGTTAAAATGTGATTAGTTTATGGTTTATGTTAATATTTTGTGTTCCTTTCACTGTTATTAGTATTCATCGTAGCACTAAAGGCATGGATCTATGAGTTATATCACTTTTTTTAAAGATTGCGGAAGGTATGAATATGCCGTTGATGCCATAATAAGGTTACTGTGCTTTTTGTATGATTATATGATCGCATATTTGTTTGTCTCAATTTTAATTTTCGTTCGGTTAGTATTATCGGTACCACACTACAAACATATTGACATTTAGTGACATACATTTTTAGTGGCATAACTTTTTTGTGCCGCTATATTATATTTTTAATGGCAGATTTTGTGTCACTATAAATATTGATAGTTTTAATGACACTTCACATTTTATGCCACTAATATTCATATTTATTAGTGACATGATGATTTAAAATACCATTAAAACTTTTAAATTTTGTATCATACAAGTTATTATATGCCACTAATATTTTTTTTTTCCTTTTTTTAATCTGTGTTTTAAGTCTAAAAGTTGTAAAAAAAGGAAAAAAACAAAAGCCCCATTTTTTCTCTGTGAAAAATACAAACATGAAAAAAAATCAAGGAAAGAAAAATGATCTGCACCGGTTTTCCGAAGTGGCTCCAAATGAAAACTAGAAACACACGGAATTCAGTCTTCCCATCATGGTTGCTCATCTATATCATCTTCCGCCATTCACAGTAACAGTTATAGAAGTCAAATATAAATGGTTTCTATTTCTCCATCACTTTCTCTTGATATGGATTTGTTTGAGATTGCAATGAAGTTAGGGCTTAAGAAATCGAGGCAACTCGTTCGCAAATCCGCTAAGCTCCATCGCATATCAGATCTTCAATTTGAGTAATCAAAATCTGAAATCGTAAATTGTTGGCTCATATTACAATTTTTGTTCATTTATTGTTGGTTTGCATTAATAGATTGTTAGTATTAATTATCTACAATGTTTTCATTTGGTAAAAACACAGGGAGAGATTTGCAAAGCTCTCATCTGCCTGGAGATTGATGCTAACATGTATGTGTGAATTCGTGAATGTTGTATCCATTCTATGTAGTTAATTTCTTCAGTTCTATTTCAGATGATGAATTGGTTGTTTATCCCCAAAAATTTTAGGAATCAAGTTCTGTTTGGTCATGAGAAGGCTTACTTTAGATCTTTCAATCTGATACAGAATGAGACATTCGTTAAGTATACATTCATCATACTTTTAGGCAGTTGATATGTATCAATAATATAATCAAATGATGAACAATCATTTTGTGATGAATCGTAGGAATCGGCTTCATGGTAGGGAATTAGCTATTCGATTTGGATGTCTTAGGCTCATTCCTCTTGTTAAAAAGGATTACCAGTTAAATACCATGTGTTATCAATCAAGCATGCTATTGATGCTGATGATACATACATGAAAATTGACTTATCTAACCATGGAACAGTGAATACAATGTTTGCAGCATTATTCAGGTAAATTTTAGTTGTAATTGTTGTAAGTTGAAGATTAATTGTTACCCATATAGTTATTCTCTTCCATTCACCTTTTCCAGTTAAAGTAAACTAAGAGTTCCTATTAAGACAACTATTTCTACCAATGTTCTTGAATATGCTTTGGGTGGAAATGTTACAGTCAAACCCCTTCCATTAGGATCACCAGTTAGTACAAAGGTGCACATAAGTGAATTTTCAAGATTTTTAACTTTATTTCTCAGCTACTCAATTGGCTTAATTGAGTTTGACTGCAGGTAGAGAAACAATAAACTCATTTTTTTTGGTGTTAATGTAAATGAAGAACAAGCTTAAGTAGGGATAATAATTAGAGTTACTTTAGCCACTCAAAGCAAATTTAAGGTAATTATATATGCATTAAGCCGTTAACATGATTTATAAAGTGCCTGAATGGGTTATGATGTGTGTTTGGATAAGATGTTGAATACATAAATATTGTTTCTTTTTTGGAATTAATGAACCATTTGAGTCCGAGTAAATGACTATTTTACCATTTTGTTTAGAAACGATGGTATAACATATGACTCCTTAGATAAGAAACAACAATATGAGTTAGGTTCATATCCAACACAATTCTCTCCATTTTTCTGATCTTTATGTGATTCTAATGTTGCAGCTACTTTACTTCGAGCAAGAGAATGGTGGGGGCTATAATCTTGCACTACATGTAACATTTTTTTCTTTTGATGGGTTCGGATAATATTTTTTTAATCAATATTTGCTATAATGTTATTAGTTTTAAATGTTTAATGTTGGTAACCCAAATGAAAATGACGAGCGATCATCTTCATTTAAGTACAAAATATTATAGAAACAATTTTAACCTAAATTGAATTTAAAAAATGTTTTCATTTTTACTTTTATCGATGCTTCATTAATTATTGTTTATCTGATTTCATAAATTTTATGAATGAGTAAATTTTAGACAGTTTGTTGCCAATATATGTCATTGACCCTTAACTCTTTACAAAATTATTTGAAAGTCAGAAAAATAAATATTTTTGGTAAGACTTGATTTCACTTGATTTATGATATAGATAAACAGTTTAGGGAAGAGGGATACGAAAGGGCAAAATAGTAATTTCTCTAGTAATTTGAGATTGTTATTTGTGGCTTGTTATGGTGCAGGAAGAGAGTGAAAAGACGAGGAAGGTGACATCAACAAGTATGTATTTCTCGCATTTTCAAGTATATATAATGGATTCAAGTGTTAATGTGGTATGCAAATTGTCATCATATTATTTCACATTATTTCAAGAAGTAATAAAAGTTATTTAACATATTTGGTAATTTGGTGATAATAATTAAAAATGAGTTGTGATTATGAACAATTATCAATGGCTAAGGACCCAAAAACTGCTTTCTTTAAAAGATTAGAAGGTCTTGAAGTTTCAGAACTAGAAGCCAGGACCCACATATCTGTTGCTTAATGTTGAAAATTCTTCTTTTTGTTTTTAATTGATTTGGTAGTTTACCAATTGGGAAAAAACTTAAATAACATCATGCAAACTTATGATATATATTTTTGATAGGTGACAACTGAACCATTTATGCTACTATTAAGTGTCATATTTTGTCATTTAAAAAAACCGTGTCGTTATTTATTTAAATATTATGTTTCTAAATGTTCATAGGTAATTCAAAGAAAATTAGTATGTGTGCTTACACCATCAACCTTAATCAATGGCAACATTGTGCCTTCATTCTTATTCTTTTTGTAAAGGAAGTATATGATTTTAGTTATATAACTTTGTTGTCATTAGCAATATATTACTATTATTTAAATATTTTATTTATATATAATCATATTCATTAGTCATTACATTTGTGTACAGGGTATAAGAAATCTTCATAATGATTCAGCTGCATATGGATTTACCTTGTTTGATTGTGATGCTTATCATTTTAGGTTGAATCTGTGAGTGATGATGCTTCATGTGCCGATTTTCAGGGGCGGAGCTTGAAGTTTCGATTAGGGGGGGCCGAAAATAAAATATGTATAAAAATTGAAGAACAGGGGGGCCAAAGTAAAATTTTATAGATTTGGGCATAATATGTAACTTTTTTAATACATAAAGGCTATATATATAAAAAAAATAGGGGGGGCCACAGCCCCCCCTGGCCCTATATAACCTCTGCCCCTGCCGATTTTGGATTTATTTGATATTTATTTAGACTTTTTTTTTAAAGAATTCTAAATATTGATGAAAAAACAATGAAATTAATATTATTTTCCATAGACTACTGTTAAATTACTTTTTTATTTAATATTATCGCTAAAAATTGTGTTACTATTAGTATCATAAATTCTAGAATCATGTGCAATTAGCGGTTGAAAACATATACCGTAAAATATTTTTTTGTATTGTGACAAATAAAAAAATACCACTAAAAATAGGATCTATTTTAGAATTGCATGAATTTTTAGTGACACAAATTATATGTCACAAAATACTTTTTGTCTCCAGTGGCAAATAAAAAAATAACCCTGGAACCCTAAAACCTGCAGCGTCAAAACTAAACAGTGTTACTGAAAAGTTTTAATGGGAGCACTTCTAGTGGCACTTTTTATTTGTGCCGCTAATTCTTTTTGAGACATTTAGTGGCATTTTTTTTTTTGTATTTAGTGGCACTTTTTGTGTGCCACTGAATGACGTTTTGTTTGTAGAGCCATTTTATCTTTTTTGTTTCTAAAATTTGCTCGATTATGACTAGGTTTATTTATCTTTTATCATTTTTCATCTAGATTTTGTTTCAATTTCTATTCAATAATCTATTTAATGTGTTTCACTCTGTAGGAGATAAGTTGGATGGGACGTCCAAAACGTGTATAATTCAATATACTAATATCTGGGAAATTAGATGGGTATACCCTTTTGTTGCTTCTTAATTTGTGATTGTAGAACTATAGAAAATATCAATAATAGACTTCTTCTAGGAAGGGAGGTGCTTATAACTATGACATAAATTTATGGTTGGGAAAAGATACTAGCGAGGTAAGTACACCCTTCTCCTTTTTCACTATATAATGTTTCTCTTTTATGTTGTTGGTCTTAATTTATGAAATAAATCAGGATAATGCTAGAATTGAAACAATAAAAACAATTGAACATGATGCATGTCTAGGTGCTCGTGCAGTTCAATATAGGAAACCTCAAGGTCATGAATTCGATAAATTTTTATCATGTAGTAAAGAAATTGAAGAAGAGTTTCAAACGTGATTGTACACATGTAAAGGAAAACGTGTTGTTACATTAGAACTGGTCAATAAAATTACCAAACTACCATTATATATAATATATTGAGTTTATTTTTTTAGTGATCATTGATCAGGTTTCTTTCTCTCGATCCACATCTGAAAATCTTATTGAGATTGGGGACATATGAAGGACAAGTTGTAGGAAAAAACAATGTATTTTAATAATAGATTTACATTTTTTACCCATAATAGCACGGGGTTAACAAAAAGATGACACTGATAAAATTTGATTGTTATTCTCAATAATTCTAACAATAATGAATTAGCATTATAAAAAAAGATCAGTATGAACCATGATGTGTTTATCATGAAAGACAAATATCATGAAGTGCAATGTGATGTTTTAATTGTTGGTAAGTTATATGTTATATACCGTGATAAGATCAATATGTTCTTTTTGAATAGAAAATTTTCAGATTACCAGACACAATTGTCAATGGGGGGCACTCATCATGAAAGACAAGCTATATCAAACAATCTTTGCTGTTTATGGGTGAATTAAGATGAAACTGTCTAAGAAAAAAAAATCGTCTAGAAATGTGCACCTATAGTGGATTGCTCTGGAAATATATATCCAGTCTTTTTATATATTTGCATCTCATTAATACTATATGCTATTTAGTGTTTTTTTTTTTTTAAAATTTTGGTTTAAGAAGGAAAGTTGATGTACTAAGGGGATATAGTGTAATTTGTGTATTGGAATTGGAATTTGTGTATCGGTGAAGTTTTTGATTGGGGGCAATTGGATTGGCAATTTGTATTGTTAAGAATCAAACTCCTTTAATAACCGTACTCCATCTTTCTACACATACTGTAATAGGAGAACAAGTTGGTACACATGTTACAATTATATTATTGTTTTTTCAAATTATTATTGCTCTTATTTCATTGTAATATTTCACATTTATGGATTATCCTTTTTTTTTTCATTTATCGATTAGGTTTTGGTTCAAAATAGCATATCATGATGCATACCATTTTCATTTGATTATAGTTAAATGTTATGTTTCATTCAAGATCTATCAAATCATAGAAAATAGTCCATATTTACTTGGAATTAAATGAAGAATATGAAGATCATCATGGATGTTGGATGTGTATAGAATACATACATGATTTAAAAGATAAATTTGTGCTTGTATAACTCTGTAGCATTTCTTTGTTTTTTGTATTTTTTTTACACTTCGATCATACTATTATGTTTTATGGTGTCGCTTATATTTAGTCAATCAAATTTTATTTTTTATCCGTATTTCCTAATTATCTTATAATATGTTAATTATATATTTAGAGAAAATAACATCAATTAATACATCGTAATGAATATCGTCCAATTTTTCGATGTTATCTTACCTTACAAATATAATTTAGGAGTATGACATGTGTGCGAGTCAATGGGTGAGTAAACCTCCAAGGTGCAAAGAAAGCTGATTGGAAGGATATTCATAAAAGTCAATATATTTCTTTTTGAACAAAAATATAAACTTACTGACAATACATCTATCTCTACAAACTAATAGATTTTTTTCAAATATTTGATTAGTCATTATGATTTTTAATTTTGAATAATATTTTTGTTTCTTAACCGTGATTTCCACGGGTTTTAACCTAGTTAAACTCAATAAACAAAGAATGAAGATTTTATTTTCTCTTTTTTCTATGGATTTTTTTAACCACAAAAGTAGGAAACACAATAAAAGCATTATCTTTATTGTTTTATTGTTTTTCATTGACAAAAGAAATGACATCATATCCTCTCTAATAAATCCTCTGTACTAAATGATGTACTAAATGAAGGTTTTTTAGTCACTTTCCATATTCTTATTAAATATATCAAATGTATTTCTATGGTTATTTTTAATTAATTTTTTTCTACATGTCATTTTATGGGTTTTTGTATTTTATTAAATTTCGTATAATATTTTAATATAATAATTGGAATAAATATAGTAATAAATGGATATCAATTCCATTAATGAACATACATTTTACTTTCAAAATTTTCAAAATTAAAGTTTATTAGTTTCTTTTATTTATTTAAATTATTTTTTTTAATTTAAAAGATAAAAATATTTCTATTATAATGATTCATTATTTTTCTTATTTTCTTATAAAATCAAAGTTCTCAAATATTTTGACATATATATATATATATATATATATATATATATATATATATATATATATATATATATATATATATATAAAATATAGATCCGGTTAGAAATTTTTTTTGGTAGGAAGGTAAGAAAATTTTTTTCGACTTATTTTTTTGGCGAACAAAACAAATGAATCACTAAATAAATCAATAATAACATAATTCACCAAAAAAATTCCGAAAAAACACTTCGATGATTCATTTTTATGATGATTTTATTGATATTCATTAAAATTGTCATAAAAGTGAATTTTTTTCTTGATTTACCTAAAAATGAATCATGAAGGTGTTTTTTTCGGAATTTTTTCTTATGAATCATCTTACTTTTGAATCATCTAATGATTCATTTCATTTTTTTGCTAAGAAAATATACATATAAAAAATTTCTTACCTTCCTACCAAAATTTTCCTTCTTATTTGATCTTGACTCTCTCTCTCTCTCTCTCTCTCTATATATATATATATATATATATATATATATATATATATATATTAAATTAACTCATATAATATATGAGTCTCACAACTAATTATATGATTATAACACAAGTGTTATTTATTTTTGTATCTAATCAAACAAGCACATACCAAAGTAGTAAGTATATAAAATCTGTATATTATTTTCTTTTTCTAATTGTTGATCGAATCAAAACTGAGTTAAATAAAACAAAAATTCTAGAAACAAACAACACACTTATTATCTTCTGTTCTTAATTAATCTCGGTAGAAAAGCAACAATACACAACAGGAAAACTGTGCAATATTTTTTATATGCTGCAGGAACAATTTATATAGTGGAAAACATAATTTGTTAAACAATATTTCCAAATCAGATTCAGCAGTTGCAGAAACAAAATTTGCAAAAATTTTCAAACTCGTTATAAAAAGAGTAATTCATAAACTTGAGAAACCTACATTTTTCCTTTTCGTCATCAATTCCGTGTTCGTTATCTTTAACGAATTTGTTTTAAGATTGTAAGAATAATATTCCGGTAATGTACGAAAACAAACAAGAAAATAGAAAAACTGCGACATGTGTTTAACACATTGTCCTTAAAACAAGTTCGTCTGCTACCAGGTGTTTGTTTCCCAGGATACAACAGTTTGAAGTGGTTCTCCTAGACCACCCGAACACTCAATAGGCTTGGATTATATCATCAATATAGCTTGAAAAAAGAAGAAGATGAAGTGCGAAAGAAAAGAGTTTTCTTGCATTCTTTTTGGTATATTAAAATGGTTGTAGAGTACTGGTATTTATACTACACATTCTATAACCCCCCATTTAAACACATCTATTAATCATAAAGATTAATGTGTGTTAAACTCTTTTATTTATGTCTTCCAAAACCCTTACATTTGCAGTTATGAAAGAACGAAATATTTGCAAGAAAGGTCCCTGAACTTTTCTTTTCTTTCTACCACCCATTAAACTCTTTTATTTATGTCTTCCAACACCCTTACTTTAAGGATTAATTTCTCATTCATATTAAATCCATTTTGGACATGTTAAAAATGGGGAAAACCCATTTTTAAAAATTGGTTAACACCAATTTCCAACACTTTTATTTTAAAAATGGTGATTACTCGGAGTAATTAGGGTGGAGGTGGTACACGAGGAGGTCAAACCAGATCTTAAGGTTCGGTATGCCAGTTAGAAAATAAAATGCCACCCAAGCAACTAATAAATCTTAGAGAGATAATTTCAAAAGAAGTGGAAAGATACCTTAAGGAGGTTTTTCCTTCAATTATAGGACTGCTTATAGAGGCCGCACCAAAATTCATTCATGATTGGCCTCTAATTATCCTGATTACAAAAAGGAAAAGAGAGAATAATAATAGTATGTTGTAAGGAGGATCCCTAAATAATACCAACATATAAAGCTTATCTTAATTGAAAACCTACAAAGTTTATGACACTAATAACCCTATAGTGGGGATGTCATGGCTTACACATATTGGGCAAATGTTCTATACAAGTAAGTATGTGGAAGAAAATGACAAATAATATTCTACTAATATGGTTCGAGAGGGAGCCTAGTTTTGTTGGGAAATTATAAGTAACACACTTGTTGAGTTAGTTTGTATGCTAACATGGGAGCATTTTAAAATTAAATTATGTCAAGAGTACTATTCCAAACTATTGTTAGACAACTTGAAGACGATTTCATGAATTTAGAGTAGGGATCAAGATCGGTTCAATTATATAATAATGAGTTCGTGGAAAGCACAATTTGCCAAGAACCAATTTGATATTGCGGCTAGAATGATCGGTTATTAATTGTTGGCTTTCAAGACCTTAATTTTGGAGTTTTATTAACCCTTCTGAGATTACCACTTTTCATCAAGTAGTTGATGTCACGAAAGAACGAGAACCCGAGTTAACGCTTCAAGAAAAAGATAATGGAGTAAAAAAAAGTGATAATCATTCAAAACCAAAACATGAATGAAGGCTGGAGAGATCTATAAAGAAAAAGAAATTATCAAGTGTACAATATTAGTTTGACCAAACAAAAAGATAAGATAAATGGTGCGATAAATGTCGCAAGAGGCATGTGAGAAATTATGAAGTTTCTTCACCGCTCCTGTAACGACCCAATTTTTTCACGTCCAAAAATTTTGTTTTAAAAACATTACTTTAGAAAATATTAATAACTACAAACATCGTTGATCAACCACAACATAAAGTGAACCATGCCTAAAAACCAAATCATAGAACTAATCAAAATATCAGAGTATCAATCCCAGTGAAGCCCGTAGCTGCGGAAACAAGGGAGTGTGTGTGTGTGTGTGACATGCTGCTACCGCGCCGGCTCCTTTCCCCTAGCGGAGGAGGTACCTGAAACCAAAACTGAAACTGTAAGCACAAAGCTTAGTGAGTTTCCCCCATAATACCCCATACCATGCAACATATAACAACCAATGTTCAGCTAGGAGTTACGGGCCTTGCCCACACTCGGGAAGATACGGGCCCTGCCCACACTTCGCTAGCCGGGAGATACGGGCCTCGCCCACACTTGTGAAGATACGGTCCCTGCCCACACTTCGCTATCTGGGAGATACGGGCCTAGCCCACACTCCAACCTCGGAGAGATACGGGCCCTGCCCACACTCAACCGCTAACCTATAACATACAAGTATCACGCAGACAACAAGTATAAACAACTCTATCATATTAACACATATATCATACTTGACTAAACCCAGAGATACGGGCTCGGCCCACACTCTAGTACTAGCATCTTGTCTACACGGGTCGGCCTTGGTGCCTTAGACCCGTTCCTACTGGAAAGGAAACTCACCTCGAATTAGCTGCTGGTCTGTGTGGGAATTGATCACCTACTACTGCTGCTGCTGCTCCGGAAACCCTCCGGCTGCAATTCCCACAATATACTCAATCAAACACTGCTCGCTGACCTTTGGGTAAAATGACCATTTTACCCCTGACCTTGCCCTAAGCCAAAGCCAGATTCAACTTTCAGTTGACCCGACTCGCCGAGTTGGCTTTCCAACTCGCCGAGTCCCTACCCAAACGACTGCCCTGAAACCCGATCCTACCCGTCGAGTTAGGCGACGACTCGACGGGTTCACCTTCTTAACCAATATTCAAGTCCTTCATTCTACTCACCGAGTTCATCTTCATCCGAAGAACACTTATACTAAGACTCGCCGAGTTGTATGAACAACTCGCCGAGTCTGTTCTTGATCTAAGGAGATTGCTTAGAACTCGCCGAGTCAGGGCATTGACTCGCCGAGTACCTCCATGGATGAGTTAAGCTTCCGACTCACTGAGTCACACCCCGTGACTCACTGCTCACTCGACACTACGAAAGGGGGACAAACTCGGAGACTCGCGAACAGACTCGCCGAGTCATATGAACGACTCGCCGAGTCGTTGCCATGCACCTACTAAATACACGGATTTGCTCGATTCCAGTCCATGCCATTCATAGATCTGGACTTCTAGGACACTAATCACACGTAAAGTTTCCAACTTTACGTGTGGATATTCACCAATATGGATTTTAGGGCTCAAAATGTCTCAAAAGGGTAGATCTAGGGCTAACAAGCAACATGGGGCCATAAAGCTAACAGATCTGAGCTCCTGGAGCTCAATCTTGCCTAGATCCAGAGGCCAAACATCTTATTACGACATATAATGCACATACAAGCTTGGGGATTTGACCAAGAAGGACCCAAATGAAGTTTTAAGCATAGAATCATGGGGAAAACGGGTTATACCTCAAAGGAAATGCTTGAAGAACACAAATAATGCCTGGATGGCTTCCCTTCTTCTGGATCTACTTCCTTCCTCCTTCCAAACCTTCAAAAACACACGCACTAACCTCAAACTCTCAAAGAATAGCTTAGAACGAGAGATACAGGGCTTTAAGGGTCAATGGGGGCCGGCTTGGGGCTGATAAGTCCTTTAAATAGGGTGCAAACCCCTGAAACTTAGGGTTTCATCCAACAGCTATGACTTGCCGAGTCCAGGATATGGACTCGCCGAGTCGCCAACTTAAACGTGTCCTGGGTCCCGCATCCACTCGGCGAGTCGGACCTATGACTCGCCGAGTCCAAGGCTAAAAGAAAGGAAATACTCAGATAACGTTTACGTACCAGGAACCGGGTGCTACAAATCTCCCCCACTTATTTTAGACTTCGTCCTCGAAGTCTGCTGCTCGATCCTGAAACAGCCCGGGATAATGCTCCATCATCTCTTCCACTGGCTCCCAAGTCCATTCCGAACCCTTGCGGTGCTGCCATTGCACCTTCACTAGCTCCACCTTCTTGTTCCTCAAATCCTTCGACTTCCTATCGAGGATTGCGACTGGGCGCTCAATATAATTCAGGTTGTCATCAACCTGAATATCCTCCAAAGGTACTGCTGCAGAATCGTCCACTAGGCACTTTCGCAACTGAGAAACATGGAAAGTGCTGTGGATCTGGCTAAGCTCGGCTGGCAGATCCAGCCTATACGCTACCTTGCCCACCCGGGCTACGACCCTGAACGGTCCGATGAATCGCGGGCCCAACTTGCCCCGCTTCCTGAATCGAATGACGCCTTTCCACGGCGACACCTTCAGGAGGACCATATCCCCGACCTGGAACTCCAAATCGGATCGACGCTTGTCGGCATAACTTTTCTGCCGACTTTGAGCAGTCTGAAGCCTGCTCCGGACCTGCTGGATCCTCTCGGTCGTCTTGAGCACCACTTCGGTGCTCCCCATGACCCTCTGGCCAACTTCACCCCAGCATATCGGGGTCCTACACCTCCGCCCGTACAACATCTCGAAGGGAGGGCGGTCGATACTCGCGTGATAGCTGTTGTTGTAGGAGAACTCGGCCAGGGGAAGATAGGTATCCCAGCTACCACCGAAATCTAGCACGCACGCCCGCAGCATATCCTCCAGAGTCTGGATGGTCCGCTCGCTCTGCCCATCCGTCTGCGGGTGAAAGGCAGTGCTAAAATACAGACGAGTGCCCAACTCGTCATGGAATCTCTTCCAAAACCTGGAAGTAAAACGCACATCCCTGTCCGAGATCACCGATACTGGCACCCCATGCCGTGCCACAATCTCTCTGATATAGATGTCGGCCAATTTCTCGGCCGATATGCTCTCCTGAATCGGAATAAAGTGAGCACTCTTGGTTAATCTATCCACGATGACCCAAATCGAATCCACTCCACGTGCGGTCCTGGGAAGCTTCGTGATAAAATCCATCGTGATATCTTCCCATTTCCACAGTGGAATATCCAACGGCTGCATCTTGCCATGCGGTCTCTGATGTTCGGCCTTGACCTTCCTGCAGGTCAAACACCGCTCGACGTACCATGCCACATACCGCTTCATGCAGGGCCACCAGTAATCCAGACGAAGATCCCTATACATCTTCGTCGCCCCGGGATGAATAGAGAATCGGGACTTGTGCGCCTCCTCCATCAAAATCTGGCGCACGCCTCCGTGATATGGCACCCACACCCTACGGTGTAGTGTCAATAGTCCTCGGCTATCATAATCAAATGAGGAAAGCTGACCCACCACGCGCTCGCTCTTCCGATGCTCCTCCTTGATAGCCTCCTGTTGAGCCTCCCGAATCTGCCCCAACAGGGGAGTCACCACGGTTATCCTCAAGCAGACGTCCCTGATCGGCGCCGCCTTGCGGCTAAGCGCATCGGCCACCACATTGGCCTTCCCCGGGTGGTAAAGGATCTCGCAATCATAATCCTTTACCACATCCAACCACCGACGTTGCCTCATATTCAGATTCGGCTGATCCATGAGGTACCTCAAACTCTTGTGGTCCGTGTAGATGGTACATCGAACCCCGTAGAGGTAATGCCGCCAAATCTTGAGGGCAAAGACCACCGCCCCCAACTCCAAATCGTGCGTCGGGTAGTTCGCCTCGTGAGGCTTGAGCTGCCTCGAAGCGTAGGCAATGACATGCCCCCTCTGCATCAGTACCGCGCCCAACCCAGAAATGGACGCATCACAATAAACCACAAAATCCTCTACGCCCTCTGGCAGGGCTAAGATCGGCGCCTCACACAATCTCTGTCTCAGCGTCTCAAATGCAGCCTGCTGCTCGGGCCCCCACCGAAAGACCACGGCTTTCTTCGTCAGCCGTGTCAGGGGCACGACTATCTTGGAGAAATCCTGGATAAATCTCCGATAGTAGCCTGCCAATCCCAGGAAACTCCGAATCTCAGATGGAGACTTCGGAACCTCCCATCTCATCACGGCCTCGACCTTGGCCGGATCGACCAGAATCCCGTTCTGGTTGACGAGGTGTCCTAGAAATTGCACCTCGCGCAACCAAAACTCACACTTGGAGAACTTGGCATACAAGCTCTCCCTCCTCAGGGTCTCTAACACCTCTCTCAGATGCTCCTTATGTTCCTCCTGAGTCTTGGAATAAACCAAGATGTCATCGATAAAGACTATCACAGACCGATCCAGCATCGGTCTGCATACGCGGTTCATGAGGTCCATGAACGCGGCAGGAGCATTGGTGAGCCCAAACGGCATCACCACAAACTCATAATGGCCATAGCGTGTCCGAAACGCGGTCTTCTGCATATCCTCCTCCCTGACCCTCATCTGATGATAACCCGAACGCAAATCAATCTTGGAGAACCAAGATGCTCCCTGAAGCTGGTCAAAAAGGTCATCAATCCTCGGAAGCAGGTAACGGTTCTTCACCGTTACCTTGTTCAGCTCCCGATAATCTATACACATCCGATGCGACCCGTCCTCCTTCTTCACAAACAGAATCGGGGCTCCCCAGGGCGAATTGCTCGGGCGAATAAACCCCTTGTCTAGCAGCTCCTGCAGCTGCGTAGACAACTCCTGCATCTCGGGGGGAGCCAACCGATACGGCGCCTTGGCTATCGGAGCCGCGCCAGGAACAAGGTCAATCCTGAACTCCACCTGTCGCTCCGGAGGTATCCTAGGAAGCTCCTCTGGGAAAACGTCTGCAAAGTCTCGGACCACCGGAACCTCGCTCACTATCGCCTTACCCGTCTCCTGGGTATCCATCACATACGCGACATAACCTACGCATCCCTGTTGAAGGTAGCGCCTAGCCCTCGCAGCTAAACATACAGTGGGTCCACACTGAGGCCTCTCTCCATGAATCACTAACTCCCCCCCGCTTGGGGTCCTGACCCGCACTAGCTGCTGCGCGCAATCTATCACCGTCCCATTAGGACTCAGCCAATCCATGCCTATAATCACCTTGTTCCCACGCAACGGAATGGGAACCAAATCTACCAAATAGCGTTCCTCAAACAAACGCAGCACGCAATCTCGAAATACCATCGATGCTCGCACCGATCGATCGTCAGCAATCTCCACCTCCAAAAGGCAATCTAACTCGCCCGATGACTCATGAAACTTCTTGCTAAGCGCAAGGGAAACGAATGATCGGGATGCACCCGAATCAAATAACACCTGAACTGGGAGGCCGTTCACATGGAACGATCCTAATACATACATATACATACAGAGCACATATCAATAACATAACATCATAAAAATAAGATAGAGGGAACGAATCATACCCGTCACCACATCGGGTGCGGCGCGTGCCTCCTCGGTAGTCAGCTGAAATGCCCGGCTCCTCACCACTGGAGCCTCTGCCTTGCCCTGCCGACCATCCGTGATCCGCAGGGTCGCTGGAGCTGGCGCCTTCACCGGCGCTGAAACTGTCAACTGGGGGTAATTGGCCTTCTTGTGGCCCCTCTGGTTGCAGTGAAAGCACAACAACTCCGATGTCTGAATAGCTGAAACTGGAGTAGTACAATCCCTGCTAAAGTGCCCTGCCTTGCCGCACTTGTAGCAGCCTACTGATCCCGTCCTACATGCCCCCACATGCGTCCTGCCGCATTTCCCGCAGCGGCTCGGTCCTGACTGGCCTTTCGGCCTACCATCTGATCCCCTGGGCTTCTTCCCCGAAGCCCCTCCTGCCTGACCCTCCTCTAATTTCCGTTTCCGGATGTGCTCCAAATCTAGCTCCCTCTCCCTTGCCCTGGCAATCATAGAGTCCAAGGTAGGGCAAGCCGAAAAACTAACATGCTTCCGGATGTCAGCTCGTAGCATATCATGATAACGAGTCCTTTTCATGTCCTCGTCACCAGCATACTCGGGCACCAATAAAGCCCTCTCCCAGAACTTGGCGGTGATCTCCGCCACAGTCTCCGTCGTCTGCCTCATGTCTAGAAACTCCCTGGCCAGCTGCTGAAGCTCGACAGCCGGCACAAACTCTGCGTTGAACCTGGTCACAAAGTCCAACCAGGTCATAGCCTCGATAGCTGAGGCTCCCAACGAGTCACCCACTGACTTCCACCAATCCCGGGCTCGGTCCCGTAAACATCCTGCTGCATACCTCACCTTCGACCCCTCGGGGCAGAAGCTAGTCAACTGGGCAGACTCGATGTCTGCAATCCATCACCTGGCAGCAATGGGGTCTTTCACCCCATGGAAATCCGGCGCACCACTGCCCCTGAAGTCCTTAAAGGACAGTGTGCGAGATCCCGACTGGCCAGATGCCATGTCGCTCCTGAACGCCCTGAGGCGATCCTCCATCAACTCGATGATCCCTTCCTTGATCGACCCGAAGATAATGGGAGTCGACTCAAGGATACCCCTGGTGATCTCTGACGCGATGAACTCGCCTAGTCCCTCATCAATCGGTTCGGAACCTGATCCCGAACCTGACCCCTCTCCTGAACCGCCATCCACCGGCCTCGATCGAAGTACCACCATTCTGAAATACATAAATGACAATCATTAGTGATACTGACACTCCTTGAGGGATCATAACTACCACAAGTTCCCTGGTCTCATCCTGGCCTCCCTCGGTTCGGGTACGGATCCTCTGCTTTCAGTAGTACGGGCCCATACTACCTTCCACATCTATCCGTACCTTTTCCAAGGTATGCCTCGACTCCACCAGATCCCTTTCACTATTGCTGATCACTGCTATATGTTGGATTAATGTCTAAGTCCATAACTATATTTGGTATGTACTTGACCCGACCCGGCATGGTCCATTTGGGTTGCACTTCACCGACACAATTTATATGGATAATCTTTTGAGAATAGTATGTTTATGATTAATATTAATATATTATAAGTTCTAATATATTAATATGGAATCATATTATTTAATTAGTATTGATCAAGAATTAATTTATAATTAATTAAGTGATCAAAAGGAACTAATTAAATATGGACTCTTATATATATATGGAATGGGCCAAGTTCATTTAGGTTAGGCTAAGCTTTCATGGATAGTCCATGGAGTGTTTAACCCATGGATCCTAGGAAATGAAAGGTCATGGGTATTAGGGTTTAACCCTAATCCTCCATACTATATAAAGATGTCTTTGGTTGGTGAAATTGGCACTAGTGTGGATACACTAAAGAAGGGCTAGCCAATTTCACTAGAGAGAACCAAGTAATCGTATTCTCTAAAGTATTCCAAGGTGTCTTGGTGATTTGTGATTCCACTTGAGGCTTCCACACTATTGGGGCTAAGCTCTTAAAGCTTGAAGACATCAAGCTACATCAAGAGGTATGTATTCTATCTTGTTACATTCATAGTTTTTGTATGCTAGATTAGGATAATACCTTGGATGTTCTTATTTGCATGTATAATAGAGAAAACATAGATCCAAGGTATTTAGGGTTGCATGTACACTTAGGAAGTGTTAGAATGCTCAAAACCCAACAGTGGTATCAGAGCCACGGGTTGTTTTCTGTTATATTGATGCAAATATTTTATTTTCAAAGTTGAAAAAAAAAAAACATGAAGTTTGTCAAATTTTAAGATAATTACTTGTTCTTGTGAAAAACTAATTATTTGTAAAATTTGAATAATTTGCTTTATGAGTTGAATTAGGTCAAATTTAATAAAAGATAAAATAATATGATTATTTTATTAGTTTTAAAAGTTTGATCTAAAGAGTTTTATTTTTTGAAAGCTCCATAAGTTATGGATATGAAAAGGTTTTAAAAAAAAATGATTCAAAGTTTTTATGGAGTTACAAAATTTGGTGTTAATGTTTTAAAGGATTCCATAACTTAAGAATAAGTTATGGATCACCAAAAGTTTTTTGTGTTACCTTGTTTTATGAGTGAATTTAGATTAATAAATAAAATTATGTGATAGTTGGTTTTAATCCAAATTAATCTAAGAATTGATTCTAAAATGTGTTTTTGTAACTTGTCCTCAAGTTATATGAAAAGTCACATTTAAGAATCATAAAACTCATAAAAATTGGCAAAAGTTACAAAAATGAAGAGTCTAGTTCTAATTAAATGGTTTTATGACTCCATAACTTGTCTTCAAGTTATGGAGGACCAAGAGTCTCTTCATTTAATAAAATAAAATAAAATAAAAAAAGGTGTAACCTTAATTAATTCCATAAGTTATAAAATAAAGAAAAGTTAATTCTTTTATTAGTTTAAAGTCTTCCATAACTTGTCCTCAAGTTATGGAACTTGAAGAGTTTTTGGATTAAAACTACTTTAAACACATAAGTTATGGAATTAATTAGTTTTGAATAGTTTCAAAACTTGTCCTCAAGTTTTGGAATTTGTAAAGTTTTCTCTTATGAATACTTTAATTCCAAGTTAGCCCTTAGAATTTTAAAAGTTAAAATTCAACCCTTATACTTTATAATATTATAAGTTAATAATATATATATGTATAAGAGTAAAGTCAGTCTTACCGCTAGTACGCCTCATTCACGAAGCCGGTCTATAAGGTGGGTATAAGGTTGTTGCCTATAAAATGGCAACTTAATGGGTGTCCACTCTCACCCACCGCTTGCTTGACCGGTGGAGGGTCGTTAGCCGAACGGGTTTGACAAGACTATAATTCTCCTTCATTAAAAGTATTAATGATAATACTAAGTAACTAAACTCTTAATAATACCCAATCTTAGTTACTTAGGAAAAATGTGAATAAGGTGCTAACCCATGAAATTACACTTTACACTTTGTCTAAGTCGTTAGTGGAGCGTGTGTGGTTAACCGGCACACTAACTTGGACTTAACAAGGTAGGTAAAGGGTGACTTAATATTTATCATAGTATCGATGGAGCGTGTGTGGTTAACCGGCACATCGATTGAGGGGTAATTTATTAAGGGTACCAAGTGATTTGCATGGTTACTTCACACCTTGTTTGTGATCCTCGGCATCCCAGTCACAAAACCTGAAGGGCACACTCGAGATTGAAACATGCCTTTGAACAGTTCAATGAATCTCAAAGATCTAGGAGTTTCAAAACCAATTAAAACCTAATAATACATTTCGTTTATCTTGGTGGAAATTGGTGAATCGTCATTCACCTACCTTCAAATATTTTATAGCTTGGATTACGGCATACCTCTTCTAAGTTATAAAATAGTTTGTTGGGTCCTAGCCTTAATATTTCATATTGGGTGTCATATTAAGGACTTTAAATCAACTATCTTGAATATCTCCCAAAAGTTGTCTGGTTTAGGCACCTATGATCTTCCCAAATCTTTTGAAACAAGGTTTCCTAATGAAGATGATGCCCCATGGATATCATACTTCTTTCTCCTCCTCCAACTATTCTCCTTAACCCACAAGTTCTTGAAATGTTTAAGGTCACTCAAGCCCTATTGGCAAGGCAAGGTCTAGGTGTGATCACATCTTGGAGATGTAGTCACATATTGACAAGCCGGGAGAGTTGGGTGTCAAAGTCTTGAGAAAGTTGGTGGTTCAATCACTTTCTAAGTCACATAGTGAGTTCCTTTGGGACACCTATGAAACAGACTATGACAAGACCCTTAATGATCTTATCTATTTGCTAAGATCAACTTCCTAAATCTTTATGGACATTGACAATGATGACATTGGATATCTAGTAAAGCTCTCTCTTCCCAGTGGAAAGGGATCGGCCATAGTCAACTCGGTTGACCAAATGGTAAAGAGAAAAGCTAAGTTTGTGATAGTCTCGTGTACCTTTATCTTAGGGTCCATATGTTTATATAGCCAAAGGAAGGGGCATTGGTTGCGAAGCTGCCAGATTTACCTAAGGATGTTAAAGTCAATAAGTTTGACTCTACTTCAGGTAAAGTCCACTATCTAACTCTGTTAAGTTTCTATTATGAGATTCTTGATACATGATGTGACTGGGTCACATGGTGATGTTTTAAGAATCAAAGAAAAGTGAAGAAACCTAAAGAAAGAATATGCTGAATCTGATCGCATAGATGGATTTCTATCGCATAGTTTGAAAAATCGGATTCTTCAGCTACTTCTTAGGAGTTATGAGATATTGCTTAGGAATAGATAACAACAAGTTTTCATATGGATTGTAAGGATAAGTTTTTCCGCAAAGTTTTAAAATAAAAGAAATTTTTTTTGATTTTATTTATCCTTACAATGGCATTTAAGGAAAAATTGTTGCTTATATGATTCCATTAAGAGCAAGAGTGGAAATATGAAATTGATTCTTTCATTTGTGGTAATGTCTAGATTTACCAAATAAGGAAAGATTCTCATCACCCAAGTTTCAATTGGACCGGAACTTGGAATCATGCAAGTTGTATAGCATGATGAATGAGAACTTTCAAGTATTGGAAAATTAAGACTAATTACTCGGTCACATGGATGTGTGAGTCAAGTAAAGGACTAAGGGATCGAGTACACATTCTTGTGCACTAATTAAGTCCACCACAAAAGATTGATAAGACTATTTGTCATAGTTTACTAAAGCTCAGTAAATATGATTATACTTACAAGCTTAAGTGTAACTCTGAGACATTGGAAAAGGTCCCAATGTATGGCAGAGCGAATAAGAAGAATCAACTTAGGCAGAAGGATAAAAGTTTCTCAAATTTGAAAAGATGGGAGTGTACTTTAGTATCAGTTTTGTGATCATCTTAATGATTAAGAAACCATAGCACAATTAGTTATCTAAGGAAATCTTAGTGCATTCTTATGACTAAGAAGAGGGATCTTGAATTGTTGAAATGGTTAAATCAAGAAGATGAGTCATACTTCGTTCCAATACAAGTCTTAGAGTCATACTCCAAGATTGTAACTTGAGTGACATGTCTCAAAAGAAGGTTTAAAACACTTGTCAAATGTAAGAGTAAAAGTTTTCTACTCTAGTACATTTGAAATTGGTAAGTTGTGATGTTTTGGATAAAACAAAGACCAACTTAGGCCAATTGTGTGAAGTGTTTGTCTTGATTAGAATCCGCACTATCTCTTGGATGTTTGACAAGGGAGTCTTATATGTCAAGAGGACAGTGGGAGTCTGAAAGGTCTTGAAAGTCTCAAGAACTAATCAAGAATGGAACCTGAAGTTTTTCACTAGCACACAACTTGAGGTTCATAACCTATCGTGTTGACATATTTTGTGCCCATTCCAGTTAAAGTTGGCTTTGCATATGAGTTCTTAGAGTTCTCAATTTGTTGCACAACAACTTGGAAGCAATGGTAGGCCCTTGAGCTGCCAGGTGGCAAGAAATTAAGATTGAGTTCAGTCCATATGAGTTTGTATTTGTCATTATCCTTGTCTTGTGTCTATGGTTTTGACAATTCACATGGATAAGAACACATACACCATTAAATCTAAGTGTCATAAGGTTTCTCTCCGATTCATGAAAATGATGGTGAGGAAACACTTTCACTAAGTAGATTTTAGCTAGATAGCAATTGTGATATTTGCATTCTCAAAGTCGTTAGTGGAGCGTGTGTGGTTTACCGGCACACTAACCTGGACTTGTGAGAAGTAGCAAAAAGGTCTAACCATTATGATTACGGCATCCCTCTTCATAATTGTTTAGACACACAAGTGTGATATCTAAGGGAAGGTGTATGCTTTTGATTAAGTTTTATCAAAACAATCTAGTATCAGAAATATGAACTTTGGTAAGAAAGTCAGCTGATTTCTGAGTACATGTCAAAGCTAGTGGGAGCATAAGTGTTATGCTAATAATCATCATGTTAGTGGGAGCATGATAATTATGATAAGTATTGCAAGTTAGCAATGTTAATTATAGAAAACAAAAGTTTCAATTGGGAAAAAGTTGTTTTGCTATAATTAAGGGAGAGAAAATTATACTTCATCTCAAATCTATAAGCTTAGATCGTGAGGTTTTAATCATTTAGTCAAGGATATATATGAATTTCATGTTGGAATGGCTCAACATAAGGAAATTTTGTATATGAGTCCATTATTTGCGTTCTAAAATTCGATTATGATTACGGCATCCCTTTTCATAATCTGAATTATGAGAACTTGGCAAATTGAAATGGAAATGTTATAGCAAAAGACTGGTTTAGTCTTTATGTGAGACATCATGAATCGATTCCCATATACTTCGGATATAGGATCGATTACATGTGCTATATTCATCCTTTCTAAAATTTTCCAAATGCCTGGGGCATTAAGAAGGGAAAAGGTTTAGAACTGGATATGAGTAAAAGGATTAAACAATTGTCGAGGACAATCTAAGGTTTACCAAAGATTGGTTGCTCAAGGACAGTTGGAAGTATAGTGATAATTCTGGAAGGACCATATTGACATAATCTGTAAGGAGGCAAATCTTGTTCAGAAGTGATAGTCAAAATGGAATCTGGAAATGTTTCAATGTTAGAATTTTTCAATCTGTTTAAGATTAGGAAACTTAATGCAAGAAGGATATTCCCAAGGAGTTGATCTCCTTTGGAATGGTCTGTAATGGTTGTTGTCAAGTCCTTCTGACTTTGTGCATAATCATTACAAGAGGTTCAATGCATGTAAGTTTAGAATATAACAGATTTCAGTAAATGGCATGAATTTGGAATTCTTGCATTTGCAGTAAGGATTTGGGAGTGTGAAAAGAGAATCATTGAAGTTATGTTCAATTGATCTAGTTCACAAAGTAAAGATCATAGACAAACATAGTATGCATACTTGGTGTGTGGCATGACTAGTGTTTAGAAAAACATAGTGTACATGCTTGGAGCATGGGACAACTATTGTTTTAAATTCAAGAATAAAGTTGATAGCTGAAACAGTATACAATGAATAATGTGTAATCATATGGTGATAAATAAAAGGTGTTTTATTTATATTCATAAGTTCTGAGACGATATTGGATTCGATTATTATTGTGTTTCATTTTGCATGTTTTGACTTCCCGAATAAACTAGGTTATTCTTCCGGAATGACTAAGTTATTCAAACCATCCACAGTCGGTCATATGTTGGAAGTAGATATGAATTAAGACTGTCATGGGTTGGCTTGTAGAGGTCTAAGGTGTTGGACAAAGGGCTACAACACTCATGAGTGCTCATAAGTTCTGAGTATTGGATTCAACCCGCGCTCATTGGAATCACTTCATGGATTTTATCACGAGTGATCATGAGACGATAATATCTTATATTCTTCAAACCTAGAGATATGAGTTGTTACTATGAGTTGATAGTACATTGATTGCACGAAAACGCATACGGTAACTCGGTGCTATAAAACGTGCCTTTGTGTATGATTCAACAAGTAGTAGAACAAGCCATATGAGTCGAAGTTTATCCATTCCTTTTACCTTCAGGATAAAAGCGATATCTGTGGGCCCCTCGATGATTTGATGATGACAAATGGAAGTGCTCGGCCGGGCCAGGACTGATTTGATTTGTTCAATTAGTCAGTCGTCATAAATCGGAAATCGGGAAACAACAAATGGACAGAGAGAATGATTATAATCCATGTCTCAGTCCATATGATATCTAGAATGGAGGAATATATGATCCCTTATCTAATGGACAAGTTCGTTGACAAGATCAGAGTTCGACAGCAGCTTTAAGAGCTACGATTGCCAGTTAGGTTTGAAGTCATACGCAATAATAGTTTTAGACTTATCCAAGTGGGAGACTGTTGGATTAATGTCTAAGTCCATAACTATATTTGGTATGTACTTGACCCGACCCGGCATGGTCCATTTGGGTTGCACTTCACCGACACAATTTATATGGATAATCTTTTGAGAATAGTATGTTTATGATTAATATTAATATATTATAAGTTCTAATATATTAATATGGAATCATATTATTTAATTAGTATTTATCAAGAATTAATTTATAATTAATTAAGTGATCAAAAGGAACTAATTAAATATGGACTCTTATATATATATGGAATGGGCCAAGTTCATTTAGGTTGGGCTAAGCTTTCATGGATAGTCCATGGAGTGTTTAACCCATGGATCCTAGTAAATGAAAGGTCATGGGTATTAGGGTTTAACCCTAATCCTCCATACTATATAAAGATGTCTTTGGTTGGTGAAATTGGCACTAGTGTGGATACACTAAAGAAGGGCTAGCCAATTTCACTAGAGAGAACCAAGTAATCGTATTCTCTAAAGTATTCCAAGGTGTCTTGGTGATTTGTGATTCCACTTGAGGCTTCCACACTATTGGGGATAAGTTCTTAAAGCTTGAAGACATCAAGCTACATCAAGAGGTATGTATTCTATCTTGTTACATTCATTGTTTTTGTATGCTAGATTAGGATAATACCTTGGATGTTCTTATTTGCATGTATAATAGAGAAAACATAGATCCAAGGTATTTAGGGTTGCATGTACACTTAGGAAGTGTTAGAATGCGCAAAACCCAACACTATACTCATCGTAGGCTTACCCTAGGGAAATCTCTAATTCCACTTTAACTAGTCCTTGGTTGCTGCAGGCCTCCTTGTAATGCCAATTAGCCATTACCCGAATACCATCACATGTGACGAGGATCAGATAATCCTTCGAGTATCGGACTCGTCCCTACAACGGTTGGACTCAAACAAGAGCTGCGTAGTAGGATCAAATCCGACACTCTAAGATTATTCAACCCTGATCGCATGTGACGTGACGCATTCGCCTAATGGCTAACTCCCATTATTCAGAGTCCCACGAAGCACGAAGCAAGCAACATTCAGATAAGGGTAACAATCTCAATTAACTCTATCCACTTTCAGGAACTGAGCTAGCATAAAGTGCTAAGCTCATACTACCAGGCATAACCCAATCAGGCCACCCTACATACTGTCTGCTCAGAAACTAGCATGCAAGTTCTCACACAACTGAAACACATTAAGCAGGCACATAAGGCATCACTCCTAGATCCTTAGTCCTATTCTAGCATGCTGTTCTACAAAAGCTGATAAACATAACATAAACTTGTATGGGTACTTTGGGGATACTTACTTGAGCTCGGCCGGTCGCGCACATCACACACTTCGTTCTTTCTCAAAACTATTTTCCCAATTTTTTTTTGAAAACATTTTCCTTTAGAAAATCTTTTAATCCCTCTATTTGAGTTCAAACACTTCCGAAGATGTGTCCGAATCCCTCAAACCAGGGCTCTGATACCAACTTGTAACGACCCAATTTTTTCACGTCCAAAAATTTTGTTTTAAAAACATTACTTTAGAAAATATTAATAACTACAAACATCGTTGATCAACCACAACATAAAGTGAACCATGCCTAAAAACCAAATCATAGAACTAATCAAAATATCAGAGTATCAATCCCAGTGAAGCCCGTAGCTGCGGAAACAAGGGAGTGTGTGTGTGTGTGACATGCTGCTACCGCGCCGGCTCCTTTCCCCTAGCGGAGGAGGTACCTGAAACCAAAACTGAAACTATAAGCACAAAGCTTAGTGAGTTTCCCCCATAATACCCCATACCATGCAACATATAACAACCAATGTTCAGCTAGGAGTTACGGGCCTTGCCCACACTCGGGAAGATACGGGCCCTGCCCACACTTCGCTAGCCGGGAGATACGGGCCTCGCCCACACTTGTGAAGATACGGTCCCTGCCCACACTTCGCTATTTGGGAGATACGGGCCTAGCCTACACTCCAACCTCGGAGAGATACGGGCCCTGTCCACACTCAACCGCTAACCTATAACATACAAGTATCACGCAGACAACAAGTATAAGCAACTCTATCATATTAACACATATATCATACTTGACTAAACCCAGAGATACGGGCTCGGCCCACACTCTAGTACTAGCATCTTGTCTACATGGGTCGGCCTTGGTGCCTTAGACCCGTTCCTACTGGAAAGGAAACTCACCTCGAATTAGCTGCTGGTCTGTGTGGGAATTGATCACCTACTACTGCTGCTGCTGCTCCGGAAACCCTCCGGCTGCAATTCCCACAATATACTCAATCAAACACTGCTCGCTGACCTTTGGGTAAAATGACCATTTTACCCCTGACCTTGCCCTAAGCCAAAGCCAGATTCAACTTTCAGTTGACCCGACTCGCCGAGTTGGCTTTCCAACTCGCCGAGTCCCTACCCAAACGACTGCCCTGAAACCTGATCCTACCCGTCGAGTTAGGCGACGACTCGACGGGTTCACCTTCTTAACCAATATTCAATTCCTTCATTCTACTCGCCGAGTTGTATGAACGACTCGCCGAGTTCATCTTCATCCGAAGAACACTTATGCTAAGACTCGCCGAGTTGTATGAACAACTCGCCGAGTCTGTTCTTGATCTAAGGAGATTGCTTAGAACTCGCCGAGTCAGGGAATTGACTCGCCGAGTACCTCCATGGATGAGTTAAGCTTCCGACTCACTGAGTCACACCCCGTGACTCACTGCTCACTCGACACTACGAAAGGGGGACAAACTCGGAGACTCGTGAACAGACTCGTCGAGTCATATGAACGACTCGCCGAGTCGTTGCCATGCACCTACTGAATACACGGATTTGCTCGATTCCAGTCCATGCCATTCATAGATCTGGACTTCTAGGACACTAATCACACGTAAAGTTTCCAACTTTACATGTGGATATTCACCAATATGGATTTTAGGGCTCAAAATGTCTCAAAAGGGTAGATCTAGGGCTAACAAGCAACATGGGGCCATAAAGCTAACAGATCTGAGCTCCTGGAGCTCAATCTTGCCTAGATCCAGAGGCCAAACATCTTATTACGACATATAATGCACATACAAGCTTGGGGATTTGACCAAGAAGGACCCAAATGAAGTTTTAAGCATAGAATCATGGGGAAAACGGGTTATACCTCAAAGGAACTGCTGGAAGAACACAAATAATGCCTGGATGGCTTCCCTTCTTCTTGATATACTTCCTTCCTCCTTCCAAACCTTCAAAAACACACGCACTAACCTCAAACTCTCAAAGAATAGCTTAGAACGAGAGATACAGGGCTTTAAGGGTCAATGGGGGCCGGCTTGGGGCTGATAAGTCCTTTAAATAGGGTGCAAACCCCTGAAACTTAGGGTTTCATCCAACAGCTATGACTCGCCGAGTCCAAGATATGGACTCGCCGAGTCGCCAACTTAAACGTGTCCTGGGTCCCGCATCCACTCGGCGAGTCGGACCTATGACTCGCCGAGTCCAAGGCTAAAAGAAAGGAAATAGTCAGATAACATTTACGTACCAGGAACCGGGTGCTACAGCTCCCTAAGTGTTTTTAATGCGGAAAGTTGGGATATTTGGCGAAAGATTGTACAAAGCATAGTCTTGTTTGTTTTAATTATGGGGAGAGTGGTCTTATTTTCCTGAATAGTTTGAAGATAAAAACATAAAAACTGAAGTACAAAAATGCAGATCATGTATCGACCGAGGAAATTTTTATAAAAAAAAGAAGAATGAGACAGTAAAGTGAAAGACCTTGTGTTTCAGATGATGACGAATGAAGCAGAAGAGAAGATCGATTTGGTGTCAGGTACATCTACCTTGAACTCACTCTCAATACGTGTACAATTTGATTCGGGTGCAAATTTTTCTTTGCAACAACTTCATTTTCTACTCGGCTAACAACATTAACCCCATTGAATGAGATTAATGTAGTAGAAATAGCCAAAAAAAAACCGAGTTATAATTATTGACTTAATTGAATAATTATAACATTTTTGAGAGTGTCGGTTAGATATCAGCAGGATCCCTTTCCTTATTAATCTAAAACTGATCACTATTAGAGAATTTTATGTGATATAGGGTATGGATTCGCTAGCAGCTAATAATGCATAAATAATTTGTGATAAAAAGACCCTCATGATTTTAACACCGACTGATCTTCATATTATTATACAAGGTGATAGATGATGGAAAGAGTTCTTGTGGTTTCTATTGAGATCCTCAAAAATGTTGTTAAAAATGCAGGATGTTGTAAGTTGTAGAAATGAGCCTTAACTGACGTCGAAATTGTAAAAGTATACCTAGAGGTGTTTTCGATTGAATTACAAAAATAACTCAATTGCAAAAGTTATTAGATATTGGGTTTATTTGACTTAGTTCGTATCTGTAGGGCACACCACTTTTATACGTAACAAAGAAAGATGTAGGGTACACCTCTTTTATTTGTAACAAAGAAAGAAGAGACAATACTTATGTCTATTGATTATCGGGAGTTGAATAAAATCATGATAAAATCAGTATTCTTTACCGAGAATCGATTATCTATTTGATAAACTACATGAAACATCATTCTTTTCAAAAATCAATTTGAAATTGGGATATCATTAGTTGAAAGTATGAGAGTCCGATGTCCTACAAAACGGTTTTCATACTTGTTACGACCATTATGAGTTTTTGGTAAATCCATTGGGTAGAAGAAGAGAGTATTCGGTCAAATTATGGATAAGTTTGTTATTATATTCAATGATGTCATTCTTATCTACTCAAGAAATCGAGGCAATCATCATGCCTACTTGCGACAATATTTAGAACTTCATGAAAAAAAAAGTTGTATGAAAAATTCTCAAAATGTCAGTTTTGACTAAGAGAATTTAAATTTCTTGGTTATGTTCTCAATGAAGAAATCATCAAAGTCGAACCCATAAAAATCATAGCAGTTTTGAAGTAGGAATCTTTGAAAAGTCCCACTGAGATACAAAGCTTTATGGGGTTGCTGGGTTATTATCGATGGTTTGTGGAGAAATTTTTGAGTAATACAACAACATTAAAAAGGTTAACGCGAAAATCCTAGAAATTTATTAGGTCGGGGACACAACAAATTTCATTTCAACATCTTAAGTAAACTCTATGAGAAGTTATGGTGTTAGCTTTACTAGAAGGCGAAAATAGTTTTTATGTTTATAATTACGATTCACAAGTAGGTATCGGATGTGTCTTAGTGTAAAGGGTCGAGTAATTGCTTACACAGAGAAAATTAAAATTCGAAAAGCAAGCGTATCCAATTCATGAATTAGAGATTTCCGCAATGGTATTCACAATTAAAATATGGAGACACTATATGTATGGTGTAAGACTCCAAGTATTCTCCGAACAAAAAAGCTTGAAGAATTTGTTTGATCAAAAAGACCTTAATATGCGACAAAAGAGGTGGATGCAGTTGTTGTAAGATTACAATTGTGAAATTTTAAATCACCTCATCAAATTTAATGTAGTAACCGATGTATTAAGTTGAAAATAACAACCTATCCAAATAGCATCATCTCAAATGGGAATCACTTGTCATTTAACGGATGTGATTCGAGAAGCTCAAGTTGAAGAAGAAATCCGGAAAATGTGAAAAGTGAAAGAATGGTGGGCTACATTAAACAACTTGTAACATCCTTAAAAACTATTTTGAAAAATAAATAATATAGAAAACATGACCTTTAATATTTAGAAGCATAAATAAAAGAAAACACCATTGAAAATAGAATATTTAAAACAATACAAAACTGCAAAAATGGTCCTTGTGGTATGTATTTTTTTTTCATCGAAAAAAGGTCCAAACCATAAATTTTTTGAATTGATTGTCCTTTTGAGCTTGTTTGCTTGTGGTTTTTATCCCTCCCCAAATTGAAAAGACTATTATACCTTCAATATATTTATTTTTCATTTTTTCTTATTTCATCAATATTTATTGTTATTAAATATACAAAGGGTTCACATACCCACCCCACCTCTGTGTGTATGCGTGTTTAATGTTTTTGGTACATTCCTCTTTACTACTCACTCTCCATCTGTACTGAAGATTAATTTCAAAACTTAACACAAAAATCAATGAACACAAAATCAAAACCCTTTGAACCCGTCAACAAAATCATTCCTCTCTACTGGTCACTCACCAACTCTACTAAAGACGAAGGTGGGTTCTCACAAATATGGGGTGAAGATATTTTTCTTCAAACTATGCTTCATATATTTGTGATGGGTTTTATAGATTACAATTACTATGTGTGTGTGGAAATTTCACTTAATATTTAAGGGTACATGCAACCTAAAGGATCTATGTCTTTAACACTTTGAATGTAACATGCAATGAACAACAAAATAAGATGAGAACCTAATGAAACCCTAGTATAATCAAATTACAAGAATTAGGGTTACATACCTTTGATTTGTTGTAGTAAACACATCACTTCAAACTCATTATAAAAAACCTTGGAAAGCGAGCACTAGAAATCTCGTGTCTCTAATGACTCACACCCAAAACACTAGAAAGCCTAGAATGAAGAATAGACGGAGAAGAGACGAAGAATTTTCGTTCATATGCTTTTAAGAAGAAGACATATGAAAATTCTAGCCCAAGGGGTCTTTATATAGCTGTTGGATATCCCTAAGCAACCCTAGATAATGATAACCCAAAAATAGGTAATTATCTAGTTTCCTAATTACCCATTTGGAGCATTCTAGATTACCCTAATAAGGTATCAAAACCGTCCAAGCATGGAGGTTTCTAGGATCTCTCTTTTGCTCAACTATTGAACAATTAGAAAGTAACTATAGTACAATTAGTTAGTTTCAATTGATCCCAAATTAATTCCAAATTAATTCTATTCAATTATTAATCAATTCTAACTGATTTCACACCAATTATTTAACTGTTGACCTCATGTTAATTTTTAATAATAAATTAACATATCAATTAAATATTTGCAATTAATATATTAATCACATAATACACTAACAAATTATTTGTGCTACATCAAGTCGACATAGAAGAAAGGAAAACTGATCGGTATTTGTCGAGATTAAAACCCGAGATACGTGAGTTTCCTCAAACATCAGGATGGGAAAATATCAAACTAGCCCAACAAACTTGTCATTTTTATTTTAAAAGCTCATTCAATTGTTGCTTTTGTAGTTTAAGGGAATGAAGTTTGTTTTCACCTGTTACTAAGAGCACTTGACCTATTGTAGCAGGTTTTAAGCCGTATTACCACCCTCACCAAGCACCACCCATTAACACCCTTAACCTCCAATCCTCCATTAGAGCCAACCTTCACCACCCTTCCATTTTAAGACTAAGCACTAATGAAAGCACACATGAAAATTTATACCAACATCCCTTTATGTTCTAAAAATATCTCAGTTGCAACCACATTATTGCACCATTACCAGCCATCATCTCTTTCTCTCTCCATCTTCAATCTCTAGCATTTGACAGTATCAAGTCTTCTTTATGTCATCTCTCTCTCTCTCTCTCTCTCTCCACATAAACATCCTGTCACTCTCCTCTTTCCCCAATACACTCTACATCTGGTGTAGAAAATGAGTGCAACACATGCAGATTCAATGAAGAAGAATGACCTAAAATCTACTTGTAGATGCTTCTGAGTTTTGAATTTACATCGATTAGCATAAGGGCTTTAGTAATCGAGTGACAATTGGTGTATTGGTACTAATCTAGTTGCTACAAAGTTAGCGAGCATGAAAAAAAATTCATAGTCGACCATAAATACCTAAATGTGACATTTAAGCTCTAATGTTCAGTTTCTTGCCTTCTTCAATGTTATCCATATCTGGCCCTCCTATCATTTTCACCAGTGCCACAAGAAGAATAAGTCTTTGAGGAACAATATGTAACTGTTGGGTTTTGAGCATTCTAACACTCCTATGGTGTACATGCAACCCTATAAACCTTGGATCTATGTTTTCTCTATTATACAAGCAAATAAGAACTTTCCAAGGCTTTAATCCTAACTAGCATATTATGATGTTCTTAATCTACAAAGTACTAGTTAGAAGACATACCTTTTGATGTAGCTTGATGTCTTCAAGCTTTAAGAGCTTAGCCCCAATAGTGTGGAAGCCTCAAGTGGAATCACAAATCACCACGACACCTTGGAAGACTTTAGAGAATATGAATACTTGGTTCTCTCTTAGTAAAATCGGCTAGCCCTCTTAGTGTATCCACACTAGTGCCAATTTCACCAACCAAAGACATCTTTATATAGTATGGAGGATTAGGGTTAAACCCTAACACCCATGACCTTTCATTTCCTAGCATCCATGGGTTAAACACTCCATGGACTATCCATGAAAGCTTTGCCCAACCTAAATGAACTTGGCCCATTCCATATATATAAGAGTCCATATTTAATTAGTTCCTTTTGATCACTTAATTAATTATAAATTAATTCTTGATAAATACTAATTAAATAATATGATTCCATATTAATATATTAGAACTTATAATATATTAATATTAATCATAAACATACTATTCTCAAAAGATTATCCATATAAATTGTGTCGGTGAAGTGCAACCCAAATGGACCATGCCGGGTCGGGTCAAGTGCATACCAAATATAGTTATGGACTTAGACATTAATCCAACAGTCTCCCACTTGGATAAGTCTAAAACTATTATTGCGTATGACTTCAAACCTAACTGGCAATCGTAGCTCTTAAAGCTGCTGTCGAACTCTGATCTTGTCAACGAACTTGTCCATTAGATAAGGGATCATATATTCCTCCATTCTAGATATCATATGGACTGAGACATGGATTATAATCATTCTCTCTGTCCATTTGTTGTTTCCCGATTTCCGATTTATGACGAATGACTAATTGAACAAATCAAATCAGTCCTGGCCCGGCCGAGCACTTCCATTTGTCATCATCAAATCATCGAGGGGCCCACAGATATCGCTTTTATCCCGAAGGTAAAAGGAACGGATAAACTTCGACTCATATGGCTTGTTCTACTACTTGTTGAATCATACACAAAGGCACGTTTTATAACACCGAGTTACCGTATGCATTTTCGTGCAATCAATGTACTATCAACTCATAGTAACAACTCATATCTCTAGGTTTGAAGAATATAAGATATTATCGTCTCATGATCACTCGTGATAAAATCCATGAAGTGATTCCAATGAGCGCGGGTTGAATCCAATACTCAGAACTTATGAGCACTCATGAGTGTTGTAGCCCTTTGTCCAACACCTTAGACCTCTACAAGCCAACCCATGACAGTCTTAATTCATATCTACTTCCAACATATGACCGACTGTGGATGGTTTGAATAACTTAGTCATTCCGGAAGAATAACCTAGTTTATTCGGGAAGTCAAAACATGCAAAATGAAACACAATAATAATCGAATCCAATATGGTCTCAGAACTTATGAATATAAATAAAACACCTTTTATTTATCACCATATGATTACACATTATTCATTGTATACTGTTTTAGCTATCAACTTTATTCTTGAATTTAAAACAATAGTTGTCCCATGCTCCAAGCATGTACACTATGTTTTCTAAACATACACCAAGTATGCATACTATGTTTGTCTATGATCTTTACTTTGTGAACTAGATCAATTGAACATAACTTCAATGATTCTCTTTTCACAGTCCCAAATCCTTACTGCAAATGCAAGAATTCCAAATTCATGCCATTTACTGAAATCTGTTAGATTCTAAACTTATATGCATTGAACCTCTTGTAATGATTATACACAAAGTCAGAAAGACTTGACAACAATCATTACAGAGTATTCCAAAGGAGATCAGCTCCTTGGAAACATCCTTCTTGCATTAAGTTTCCTAATCTTACACAGATTGAATAATTTCTAACTTTGAAACATTTCCATATTCCATTTTGACTATCACTTCTGAACAGGAGTTGCCTCCTTACAGATTATGTCAATATGGTCCTTTCAAAATTATCTCTATACTTCCAAATGTCCTCGAGCAACCAATCTTTGGTAAACCTTAGATTGTCCTCGACAATTGTTTAATCCTTTTAGTCATATCCAGTTCTAAACCTTTTCCCTTCTTAATGCCCCAGGCATCTGGAAAATTTTAGAATGGATGAATATAGCACACGTAATCGACCCTATATCCGAAGCATATGGCACACGATTCATGATGTCTCACATAAAGACTAAACCAGTCTTTTGCTATAACATTTCCATTTCAATTTGCCAAGTTCTCATAATTCAGATTATGAAAAGGGATGCCGTAATCATAATCGCATTTTAGAACGCAAATAATGGACTCATATACAAAATTTCCTTATGTTGAGCCATTCCAACATGAAATTCATATATATCCTTGACTAAATGATTAAAACATCACGATCTAAGCTTATAGATTTGAGATGAAGTATAATTTTCTCTCCCTTAATTATAGCAAAACAACTTTTTCCCAATTAAAACTTTTGTTTTCTATAATTAACATTGCTAACTTGCAATACTTATCATAATTATCATGCTCCCACTAACATGATGATTATTAGCATAACACTTATGCTCCCACTAGCTTTGACATGTACTCAGAAATCAGCTGACTTTCTTACCAAAGTTCATATTTCTGATACTAGATTGTTTTGATAAAACTTAATCAAAAGCATACACCTTCCCTTAGATAGCACACTTGTGAGTCTAAACAATTATGAAGAGGTATGCCGTAATCATAATGGTTAGACCTTTTTGCCACTTCTCACAAGTCCAGGTTAGTGTGCCGGTAAACCACACACGCTCCACTAATGACTTTGAGAATGCAAATATCACAATTTCTATCTAGCTAAAATCTACTTAGTGAAAAGTGTTTCCTCACCATCATTTTCATGAATCGGAGAGAAACCTTATGACACTTAGATTTAATGGTGTATGTGTTCTTATCCATGTGAATTGTCAAAATCATAGTCACAAGACAAGGATAATGACAAATCCAAACTCATATGGACTGAACTCAATCTTAATTTCTTGCCACCTGGCAGTTCAAGGGCCTGCCATTGCTTCCAAGTAGTTGTGTAACCAATTGAGAACTCTAAGAACTCATATGAAAAGGCAACTTTAACTGGAATGGGCACAGATATCAACACGATAGGTTATAAACCTCAAGTCGTGTGCTAGGGAAGACCTTCAGGTTTTATTCTTGATTAGTTCTTGAGACTTTCAAGACCTTTAAGACTCCCACTGTCCTCTTGACCTATAAGACTCCCTTGTCAAACATCCAAGAGACAGTGTGGATTCTAATCAAGACAAACACTTCACACATTTGGCCTAAGTTGGTCTTTGTTTTATCCAAAACATCACAACTTACCAATTTCAAATGTACAAGAGTAGAAAACTTTTACTCTTACATTTGACAAGTGTTTTTAACCTTCTTTAAGACATGTCACTCAAATGACAATCTTGGAGTATGACTCTAAGACTTGTATTGGAACGAAGTATGACTCATCTTCTTGATTTAATCATTTCAACAATTCAAGATCCCTCTTCTTAGTCATAAGAATGCACTAAGACTTCCTTAGAGAACTAATTGTGCTATGGTTTCTTAATCATTAAGATGATCACAAAACTGATACTAAAGTACTCTCCCATCTTTTCAGATTTGAGAAACTTTTATCCTTCTGCCTTATTTGATTCTTCTTATTCGCTCTGCCATACATTTGGACCTTTTTCCAATGTCTCAGAGTTACACTTAAGCTTGTAAGTATAATCATATTTACTGAGCTTTAGTAAACGATGACGAATAGTCTTATCAATCTTTTGTGGTGGACTTAATCAGTGCACAAGACTATGTACTCGATCCCTTAGTCCATTACTTGACTCACACATCCATGTGATCGAGTAATTAGTCTTAATTTTCCAATACTTGAAAGTTCTCATTCATCATGCTATACAACTTGCATGATTCCAAGTTCCGGTCCAAATGAAACTTGGGTGATGAGAATCTTTCCTTATTTGGTAAATTTAGACATTACCACAAATGAAAGAATCAATTTCATACTTCTACTCTTGCTATTAATGGAATCTTATAAGCAACAAAAATTTCCACAGATGCCATTGTAAGGATATTTTAACATAAATAAAATAAAAAATTTTCCTTTTATTTTAAAAACTTTGCGGAAGAACTTGTCCTTACAATCCATATGAAAACTTGTTGTTATCTATTCCTAAGCAATATCTCATAAATCCTAAGAAGTAGCTCAAGAATCCGATCTTCAAACTATGCGATAGAAATCCATCTACGCCATCAGATTCAACATATTCTTTCTTTAAGTTTCTTCAGTTTTCTTTGATTCTTAAAACATCACCATGTGACCCAGTCACATCATGTATCAGGAATCTCAGAATAGAAACTTAGCAGAGTTAGATAGTGGAATTTACCTGAAGTAGAGTCAAACTTATTGACTTTAACATCCTTAGGTAAATTTGGCAGCTTCGCAACCAATGCCCCTTCCTTTGGCAATATAAACATATGGACCCTTTGATAATGGTACAAGGGACTATCACAGACTTAGCTTTTCTCTTTACCATTTGGTCAACCGAGTTGACTATGGCCGATCCCTTTACCATTGGGAAGAGAATGCTTTTCTGGATTTCCTGTGTCACTATTGTCAATGTCCATCAAGTTTTAAGGAAGTTGATCTTAACAAATAGATAAGATCATTAAGGGTCTTGTCATAGTCTGTTTCATAGGTGTCCCAAAGGAACTCACTATGTGACTTAGAAAGTGATTGAACCAGCAACTTTCTCAAGACTTTGACACCCAACTCTCCCGGCTTGTCAATATGTGACTACATCTCAAAGATGTGATCACACCTAGACCTTGCCTTGCCAATAGGGATTGAGTGACCTTGAACTTGTGGGTTAGGGAGAATAATTGGAGGAGGTGAAAGAAGTATGATTTCCATGAGACATCATCTTCATTTAGGAAAGCTTGTTTCAAGAGATTTAGGAAGATCATAAATGTCTAAACCAGACATCTTTTGGGAGATATTCAAGATAGTTGATCTTAAGTCCTTAATATAACACCCAATATGAAATATTAAGGCTAGGACCCAACAAACTATTTTATAACTTAGAAGAGGGATGTCGTAATCCAAGCTATAAAATATTTGAAGGTAGGTGAATGACGATTCACCAATTTCCACCAAGATAAACGAAATGTATTATTAGGTTTTAATTGGTTTTGAAACTCCTAGATCTATTGAGATTCATTGAACTGTTCAAAGGCATGTTTCAATCTCGAGTGTGCCCTTCAGGTTTTGTGACTGGGATGCCGAGGATCACAAAACAAGGTGTGAAGTAACCATGCAAATCACTTGGTACCCTTAATAAATTACCCCTCAATCGATGTGCCGGTTAACCACACACGCTCCATCGATACTATGATAAATATTAAGTCACCCTTTACCTACCTTGTTAAGTCCAAGTTAGTGTGCCAGTTAACCACACACGCTCCACTAACGACTTAGACAAAGTGTAAAGTGTAATTTCATGGGTTAGCACCTTATTCACATTTTTCCTAAGTAACTAAGATTGGGTATTATTAAGAGTTTAGTTACTTAGTATTATCATTAATACTTTTAATGAAGGAGAATTATAGTCTTGTCAAACCCGTTCGGCTAACGACCCTCCACCGGTCAAGCAAGCGGTGGGTGAGAGTGGACACCCATTAAGTTGCCATTTTATAGGCAACAACCTTATACCCACCTTATAGACCGGCTTCGTGAATGAGGCGTACTAGCGGTCAGACTGACTTTACTCTTATACATATATATATATATATATATATATATATATATATATATATATATATATATTATTAACTTATAATATTATAAAGTATAAGGGTTGAATTTTAACTTTTAAAATTCTAAGGGCTAACTTGGAATTAAAGTATTCATAAGAGAAAACTTTACAAATTCCAAAACTTGAGGGCTAGTTTTGAAACTATTCAAAACTAATTAATTCCATAACTTATGTGTTTAAAGTAGTTTTAATCCAAAAACTCTTCAAGTTCCATAACTTGAGGACAAGTTATGAAAGACTTTAAACTAATAAAAGAATTAACTTTTCTTTATTTTATAACTTATGGATTTAATTATGGTTACATATTTTTCTTTAATGAAGTAACTCTTGAACTTCCATAACTTGAGGACAAGTTATGGAGTCATAAAAAATTATTCAATGACACAAGACTCTTCATTTTGTAACCATTGCCAACTTTATGAGTTTTAAGATTCATAAATGTGACTTTTAAGTTACATAAACACATTTTATGAACTTCTTTTAGATTAATTTGGATTAAAACCAACTAACAAATAATATTTTTCATCAATCTAAATTAACTCATAAAACAAGATAACACAAAAAAAACTTTTCATGTTCCATATCTTAAGAACAAGTTATGGAATTCTTTAAAACATTAAGACCAAGTTTTGTAACTCCATAAAAAACTTTGAATCAATTTTTTTTTAAAACCTTTTCATATCCATAACTTATGGAGGTTTCAAAAAATAAAACTCTTTAGATCAAACTTTTAAAACTAATAAAATAATCATATTATTTTATCTTTTATTAAATTTGACCTAATTCAACTCATAAAGCAAATTATTCAAATTTTACAAATAATTAGTTTTTCACAAGAACAAGTAATTATCTTAAAATTTGACAAACTTCATGCATCAATATAACAGAAAACAACCCGTGTCTCTGATACCACTGTTGGGTTTTGAGCATTCTAACACTCCTATGGTGTACATGCAACCCTATAAACCTTGGATCTATGTTTTCTCTATTATACATGCAAATAAGAACTTTCCAAGGCTTTAATCCTAACTAGCATATTATGATGTTCTTAATCTACAAAGTACTAGTTAGAAGACATACCGTTTGATGTAGCTTGATGTCTTCAAGCTTTAAGAGCTTAGCCCCAATAGTGTGGAAGCCTCAAGTGGAATCATAAATCACCAAGACACCTTGGAAGACTTTAGAGAATATGAATACTTGGTTCTCTCTTAGTAAAATCGGCTAGCCCTCTTAGTGTATCCACACTAGTGCCAATTTCACCAACCAAAGACATCTTTATATAGTATGGAGGATTAGGGTTAAACCCTAACACCCATGACCTTTCATTTCCTAGGATCCATGGGTTAAAACACTCCATGGACTATCCATGAAAGCTTAGCCCAACCTAAATGAACTTGGCCCATTCCATATATATAAGAGTCCATATTTAATTAGTTCCTTTTGATCACTTAATTAATTATAAATTAATTCTTGATCAATACTAATTAAATAATATGATTCCATATTAATATATTAGAACTTATAATATATTAATATTAATCATAAACATACTATTCTCAAAAGATTATCCATATAAATTGTGTCGGTGAAGTGCAACCCAAATGGACCATGCCGGGTCGGGTCAAGTACATACCAAATATAGTTATGGACTTAGACATTAATCCAACAGTAACAACCCGAAATTTCTATCTTGTACAAACCATTCACTTCAATCAAAGTCAGACTTGTTTCTGCTAACTTTTAGCACTATTTAGAGTCTGTTTGAGCATTCTAAGCCTAGTACATCAAAGGAATAAGTGTGTGTGCGTGTCAACTAAAGTGTCAAACCATCAAACAAGCCTTAAACCCTCAAAAGAGGAGTTTACGACCAATACCCATGAGTTTATGGCCGTAAACTCATGGAGGCCGTAAACTCCAACCTATAAGTATGAACTTTGGGCCAATTTCTTCACTTTTACCATTTCAAAGGCTTGGAAACCGATTTCTCTCCCAAGGATCATAAGATTTTTGCTTCCAAACTTCAAAAATGTAAGTGATTCCTTCCATTTATGTGTTAATACTTCTCTTATCCATGAATCACCATTGATTTCATCCATGGATTTCATCCATGGATTTCATCTTTGAGTCTAGATCTTCAAAATCCTCAAGAACATCAAGAACACTTAGGTGTTTTGGGCCGAAAACATCCTCCTTTTCTATCAAATCGTAAGTATCTACCTCATATACTTGTTATCTAGTTAGGATTCTGTATTAATGCCTTGAAAACAAACTTTTCTTAAGAACATGAGGTGTTTACGGCCAAGAGCATCTCCCTTGGCCGTAAACCCTAGTTTGTAGTGCCATTGAGTCTTAAACACTTCCTAGGGCATGGACAAGAGCCTAGAACCCTTCCTTAATGCTTGAAAGCCCTTCAAAACACCCATATGCACAAAGTAGCATGAGTTTACGGCCGTAAACTCTTGTGGCCGTAAACTCATTGGCCTTAAACTCTTAGGTTCGTGAACACATGGCCGTAAACTCCTTTGGTCATGACATTTTGGCCGTAAACACTAATGTGTGGCCATACAACCCTTAGATACAATCCTTTGTACTCCTAGAACTTGAATCTAAGTGTTTCCTATGACCTAGGGTGTCTTTCCTTGCATAATTAGTTGTTTAAAACACTAATTGAATACATATATGTATCATCATATGATAAATAGGATTCGTGTGTGTGCTCAAGTCTTCACTTGACACTTAGCATCCTATACCACTCATTCATCCAAACACTCACTACAGGTGAGTTCATACCCCTTAATCTACCTTTTAAATGATTTTAAATGCTTTTATGGGGGGGGGGGATACAAGTTGAAACATTGTAGTTATTATATCAATCACATGTGATTAATGACTAGAACAAACAAATAGATTTATTATACTTCAAAACATTTTATCAAACTCTTTTATGGTAAAACTCTTTATTAAAATCTTTTAAACACATATATTGTCAAAAATCATGTCTATATAGATATAGTTATATAAATAAGGTTGAAAGGACTTAGCACTCATAGCTCGCTTCATTTCCTGTTCCTTGTTTGGTTGCAGACTTAGAGTATTCGGTTGTTTGTCCGAGTGTCGTTTGAACGTTAGTTATATATTATGTATATGTATATAGATATAAAAGCTTTTATTTCAGTTCAATACACACGCATTCATTCAAACAACATTACTAGTAAACTATAATAGGTATAGTCTAAGAGATTGCTACTCACAATTTCTAGTACAATGAAACATACAAGAGTCAGTTCATTTATGAGTCAATACAAACTTACTATTATGAAAATCAGAAAGAACATACTATGATGAGAAAAAAGGAGAAAATACACTATACTATACAAGAGAACATGCTATACAAATACTAGGATAAGATAACTAGAATGTGAAATACCACTTCATGATACAACAATACATTATTGTATCACCTTGTAACCAAAGTCTCCTGGAGGGAGAGTGGACATCGTGTGTATAGATCTATACGGGACAGACACTCCCACACCCCGACTGCTAGCTACAGTCCCAGCCGGTAAGGCCAAGGAGTGACAAAATGTCACCTCACTATTTTATGACGCCAGAAGGTCATCAGGTATTCAGCCGTCAATCAGCATTGTTACAAACTAATTCACATCTAAACCTTTAATTAACCAAATATGAATTAAAGGCAATAAGACTCACCAAGGAGTTTGGTACATTTAATACGACCTTGATTCTTCATATTTATCATTTCATAGTCAATAGTGTCACTGCTGAGTTAGAACATTCTATTTTCCCTAATAGACGATAGTGATAAATGGGAGAAAACATACTTTTTACACAGTAACAAAGTACTACTAAATTTTTCCTACTATTTCAAGTACTTATACCAACATTACATTTTTATACAAAAACAAACATGTAAATCAGTCGGGCCTCGGGTAGAAGCCTACTTTATTTATAAGCAGGAAATATAGGATTTTCTGGGAAAACTTTACAAACTTTTCAAGGTTTTAATAGAAACATGTCGAGGTTTTTAACTACTAAATGACACTAAATACTTATGAACTCACCAACATTTTATGCTGATGCTCTCTTTCAAAATAACTTGTATTCTCAGGGAACTAGTAAGACAGGTACACCCATGCAACTTTTAAAGGACGGAGTGGATCCAAGACTCGTCTTTATTTTGATTGTACATTTTTGGTGTCATTTAAACCTTACAAAGGAGCACACATGTATTTAACTATTCTATTAATGCAATGGATGTTGTTGCTTGTTTTTACTATTATGCATTGTTATGATACTGTACATGACGTTCTCCACCCCCGAATGCTTCTGCCAATTCGGTTTGGGGGTGTAACACAATCCTCCATAGAGATTGAAATTACCTTTCTTTATGGTGACTAAAACTTAGGGGAAACATATGAACCCAATTTATGTTACAGTCAAAAGTGTTTGATTGGCATATAATCAAGTAAAGTTTGAAGCTTTTGCCATCGTTATGGAAAAACAATTTGAAACAATGTTTGATCGGTCACATCTAGTTGCAGGTTTGATCGGTGAGAGTTGCTCGGTGAAGGAAAGGATGGTTCATTGACGTGATATTGAGCAAGGTGAGTTTGTAGACCTTGTTGGATACGTGATCAGTGCAAAATAAGTGGAATTGACATTTATGAAAGTGATCAGACTCGTCTTTAACGTGGATTTGTGGAGGAAAGAGTAGTTTTTCAAAGATTGGGGCTGAGAATTCTTAAGGTCAATGGTAGCAGTGGACTTCTCATGGTCAAAGTCCATGTTGGCACCATCTTATAGCCACATGGACATAAACATTGACAACTGGATACCAACTAAGAGGGGTAACCGTCTAAACCCTTCATATTTGAATTAAGGATCTTTTAAACCATTTAAAATGGACTTCATTCCCTTAAAATAAAAAAAACTATTGAGTGACGTTTTAAAACAAAAATGACAAGTTTATTGGACTAATATGATATTTTCCTCATTAGGATATACCACTTTCCTTCAAATTGTTACAGCCGCAAAACAATGAAGAAGTCAAAATTAAAAGGCAAGATAAAAAAAGAGAAGATAGTAAAGAGAACTACGAGACAAACTGAAGTTTGAAAGGTAAATCCAAGGGGTCGTCACAAAAAAAGAAAAAGGTTTCTGTAAAAATGTATGAATTTGACTAAAAGAAAAGTGAATAAATATGGTGCAAAATGTTATTGTTGTGCGAAAAATGGTCATGTGGTGGAACACAGTGTGTACTTTCGATCTCAACATATTAATTAAGTGGCTACGGTTTACGACTAGGGATGTTATTCGGGTCGTAACCGGACCAAACTGACCCAAACCCGAACAACCCAAAAATCGAATAAGGGTAATTGCATGAACTGAAAACTAAACCAATTAACCTATACAGGTTCGGTTTGGTTTTGATATTAATTGGTTCGGTTTGGTTATTACCCGAATAACATGTACAAGATGATTAAGGACCTAATATAACAAAAAAAAACCCGAATAAACAATATTATGGTTCTATAACCTGAATAACCCGAATAATAGAATAACAATGTACTTTTATACATCAACATAAAACATTCAAAGACTAACATAACACAATAACACCTTGAAAAAATAACATTTACATAGTAGACTAACATAATGCGAATTAATTTCTTACTTGAGTTTGTTGAGTTAGAGCCCAATTTTCCATGACTAGACAAAGTAGGAATTCGTGAATCCTTAGAGACAATAGAAAGGGTTGATTTTTGAAAGTTTGAAATAAGTGGAAGGATTGACATAAGTGATTTTGAGTTTGAAAATAGATGAGAAGATTGGTTGATTTTGAAATGAAGAGAACGAGAGTAGCGTTTTTTCTATTATGAACAACGAGGACAGAAGTGTGAATCGTGATTTTGATTTCTTTTGATTAGAGAAAAGAGAGGATGAAAGCTTATTAAGGTTGGGTATTTAGATCCAAATAAGCTTTTATTTGGGTAATCCAAACTGAATAACCCGGGAACCGAATAAACATAATATAGATACCCGAAGCCCGAATCAAATTGCATATTCGGGCCTAACTTGGTTTAGATTTTTGGGCCAAATTCTCATCCCTATTTACAATAGTATCCTGGGAGGCTCAGAAATATCAGGAGGAGATCAGACAATGGAAGGAACATGTGCTACTCTGGATAGGCATGAGGTTGGGGTGACTCCTTAATGCCTCAGGTCAAGCCAATGGTGGAGATCGATGATCACCATGGCCTGTAATTAATCATGAGAAGGATTGCACTACAATAAATTTTGTATGTAATAACTATAGTGAAAATGGTCAGACTCACCCGAATTTTCCAATAGAGAAAACGGATATTCCATAAAGCACGAGATGATAAAAACAATAGCGGCTTAATGATGAAAGGGCAAGCATTTCAGATGACTGCCGAAGAAGCTAGATACAAACCCAATGTTCTCTCGGGTACTTTTATTCTGAACTCACTTCCAGTACATTTTTTATTCAGTTCGAGTGTGACTTTTTCATTCATATCTGATCAACTTTGCATATAGTTAAATGTAACATCGTGATTTTTCACCCAAATTTTTTCTTTTTATTTTAAAGACTTTTTAACCATAATATGTTACTGGAAGTCTTATTTTGAATTTTATGAAAAAATCTTCCATATTACTTTATTAAAAAAACAAGTTCATCAAAATAAAAGTCCCCAAAAATCGATACCAAAGTAAGTTCTCATGATCAAACGTAAATGAAACCTCAACTACATGTCCAAAATGGTATCATCACTATGTAATACTAAATAACTACCTAAAAGTCCAAATCACTGCCAAGCCATTAGTGTCAGGTCACACCTTATGATTTGACGAGTCATACACTCTACATGCTAATTGTCAATGTCAGTGTCTATATCACCATCAACGCCAACATATCAAGTCTATTAGCGTCAACATGTATTATAGTTATTCTACTCAATCTTTTCTATATTATGTAATGATACAAATGTAACGCCCGTGTTTTTGGGCTACGCATTAGGATAATGATGTAATAGTCAAGGTCAACCATTGTAACTCATTTTGAAGTAATAAAAAGGAATCACTTGAATATAATGTTAATTATGTGATTTTATGTGCTTATATACTTGTTTATAAAGATATAATAAATTAAGAATGAAAATAAGTGCCACAAATAAAAGTGTAGATAAACCCAATATCTATGAAGAAAGTGATAGTGGTCGTGACAAGGATTCCGGAAATATAAAGAACATCGGAATCCGAGTTATAACGACGAAGTTATGACCCGTCGAATTTTTATGGCTAAACCGACACGACATCGCGTAACGTAAAAAATGAATTTTTTGATAAACTACTTTTTAGCCTTAGAGATCTAAATGAAAGTTGTAGTATATGTTAAACCGAGAACGTGCATAAAAAGAAGGCCCAAATCTGACTTGTATGAGGAAGTTATGATTTTTCTAAGATTTGGCATAGCAGTGCACTACCCGAAATTTGAATTTCAGATCGATCTATCACTAGCACAATGCTCATATCACGCAATCATATCTTATGACCAAGACACATAACCAAACCCAGATAATTATCACAAAGACAATTACCTACTAAATATCCCTGTTGGTGGGTCGACATTGTGGTCATAGACCCACCCCTACTGGAAGGCAACTCACCTCGATGTCGTGTAGCATCTAAACTGCCCCCGACGTGAAGGTCGGATCACCTAGACTCCTCAATCCCTACATGAAAATCCTCAAGTCATCAAACATAACATATGACCTTAACCAGGGTCAATACCGTAACCAGACAAAGTCAACCTTGGTCAAAGTCAACATCCAGTTGACCTGACTCACTGAGTTGGGCCGCCAACTCGCCGAGTCCACACTCCACTAATCCGATACAACCTCAACTCTGTTCATTGAGTCTATCAAGAAATCAACAGGTTCTTCTTCCTTCAAACTATCGGGACTATCTTCATCCGACTCGCCGAGTTCTTCCTTCAACTCGGCGAGTTCATCTCCCTCATAAGAACATGTCCAGACTATGACTCGCCGAGTTGTAGAACAACTCGTCGAGTCCATATTCAAAGTTTGGGAGATTGCCTTGGATTCGCCGAGTCTGTTCATACACTCACCGAGTCCCATGATTCTCAGGTCCTTTTCGCGTCTAAACATCTACGGGACTTTCCTCCCTAACAACTGGTCCATTTGCATAATGGATTTGGCGGTCATTACGCCTCGACTTTTCGAGTCCCAAGAACAACTCGACAAGTCCATCCTTGATCATTACTATGCAATCGATTTAAATGGGTCTTAACACACCAAAACCATAGATATGGCATCATAATGTCCATTTTATACGTAAAGTTCCAAACTTGGTGCACATGCATGGGGTTTTTTTAGCTCAAAAATCCATAAAAGGTTCTCTACAATGTGCATGGGGTTCTCAGGGCCATAGAGTTGCCATGAGACCCCTCCAATAACTTAGATATGAAAGTAGAACTCGATGAATCACTTCACAAATCCGAAAATGGCTTAGAAAGCCCTAAATGCACCCAAAATCTAAGCCCTAAAGATGAACAACCAAAAGAAAGACCAAAACAGGGGGTATTTACTTTGATTGAGATGAAGATGGAATAAGATCTCTGGATCTACAAGCCCCAACTTAAATTCCCATGCTTCCCCCTTCCTTGCAAGCTTCGCAACCACCCAAAAGCACCAAAAATGGCTTTAGATCACTCATAGCGACTAGGGTTTCGATAAGAGGTGTTCTAGGAGCATAAGGGACAATGGAGGCTGCAATAAGGCATTTAAATAGGGTGGAAACCCTCAGATTTAGGGTTTCCCTCAAATAGCACCTACTTGCTGAGTCAGTCTCCCGACTCGTCGAGTAGGTCACTTAAAATGCCCGCAGATCACGACCCTACTCGACGAGTTGGGCCTCCAACTTGTCGAGTCCCAGAGAAATACAGAAATGATTTAAATTAAATGAGTACCGGGAATCAGGTGTTACAAAAGTCTTGCCACCAGATAGTGACATGTGGCACCAAGTTGAGCCATATTTCAGCCTATAACCCCTTCCACCCTCATTTCTTCACACCTCCACCCTTCTCTGTCTTTCTCTCTTTTTACTCTCTCTCTAAACCTCCCAAAACCCCCTTTATCCCTAGGGAACTCCCCTAACGCTAGAAGAAAGCCCCAGAGCGCTTGACCGCTTTGAGAAAAAGAGCTTTTCGGCTCAGAAACTATGCTTCAGCGGAACCTGTTTTTAAGAAAACCCGATGTAAGTAAGACACGCCTACCCTACTTTAAATATAGATTATATTTAAATATAATATCGTTATTATGAACCTAAAAATGAGATTTATCAGTGATTCAAATTCGTTATACTGATTGATCTACTTATGGGATTGATGCTAGGCTGTGATTTAGTGAGGTGTTTAAAGTGGGATTTCCAAAAAGTATATTTCGTATACTGAAGGGTCTAATTAGTGGTTTGGTCTAGGCTTTCTATGTAATAGGTTCTTTTGGTCAATTTATAGCTTTTGGTGGTCTATATGTAGTTTACGGCCTGACAGTGAGTTTACGGCCGTAAGCCTGTTTATGGCCGTAAACCCAAGGCTGGCCTAGGTCCAGTATTTATAGAGGTGTGCTAGGTCTTTTCTCTGTTGTTGATGCCTCAGATTTCATGGCTGCTATAACCACAAGTTATACCAGACATTGTTCTTAATAGAAAAGAGTGTGCAAGCTTGTTGATTCTCTATTCTACTTGTTCTTTATTGCTAACCGATTGTATTTGCTATTTGATCACTGGTAAGATCCGTTTCAGGACCTTACAATTGGTATCAGAGCAAAGCCAACATCAAAAGCACTCTACAATCGATTTTGGACCGTGTTCTAATCTGTTTGTGACTAAAGTTGGTGTTTGCTGCGAAAGGGTTTCAAGTTTCGTTCGAAATACTGCATTTTTCTCAAGTTTCTGGGAGATTACGGCCTTGGCTTACGGCCATAATCTTAGCTTACGACCGCAAACTCTTCACAGTTCTTGAACCGTGAACCTTGTTCTTGGGCCGTGAATATAGATTTCTCATCAACTGGAAACTAAATTTTTTTGACCGTGAACCTTAACCGGAAACACCTTACGATCGTAAACTCCGGACCGTGAACAGAGTTTACGGCCGCAAACTCCTCCCTGACCGTGAACTTAGTTTACGGTCGCAAACCTAATTTGACTGTGAACTTGTGTTTGACCAGAAACTTAATTTATTTTCTAAATAATTTAATTTATGTTTAAAATTAATTTAATATTAATGGATTCTCAAAGTCAAAGACACCACCACGAGCTGGATTTTGTTATGGGCACAACCACCCGAATTCCTAGAGTCCTATCCGCTGAAGGTTTCCCAAAATGGAAGTATAGGATTGAAAAGTACATTAAGATGAAGGACTTCGAAATCTGGAGAAGCATAATAAAAGATCCTGTCAGAATATCCACTACTGTTGCAGGGCAAGTGGTTGATAAGAAGATGGAAAACTACACAGATGAAGACTTTGAGAAGGCTGAAGAGCAAGAAAGGGCTTTGGCCACTTTGACCATGGCTCTATCTCCAGACAGTGCTCAAGGTTTTAGGGAGTACACAGCTGCTAAGGCTTTGTGGGAAGCCTTAATCGAGGTTATGATGGGAATGAAGATATGAAGGAGAGTCGCCAAGATATGATGCGACAACAGTTCAATATGTTCAACTACGTTCTTGGAGAAACTTTTGAAGCACAACTACAACGGTTCACATCTCTTAACACTGAAATGACTGTAGCCGGGATTTTCTACACCAAGTCTGAGATAAACAAGAAGCTACTAAATGCTCTCCCAAAGTCTTGGGACATGAATGTAGCTGTTATAAAGAAGACTAAGGATCTTAGTCGACTCTCTCTTGCTGAAGTGATGGCCGTCATCAAGGCCTGTGATATTGATGACAAGCAGCCAGAGATCAACCATGTGAACTCACACTCAGCTGCGAACCATGGAATCTCTTCTAACAATGCTCTTTCATCTCTCACTCTTTCTTATGCAGGTCAATCATTTGCTACTCAACAAGCTCAGGTTCAGTCCTTCCCCACCCCATCAACTTCTTCTGCATCAGCCATGCCTCTCTCTCAGAACCAATCGTTCGTGGCTGCTCAAGCTGCTTCCTCCTCCAATGTGGCTTCCTCTTCAAAAGGAAAGGAGGGTGATGAAAATCTCACTCTTGCTACAGGGCTAGTCAACTGCTAAAATGCACTTGTAGCTGGAGATCTTCCACCCCAACTGTCATTTGTCGATCTCGATCAGATTCACCCTGAAGATGTTGAAGAGATGGATATCACATGGCAAATTGCCATGGCAGTTTTCAGGGCGAAACAGTTTGCCAAGAAGACCGCAACGAACAACTGGGGAATGAGTGCTGACAAGAAGGTTGGGTTCAGCATGGGAAAGCTTCGGTGTTTCAACTTGCACGAGCCAGGGCATTTTGCTCCTGATTGTCCACAGCCAGACAAAAGACTAAATAATGACAGGACAATGGTCGTAGTTGGAAATAGTCACAGCGGTGCTCAAGTCAACAACGAGAAGGACATGGTTGCCCAATCCTTTGACTGGGAGGATCAGATGCAGGCCTTGAACATACCTGGACTTGAAAATGCCCACCTGGCACAGGTTGGTGATGACGCTCCGGCAAAGATTGTTGCAGCTGAAGATCAAATGATGGAGCTGTATTTTGCATTGATGGTATCTTCTTCTCATGAACCTAATAAAAATGAGGTAAGTCTACCCTCATGCTCTAAAGCTTGTATTGATTATGTTAAAATTCTGCATGAGAAAATTGAGACATTAGGTAGAGAAGTAGAGAACCTTAAAATTCTTCATGAACTTAACGACTCACTAAAAAGGAAAGTAGAGGACCTTAGATATGAAGGTTACCAACTCAGAAAAGGACAAAAACCTCTTAAGGCCCAGTTAGAATCTAGAATAAAGGACTTTAGAAGACTTCAGGAAGACTATAGTAATAAATGCGAAAATTATGACTATATAAAGAAACAGAACGCTGAACTACTGGCTGAAATTGAATCATTAAAGGGAAAATTTGAAACTGTTGATTTTGATTTTAGAAAATATGATGTATCGAGTGAGGTAGTTGCCAATATGATAGACCACTACATGCAATTTAAACAAAACCAGTCAAAGGGTCTAGGGTATAATCACATGCCTCCTCTCCTTTCAATCATTCATATCAGTTTCAGCCCTTGTCCAAAGAAGAGATTGCCAATGAACCATTCATGGTTTATGGCAAGCCATCTGGTTTTGTTTCGGGAGGATTTATTAATGTTGAAAGTACAAACATTTCTACTTCTCCTGCAGATCAATCCTTGAATCAGTCAAAGCATGAAGTTGAAGGATCTGTTTCTGAAAATAAAACTGAGTCTGAACCTGAAGTTTTAGTTTTAAATAAAGACAATAATTTTTCTGATGTTTCAAGTGACAATGCTTTTGGTGATGTTTCTACTTCTTCTGATACTGTTTTGAATGGTTTTAAAGTGTCTGATACTGGTTTGAATAATGTGGTTGACAATTCTAATGTTTGTGATGATAATCTTGAAAAACCACCAGTTTCACAAGCTTCTCCATCTAATGTACCCTCACTCGTCTCACAAACTAATTCTTGTTCTTGTTCTTGTGAGAGAAGCAAGGGTTAGTATGGAAAACAAATCTGATCAATGTAGCACAAGTTATAACAATAAAAATCAGATTTGTTTCAATTGTGGTATTGGTGGTCATATAGCTAGAAATTGTCAAAATCGTATGTTTGTACATTTTGAGTCTCTAAGAGGAGAGAATGAATTCAGAGGAAGGTCTTTAACTAGAAAGTCCTCTAGAAATCGTTCTCGGAATGATGATTGGAAAAATGATCGGAGTAGAAAATGGGCTGCTTTTCAAAAACATAAAAAGGTCTTTCATAACAAAGTCCCAAGCAGTTTGCCAAAACCGAGCATGGCCAAGCCAAGGTCGGTTTCGTCAAGAAGCAGCAGTGGGTCTTCAAACAATTCTAGTAGAAAACCCAAATGCTTCAAGAAAACTAATAGACATCCGATTTCAAAACCACCCGGGACTCTTAGAAAACCTAATTATCAGTGGTTTCCCAAATTAGCTTCCAATTCATCATCAATTTTCTCTAAAAAGATACTAGATGATAATAGATTTGAAAAGGCATCGGGACAACCAAGGAAAATAATGACCTGCGTTCCCAAGTCTAATTAAACCCGCACATCTTGCAGGTACAGTTGCGGGGGAATGTCCTCAGACCCTGGTTCGTCGATAGCGGCTGCTCCCGACATATGACATGAGATATCGCCCAACTGCACAACATTCAATCCTTTAATGGGGGATACATCTCGTTTGCGGGTGGAGAAGGTGGAAAAATCACTCAAAGAGGAACTGTCACAAATGGGGTTTTGAGTTTCGAAAATGTCAACTTTGCTCCCAAATTGAAGCATAGTTTGTTGAGTGTGTCTCAGATTTGCGACAAAGGATATTCTACACATTTAACCGAAAAGGAATGTATGATTCTCAAGCTAGGCTTTGTCATCCTAGAAGAGTGGATTCTTGTGAAATCTAAAAGGGATGGGAATTCTTACATCATAGATATGAATAACAATCTTCCAGAACAAGTTACGTGCCTCTTTTCAAAGATCTCCGAACAAAATGCAATGTTATGGCACCGAAGACTCGGTCATGCTAACGCCAAGAACTTGAATCGTTTTGCAAAGAATGAGATGGTCCGTGGTTTGCCTATCAAGGACTTTATCACGTTTGAGAAGTGTGTGTCATATGCCCAAGGTAAGCATCATAGAAAACTGTTGGATATAGTGTCTAAGTCCATAACTTTATTTGGTATGTACTTGATCCGACCCGGCATAGTCCATTTGGGTTGCATGGAATTGCAATACTTGGATAGACTAAATGAGAGAATATGGCACTTATGATTATTAATATATTATAAGTTCTAATATATTAATAATAGTGTTATTTAATTAGTATTGATCAAGTATTAATCTAGTATTAATTTGGTGATCAAAGTGAGACTAATTAAATAGATAGGGTTGATTATGACAATCATCAATTCTTTTATGGTGGATTAATGATCCATGGTTTATGGGTTATGGATGTAACCATTTGGAGCTCCATGGATAGTCCATGGGAGTTACAAACCCATGGGTCATGAGAAATGAAGAGTCATGACAATTATGGGTCTTCTTAATGAAACCCTAATTGTGACACCACTGTAAAAGGAACCCTTTGGCTAGAAAATTCGTGACCTAGGGTTACTAGAGAGGGCATAACCGATTTTGAGTGCTAGAAGTATTCTCTCAAGTTATTCCAAGTTTTGTGGTGTTGTGTGAAGCATTTGAGGCACAACATTTGGGGTGCTAGGCTCACAAAGTCTTGAAGGAATCCAAGCAACAACAAGGTATGTATTTCTACTAGTTTTTATGTTTCATATATTCCCCATGCCATGCTAGTTAGGAAATAACCTTGAAAAAAGAAATTTGCATGTATATAGAGAAAACATAGATTCAAGGTTATTAGGGTTGCATGTACACTTAGGAAGTGTTAGAATGCTCAAAACCCATCAGTGGTATCAGAGCATAGGATTGTTTTCTGTATACTTGATGCAAAACTGCTTGAAAATCGAAAATTCTGCTCACTGTCGACTGGACTCGCCGAGTCCATGTACAAATTCATCCTACTCGTCGAGTACGATCATGCACTCGACGAGTAGGTGCGTGCTGGGCTGTCCTTTCGTGTTTTGTTGCTGGAAATGGATTAAAATCATTATCCCAATTTGTTTTGGACTTGTAAAAACTGGTTTTCAAAATGATAATGATTATGTTAATCCATTTTCACATGACTTTTATCAATTTTCAAGAATTATATATGTTAATATGATTCATGAAATTGCTTGGGATGAATTTGTGTTCTTATGAGTTTTTAGAAGATCATAGGAATTATGTGTAACCTCCATGTGTGTTTAATTCATGATCTTAATTATAATGATGGTGTTCATAACTTGTCCTCAACTTATGGATAACCAAAAGTCACTTCTTTAAATTATGATTAAAGAACTAAAGAGGTTTCATAAAATGAAGAGTCTTCATTTTTATGAACCATTAAAACTCATAAGTTACAAATTGAAGAGACTTGGAATAGTTTCAATTCTTGCCCTCAAGTTTTGGAATTTGAAAAGTCTTACACTCTAATACTTTAATTTCAAATTAAACATTAGATTTTTAAAAAGTTTAAAAATCAACACTTATACTATTATTATAATTTTATTAAATAGATATGTATAAGAATATGTCGTTCTTACCGTTAGTAGGCCTCATTCACGAAGCCGATCTATAAGGGGGTATAAGGTTGTTGCCTATAAAATGGTGACTTAATAGGTGTCCACTCTCACCCACCGCTTCCTTGATCGGTGGAGGGTCGTTAGCCGAACGGGTAGGATATGAATTTAAATTCTCATTAAAAGTATAATGAATTATAAAGTAACTATACATTATAAATTCCCAATCTTAGTTACTTTAGGAAAATGTGAATTTGGTGCTAGCCCATAAAATTACACTTTGTACCTTACCAAGTCGTTAGTGGAGCGTGTGTGGTTAACCGGCACACTAACATGGACTAGTAAGAGTGGCAAAGGGTAACTTGACTTTATTATAGATCGGTGGAGCGTGTGTGGTTAACCAGCACATCGATTAGGTAATATTGTTAAGGGTACCAAGTCAATTTGTATGGTTATTCACACCTTGTTTGTGATCCTCGGCATCCCAGTCACAAACTTGAGAGGGCACATTCGAGATTCAAACATGCCATTGAAAAGTTCAATGTATCTCAAAAGATCTAGGAGTTTCAAAACCTATAAAACCTAATAATAAAATATTTCGTCTTATGGTGGAAATTGGTAAATCGTCATTTACCTACCTTCAAATATTTTATAGTGTGAATTACGGCATCCCTCTTCCACTTATAAATAGTTTGTTGGATCCTAGCCTTAATATTTCATTTGGGTGACTTATTAAGGACTCTTAATCTAATGAAACTTATCTTCCTTTTATTCCAGATGTCTTCTAATAACGCTGCTGGCGCAAACCCGACATGGTCCTTTTCCCTAATGAACTTGTGTGGTAAGGTCATCTTTGATGGATCCAACTTTAATGAGTGGATCAGAAACATCAGGATGATTACCCGCTATGAGGACAAAGAATATGTCCTTGACAGGGAGCTTAAGGTTGTTAATAAAGCCACTGCTACTCCAGAAGAGCTTGCAGAGTTCATTGCACATGAAAAGGATGCCACCAAGGTGTCCTGCATCATGATGGCCACAATGACTCTGGAACTCCAAAAATCTTATGAAGATTTCTACCCCTATGAGATGCACCTAGATCTGATGGAAAGGTACCATCAAAGCGCGCGTCAAGAGAGGTATGAAATCATTTCCTCCATGATAACCGCAAGGATGAAGGATGGTGAACCCATCACCGGTCACTTGCAGAAGATGTAGAGGTTCGTTGACCGGTTGCTAAAGCTTAATGTTGACTTCCCTGAGGAATTGGCGATTGACATCATTCTCCATTCCTTACCTCAAAGTTATGATCAGTTTAGTATGACTTATCATATGAACAAGGATGAAGTCACACTTAGAAAACTTCAAGGACTCTTAAGGACAGCTGAAAATGGCCATAAGGGTAAAGCGGTTGCTACTTCTACTCCTTTAACCGCCCCTGTTCTTGCAATTGGGCAAGGGAAGGGTAAGAAGAGGAAAAGGCCTTCAAAGGGTACCAAGGGTAAGACTCTTGATGGTTCCTCTTCAAGTGGGACAAAAAAAGGTCCCATTACTCTTTCTTCGAACCCAAAGGAAGCACAGTGCTTCTATTGCCAAGATAAGGGACACTTCAAGCGAAGCTGCGCCAAATATCTGCAAGATGTAAAGGATGGGAAGGTTAAACCCAACCATGCAGGTATTTACACAATATTGTCTAACAACTCATCTAATTCTAATCCTTGGGTGCTTGATACAGGGTGTGGTATTCACATTTGTACTGATTTGCAGGCACTAAGAAGAAGTGAGCAAGTGGAGCACGGGAAGATAAACTTAGTCATGGGCAACAGGAAAGCATCACCTGTCACCAAGATAGGAGTTTATTCTTTATTGCTTAATAATGGGTTAATGTTAGATTTGAATAAGTGTTGTTACTCGCCCGAAATGGCGAGAAATATTATTTCTTTTCATGGCTTGTACAAACAAGGTTTTACATTTTCATTTGATAATAAAAATGGTGTTATTAATGTTTATTACAATGATGTATTTTAATTTAAAGCAATACCTTGTGATGATGTATATGAAGCTGTGAATGTTGTAGAAAATTTAGGAAATAATGTGTTGTATATTGATTCTTCTGATAGCTTGGACAAAGCATCCTTGTGGCATTGTCGTCTTGGACATGTTAACAAGAAGCGCATAGGCCAACTCCAAAAGGCTGGAGTCTTGGAATCATTTGACCTCAAGTCAGATGATAGTTGCGAATCTTGTTTACTTGGAAAAATGACAAAGTCACCCTTCATAGGTACTTGTGATAGGGGTGAAGGTTTGTTGGACCTTGTACACACGGATGTGTGTGGGCCCTTCAGAGTTGCTACAAGGGATGCTAATCGTTATTATGTGACTTTTACTGATGATTACAGTAGATATGGATATACTTACTTAATCAAGCATAAGTCAGAAACCTTTGAAAAGTTCAAAGAGTTTAAGCAGGAAGTTGAGAATCAATTGGGCAGGAACATCAAGATGCTCTGATCCGATCGGGGAGGAGAGTATCTTAGCATTGAGTTCCTTGACTATCTTAAGGAATGTGGGATTGTCTCACAATTGACACCTCCCAGGGCACTACAGTTGAATGGTGTTGCTGAGAGGCGCAATCGAACCCTGTTGGATATGGTTCGTTCCATGATGAGTCGAGCTTCGTTACCAATCTCTTTCTGGGGGTATGCCTTAGAGACTGCCGCCCATATCCTTAATCTAGTCCCTAATAAAAAGGTTGCCAAAACACCTCACGAGATGTGGACTGGGAAAGTGCCCAATTTGGACCACATCAAGATTTGGGGTTGTGAAGCTTTTGTGAGGCATGAGACTCATGACAAGCTTGAACCCCGAAGCGAGAGGTGTATTTTCATCGGCTACCCACAGAGATCCTTTGGTTACCTCTTCTACAGACCTAGTGACAATGTGGTCTTTTTAGCACGAAGAAGAGTCTTTCGTGAGAGAGAATTCATAAGCCAAGGGGAGAGTGGGAGGAAAATTGATCTTGAAGAGCTTCAAGAGTCAAGTGGTGAAGGAACCTCAAATGCTGTCAGCCAACCTGAGGAGGAAACTCCTGTTGAGCCGATAGATGAGTCTGTACCTCCAAGACGTTCCACTAGGGTGAGGAACACACCTGAATTTTATTATGGTTATCACATCACCACTGAAGGTGATACATTTATTAGTGATAGTACACTGATAGATTTGGATGAACCTAATAATTATAAGGAAGTCATGGCAGGTCCTGAGTCTGCGAACTGGAAGGAGGCTATGGACAGCGAGATTCAGTCCATGTATGACAATCAAGTTTGGAACTTGGTTGACAATTTACCAGGTCGTAAGACAGTTGGGTGCAAATGGATCTTCAAGAAGAAGACCGACATGGATGGGAAAGTACACACTTATAAAGCGCGACTGGTTGCGAAGGGCTTTACTCAAACTTCGGGAGTTGACTATGATGAGACCTTCTCACCAGTAGCTAAGATTAAGTCTATTAGAGTGTTGTTAGCCATAGCTACATTTCATGACTATGAAATATGGCAAATGGATGTCAAAACCGCTTTCCTTAATGGGAAGTTGGCTGAGGATGTTTACATGGATCAGCCAGAGGGTTTTGTCGATCCAAAATACCCTAATACAGTGTGTAAGCTTCAAAAATCCATTTATGGATTGAAACAAACATCTCGCAGGTGGAATCTTTGCTTTGATGAAAAAGTCAAAGAGTTTGGCTTTTCTAGGAGTGAAGATGTGTCTTGTGTGTATGTCAAGGCTAGTGGGAGCATAGTTAGCTTCTTGGTGTTGTATGTGGATGACATACTTCTCATAGGAAACGACATCCCAACTTTGCAGGAGGTTAAGGACTCGCTTGGGAAGTGTTTTGCTATGAAGGACCTTGGGGAAGCTGCCTATATCCTAGGGATAAGGATATTGAGAGATAGAAGTAAGAGACTAATTGGACTTAGTCAAAGTACTTATGTGGATAAGGTACTGAAGAGGTTCAGTATGCAAGATTCCAAGAAAGGAGAATTACCAATCTAGAGTAATGCCAAGCTACGTAAGACTCAGAGTCCGAGTACAGAGGCTGAGATAGCTGAAATGAGTCAGATACCATATGCTTCCGCTGTGGGCTCGATCATGTATGCTATGACTTGTACTCGCCCTGATGTGGCCTTTGCTTTGAGCATGGTCAGTAGATATCAAGGGAACCCTGGCAAGGCACACTGGACAGCGGTAAAGAACATTCTCAAGTATTTACGGAGGACTAAGGACTGGGTCCTTACCCTCGGAGGCAGTGATGACTTGAGAGTGGAAGGATATAGTGATGCTAGCTTTCAAACTGATAGGGATAATTTTCGCTCTCAGTCAGGCTGGGTATTTATCCTAAATGGAGGAGCCATTACTTGGAAAAGTTCCAAGCAGGAGACAGTAGCTGATTCGACTTGTGAATCAGAGTACATAGCAGCAAGCGAGGCAGCAAAAGAGGCGATATGGCTAAAGAACTTCATCGGAGACCTTGGGGTTATGCCAACTATAAAGAAGCCAATGGAAATTTTCTGTGACAGTGAAAGTGCGGTTGCTTTGGCGAAAGAACCAAGAGATCACGGGAGATCTAGGCACCTTGACAGAAAATACCATTTCATCAGACATAGAATAGAAGAAGGACTCCTCGTGGCAAAGAGGGTATCATCAGATGAGAACCCAGCAGATCCCCTCACGAAGGGACTGAGCAGTGTTAAGCATTTACAGCATGCAAGGCGCATTAGGCTGAAGGATGATATTAGTTTCAATAATTAGATTCCTGAAACTCGTAAAATGTAATTGACATTTGATGATAAATAAAAGTTGTTATTTATTTATGAGTAAGGTGTTACTATCTTGTGTTGATTGTTTACTATGTTTCAATTTTGCATGTTTTTACTTCCAGAATAATCATGTTATTATTCAAACCATCCACAGTCGGTCAAACTTTGGAAATAAGTATTGATTCAAGACTGTCATGAATTTGGCTTGTATGATTTGTCTAAAGTGCTTTAGACAATGCAATGGATGCTACAACATTCATGAGTACTCATAAGGGCTGAGTATTGGATTCAACCCACGCTCACTTGCATCACTTCAAGGAATTTATCTCGAGTGATCATGAGATGGTAACTCGATGGAATTTATCTCGAGTGATTGTACGAAAACGCATTGGTAACTCGGTGTTATAAAACGTGCCTTTGTGAGTAATTCAACAAGTAGTTAGTACAAGCATATCAGTTGAAGTTTATCTGTTCCTTCTAGAAATAGAAGCGATATCTGGGCCCATCGATGATTTGGTTTTGACCTATGTACCGGGCCCGGTCAGAACCTAATTGATGTGTTCAATTTAGTTCTATGTCGAAACAAATCGGAGATCGAGAAACAAATGCTGGACAATAAGTAAGACCATGTTCCATGTGTTTGTCCGACTGATATCATGAGAGTAGAGGATTATATGATCACTTATCTTAACTGGCGTATCATCATCATCTCAGTTCCAAGAGACTTTGAAAGAGCTACGATTGCTAGTCGGATTCTGAAGTCATATTTTCAAATATAGTTATTAGACTTATCCAAGTGGGAGACTGTTGGATATAGTGTCTAAGTCCATAACTTTATTTGGTATGTACTTGATCCGACCCGGCATGATCCATTTGGGTTGCATGGCATTGCAGTACTTGGATAGACTAAATGAGAGAATATGGCACTTATGATTATTAATATATTATAAGTTCTAATATATTAATAATAGTGTTATTTAATTAGTATTGATCAAGTATTAATCTAGTATTAATTTGGTGATCAAAGTGAGACTAATTAAATAGATAGGGTTGATTATGACAATCATCAATTCTTTTAAAGTTACTTCTCTAAAATTGATCTACGGTCCGGATACCATCAACTCAAAGTCCGGGAAGAGGATATTCCTAAAACCGCTTTCCGAACTCGTTACGGACATTATGAATTTGTCGTAATGCCCTTCGGTCTAACAAATGCCCCTGCCGCATTTATGGTTCTGATGAACCGAATATGTCGACCATTCCTCGAAAACTTTGTCATCGTCTTCATTGACGACATTCTCGTTTATTCTCGAAGCGAGGAAGAGCATGGCCAACATCTCCGACAAATCCTAGAAACTCTGCAAGTGTGAGTTCTGGCTCCGTAGTGTGAACTTCCTAGGTCATGTTGTTAGCCAAGATAGAATTCATGTGGATCCCTCTAAGGTCAAAGCTGTTGAAGGATGGGCCGTCCCGACAACACCCACAGAAATTCGTCAATTCTTAGGCCTAGCGGGCTACTATAGGAGGTTCATTCAAAACTTCTCTAAGATCGCCAAGCCACTTACCTCGCTTACACAAAAGGGCGTACCATTCAAATGGACGGAAAAAACAAGAAGTTGCATTCCGAACCCTGAAGCAGATGCTCTGCATCACCCCGGTACTATCTCTACCAGAGGGAATGGAAGATTTCGTGGTCTACTGTGACGCGTCAAATCAGGGTTTAGGTTGCGTTCTCATGCAGCGTGGAAGAGTGATAACTTACGCATCCCACCAACTAAAAACACACGAAGTGAATTATACGACCCATGACCTAGAATTGGGAGTCATGGTCTTTGCTCTGAAGATTTGGAGGCATTACCTTTATGGTACAAAGTGCACCATCTTCACAGACCACAAGAGTCTCCAGCACATCTTGAATAAGAAAGAGCTAAATATGAGGCAACGAAGATGGGTGGAGTTATTAAATGATTATGAGTGTGAAATCAAGTATCACCCAGGCAAGGCCAATGTAGTAGCTGATGCATTGAGCCGGAAAGAGTACTCTAATCATCGTGCAAAAACTCTCTCAATACCCATCCAATCTCACCTAACCACTCAGATCGGGGTAGCCCATTCAGATGCCATGAAGATGGAAAACAGAGCAAGAGAAACATTACGCGGAGTGGAAAAGAATCTAGAGGTGGGATAGGACGGAGTATACCATTTCATGAACCGTATTTGGGTCCCTAAACTCGGAGGATTTAGGGAGGTAGTCATGAAGGAAGCCCACAAGACGCGATACTCCATCCATCCCGGCTCGGACAAGATGTATTTTGATATTAAACAACACTATTGGTGTCCTAACATGAAGGCAGAAATTGCCACCTATGTCGGTAAGTGCCTTACTTGTGCCAAGGTAAAGGTGGAGTACCAGAAGCCCTCGGGATTATTACAGCAACCGGTGATTCCCGAGTGGAAGTGAGAAGGGATTTCTATGGATTTTGTGACCAAGCTACCCAAGACGTCGGACGGATTAGACACTATATGGGTAATAGTTGACTGACTGACGAAATCCGTCCATTTCCTGCCAATAAAAGAATCCTACAAGATGGAGAGACTGACGCGTTTATACATTCGAGAAATCATGAGACTTCATGGAATACCAGTGTCTATCATCTCAGATAGAGACAGTAGATTCACTTCACGTTTTTGGTAATCACTTCAGAAAGCACTCGGAACCCATCTCGACATGAGCACCGCTTATCACCCACAAACGGACGGTCAAAGCGAACGAACCATTCAAACGCTCGAAGACATGCTTCGCACATGTGTGATAGACTTTGGGAATTCTTGGGACATCCACTTACCCTTAGTTGAATTTTCTTATAACACCAGTTACCATTCGAGCATCAAAGTCGCTCCTTTCGAAGCACTATATGGACGTAAGTGTAGATCACCGTTGTGTTGGGCTGAGGTGGGTGACACCCAGCTAGCAAAGACACTAGCATCTGACAAGGCGCTAACGGGACCGGAGATCATTCGTGAAACCACGGAAAAGATAGTTCAAATCAGAGCTCGATTACAAGCATCGCGCGACCGACAGAAGAGCTACGCTGATAAACGGCGAAAGCCCTTAGAGTTTCAGGTCGGGGATCAAGTGCTGTTAAAAGTCTCACCTTGGAAAGGAGTCATTCGTTTCGGAAAACGGGGAAAACTGAACCCACGATACATTGGACCTTTCGATATCGTTGCCCGAATAGGTCTAGTGGCATACAAACTGCAGCTACCCGCGGAGCTAAACAGTGTACACCCCGTGTTCCATGTCTCCAATCTAAAGAAGTGCCTATCAGATGAAGCACTCGTCATTCCCCTTGATGAGATTGAAGTCAATGAGAATCTCCTGTTCGTTGAAGAACCGTTGAAATCATGGACAGCGAGGTGAAGCGTACTAAGCAAAGCCGCATCCCGATCGTGAAAGTACGGTGGAACGCAAAGCATGGGCCAGAATTCACGTGGGAACGCGAAGACCAAATGAAGCAAAAGTACCCTCACCTATTCTAGCATTCTCAAATCTAGCTTTCAAAAGAATTTCGGGACGAAATTCCCTCTAACGGGGGGATGATGTCACAATTAGGAATTTTTGTGCCTTGTAACCAATACTTAAACCAATTTATGAATCAAAAACATAAGAGCATGTATGATGCACACTCTATGTCAGCAAAATTTCAATCAAACACCGCATGCAAGCAATTCAAATAGTCATTAAGCAATTGGAAACCCTAGAAGTTCTTGTTTAAGTCCATTTTGGACTAGGACTTCCTTATTGGGCCCAATGGACCAATAAGCTTCCAATTTGGCTATCTTGGGCTTAGAACTCTAAAATGGGCTCTAATTGGATCCACTTCCATTTAATTCAATATTTTGGGCCATATTGGGCCTAGAATGAGATAAATTAATTATATGAACCATTTTGGACCATAATTAACCTAATCTAACCTAATAGGTCATAAAATCATATTTATATTTTTTTTAGGCCAAAAATCATCCAACCTAGCTATAACATGGGCTTAAGGGCAAAAAGCCCAAAAACCTCCTTTCACCCTCCCCATTCTCGGCCCAAGCCTAAAAGAAGAGGAGAGTTGACTTTGTGAGTGACACCTCACAATTGTTCAAGGGACATCCATGCATGAAGACTCAAACATCCATGCACTCACATACTTCCAAGTCTAGCTACTCTTTTTCTCCCTCTCTCTCTTGCTCTCGGCCGAGTTCAAGCACACACACAAACATTTCACTCACTTTTCTCTCAAGGAAACTCTCTCATAACTCATCCATATTTCGAGATCTAAGAAGGAATCAAGGGGATTTTTACACAAAAATCATCATCTAAGGTAGAAATGTCTTAGATCCTTAAACTAGCTACTTCATTTCATCCAAAAATCACCTCTTAATTCATTCAAACTCATGATCTAGCACCTAAGAAGCATTCAAGTTCGAAATCTTCCAAGGAAGGTTGCTAAGGCCGAATTTCTTCTCATCCAAAAACCGAAACCACACCCAAAGGTGAGCTTCATACCCCCTCTTTTTTGGTTTTTATATGTTTTGTGGGGGAGAATACAAGCAAATGTGTAGATCTATGAGTAAATGTATTCCTTGTGTGATTTTTATGCTTATATGTATGATCTTATGTGATTGTGATGTTTATACTAGCCAAAAAGAACCTAAAAATCGAGATCTACAATATGAAGAATGAACTAAGTATAACTTATACCATTTCACACTAATAAGGTCTAGAAAAATAATCTAGTTGGTTAATATGAACATTTTTGGACTTAAAACCCATTTTTGGGCTCAAAATGCTAAAAATACAAAACTAAGGGGACCAAAACGACAAAATATAGATTCTAAAGGTTGAGATGAGTCTAACAAGTTTCTAATATGTATTTTCTGAATATTAACACTTTTGAAGGGTTAAAAATGTGAAATTTAAACATAATGGGCCAAAATGGGCTTTTCGGCCCAATAAAGCCCCAAATTGCGAAATTTTTGAGTTGGAGGGGTTGAAACTGCACATTTCTATAAAACAGGGGATTACTAGTGTACCAAATCTATTTCAAGGGTCAAAAATGCTTTTCCAATTAAAAAGGGACCAAAGATGCAAAATTTTTCCATTTTGGGTCAAAATTGTAAAAGTTGCGAAAATGGAGGTTTCAACCGAGAAAATTTCATTTTTGAAGGGATTAAGCTGTTCATCAAGTAAATTTGTGCTAAAAATGTCTTTCCAATAAGTTTTGATACTAAAGTGTCAAGCAAAATAGTTTAAGGACTAAACCGGAAATTCTTTTATACTCAAAGGGTTAAAAGTGTAAATTTTGTCCGAGAAGGGGCTTAAGAAGATAAACTCACATTCTTAAAACAATGGATCCCTTAAAATAGAAATACGAGTACTACGTCTACCGGCGAAACGTAATAATAAATACACCTTCAACACCAAAATCGTTACCAAACGAATTGATTCGGTCTCGAATCAATAACGAATCAAAAATCAACAAACAATGATACTTCAATACACACGTGGAAATTTACGAGAAGTCAATACACCATCTTTGGGCTCGAAAGTTTCAAATCGTGCTTGTTGGGCCTAGCTAGCCCAATGACATGATCTTTAGGCCCGAAGGGAACGCGCTTACATGTTATTGGGCCTACTATGACCTAATTCCGTGTAAAAGGACTTGCAATAGCTTTATTGTGCTGTTGGGCCCCAGGGTCCTTTAGTACTGCTAGCAAATTCGAGAAGTCAAATGCGAGTCGGGCCAAGTGCCTTTCGCATTCACGATAGCCTTGAACGACTTATGGAAATAACGGGGGCTTCGTACCCTCCTTTCTCCTCGGTTGTGGGGCTATGAGAACTTAGGGTGGTTGGATTAAGTGAGTAGTACGGACGACGCCTAAGGGATCGTTTGTATTTGTTAGTTGTAAACTAGTCATTTTCATTAATGCGTGATTACGACGACTCACAACCCATTATTAATCCAATGTCACCTGGAATTATCGAAAACAACGTCGTATCGGAATAACACAAACTAAGCCGCGTAATTTGATGTATTGGGAAAAAATTGGGCTTTCCCTGGGGAATTCAACACTCTTAACTATGTGATATATACAAAGTCTAACAATTATTCACGTTTATAATAATCAACAAGCATACTTACGGATCTTCACACTTTTTCTCATATACAACATTTTTTTTAGAAAATATCGGATTTTCGGAGGTTTTCAAAACTATACAAATCATTTCTTTTCAAACATTACTTATGAACTCACCAACATTTCATATGTTGACGTTTTGCCAAAATACTTGTATTCTCAGGTAACAGGTAAATCGAAGAAAAATGTGTCCAGTTATGTCATGATGTTTTTTTAATTAATATCGAACGGTTTATGTTTTGGAATTGTAATGTTTTGAAACAATGTACTGAAAGTAAACAATATCGGTTGTAATATTTCAATGCATGGTGATGAATGATGTTATGATTCATGTATAATCATTGTGATGGTATTCAATTGAGTCACAATAGCCCTCAGACGTTTTCGCCGTCTGGTTCGGGGGGTGTGACATTGAAGATGCGTTTCACAGCAACTACATGGGATTCCATAGGATTTGCTTGGTATCTAGCACATACACATGTAGAAAACATGATGTCAGGTCTGCTGGCAATGAGGTATAAAAGTGATCCAATCATTCCACGATATCTTTTCTGGTCAACGGGTTTCCCATTTAAGTCTGCATCGATTTTGTATCCAAAAGCCATTGGAGTTTTTGTGGTATTTGATTTGTCCATTGAAAAGCGAGTGAGTAGGTTTTTGACATAATTCTCTTGGTTGATGAAAATGCCATCAGTTGACTATTTGATTTGAAGTCCGAGAAATGTAGTAATCTCCCCAATCATGCTCATTTCAAATTTGCTCTTCATTAGATCTGCAAACTTAACACTTAAAGATTCATCAGTAGAACCAAAAATAATGTCATCAACATATATTTGTACGATTAACAGATGTTTATTAAATATTTTACGAAAGAGGGTTTGATCGATTGAACCTTTTTTAAAACCTGATTCTTCGAGAAAGGTTGACAACGTGGCATACCAGGCTCGGGGTGCTTGTTTCAAGCCGTAGACAGCTTTCTACAATTTAAAGCTGTGATTTGGAAATTTGGGATCTTCGAAACCTGGTGGTTGTTGGATGTATACTTCGCGATCTATCTCTCCATGTAGGAATGCACATTTAACGTCCATTTGGAATACTTTGAAATTCTTATGTTTAACATATGCAAGAAAGATACGAATTGCTTCAATTCTGGCAACTGGAGCATATGTTTCATCGTAGTCGATTCCTTCTTGTTGTGAATATCCTTTGACTACAAGACGTGCCTTGTTTCGACAAATGATTCCTTGATCATCAGTCTTGTTTCTATATACCCATCTTGAACCTATAACAGTAACATCAGGTGGAGTAGGAACAATATTCCATACATCGTTTCTTTCAAATTCTGCTAGCTCTTCTTGCATAGCTTTTACCCAGTCTGGATCTTTTATAGCAGAATGTATGGTTTGGGTTCAGTCATGGATAAGAAGGCTCCAAATAAACATTCATTTGTGGATGCGGCTCTAGTCTGAATGCCTAAGTTGGGATCTCCGATGATTTGGTCTGTTGGATGATTTCTGGTCCACTTTATTAAGCGATTCTCTTCCGCTATAATAATTGGAGTTTCAGTATCCCATTGTTCTTCTCCAGATGTTTCATCTTGGAATAGGTTTGAAGGTTCCCCCATAAATGATGCATCGGGATTGTTTTGGTTATTTGGGGATGGGGTGTTTAAAGGAGGATTTGATGTTTGTTCCAAAGAGGAAGTATGTGTTGGTGGTTCCCCCTCGAATAGATTTGCATCATTTTGGTTTGTTTGTGGAATTACTTCACTGGGTGTTCCTGTAGGGTCAATTAAAGTAGTTAGAAGTTTAGAATTGTAAGCGGTTTTTGGTTGTTCAAAAAGCAAATCAAGATCGATTTCAATGTCTATGTCAGGAGAATGTGTTTATTGAATTGGATTTTGAAAAATATTTTCAATCATTTTTGAACCAAAATGTTCACGATCCAATTTCCTGACATAAAATTCATCGAAATGAACATCGATACTTTCTTCAATTACTCTAGTACGTTTGTTTAGTACTCGATAAGCTGCTGAAGAAAATGAGTAACCAAGGAAAATTCCTTCGTCTGACCTTGATTCAAATTTTGAAAGGTGATCTTTATTATTCTTTATGAAGCATCGACAACCGAAAATATGGAAAAATTTGATGTTTGGTTTTCAGTTGTTAATGACTTCATATGGTGTTTTATGAAGATGCTTATGGATTAAGGAATGATTTTGAGTGTAGCAAGCTGTGGCTATTGCTTCTGCCCAGAAGTATTATGGCAGATCAGCGAAGATAAGCATTGATCTTGCAGCTTCACATAGAGTTCGGTTCCTTCTTTCGACAACACCGTTCTGTTGTGGAGTGTATGGGGCTGATAAGTTATGTTCAATTCCTTTGTCTTTGAGAAATGAATCTAGAGTATTGTTTTTGAACTCTAAACCATTATCACTTCGGATTCTTCGAATAGGTCGTTTCAGCTTCAGCTTGATTTGCTTGATGAAGTTGATCATCTCTTCAGGTGCTTCTGATTTTAGTCTTAAGAAAAAGACCCAAGTAAACCGTGATAAACCATCAACGACAACAAGAATGTACTTCTTCCCTTGTATGGGTTGGGTTTTGGCAGGGCCACAAAGGTCTATGTGCAACAACTCTAGTGGTTCGGATACGCTAGATTCTGAGATGCTTTTGTGAGTGGATTTGGAAAGTTTTCCTTTTTCACATGTGGCATAAAGAGTTTCATTATCAAGCTTCAGAAGTGGTAACCCTCGAACAAGATCATCGCCAATTAATTTGTTGATGTACCCAAAGTTTAGATGGGAAAGGCGGCGGTGCCATAACCAACTAATATCTGCTGGGGCTTTAGATAGCAGACATATATCGGGTTTACCATAGATAAGATCCATGTCAAGTGGATACATATTTTCGGCACGGTCAGAATCAATTATAACATCTTTGGTTTTGGCGTCCATGATCAAGCTTTGTTGTTTGGTGAAAAGAACTTCAAGTTTGTTATCACACAGTTGAGAAACACTGATGAGGTTGTGTTTCAGGTCATCGAGGAAGGCAACTTTCTTTATGGTAAAATTACCATTTGTTATGTTTCCATAACCTTTGATTTTTGCTTTCATGTTGTTGCCGAAGGTAACATCTTGATTGGTTTGTATAGGTTTGAATTCACGTAAGTAGTTCCGGTTTCCTGTCATATGCTTGGAGCAGCCACTATCAATATACCATGTATCATCATTGGGTTCTCTAGCATTAAGTACCTGCAATCAGACAGAAAGTTTAGGTAACCAAATCTGAATGGGTCCTGGTTTGTCAGTTGTTATTTTGGGTGCTTTTCTTGATGAATTTCTTTTATCATTTGACTTCGCATTATTGTAATGGTTTGGTTTATGATGATGGAATGGTTGAGGTTTGATTTGATCTATCAATTTTACCCAAAATGTGATTTGTTTTTGAAAACCTGTGGGTTGATAAGATTTGTGATTTGGTGAAAGATATCCTAGATGTGAAGGTTTGTTTGAAAATTTTTCTTCATATCTGGGATGTGATGGGCGGTTTTGAAAAGCTTTTTGATGATGATGGTTTGAAACTTTCTGATGTAATGGTTTTTGAAAGTTCCTTGAATGATTAAAAGTGATATCTTGAAAGTGGTTTTCAAAAGGTTTTTGAAAAGGTTTTGGTTTTTGTTTGGAAACCTGTTTATGAGGTATGACGTAGGATTTAACTGGTTTCTTTGGTTGGTTTTCAAAAATGTTTGACTTGATTAGTGGGGTTTTGGTGACTTGAATGGATTTTTTGCTTGTTTGTTGTTTCTTGGAGTATTTTTGTCCCCGACTAGTTTTTCCAACAATTGATGAAGTCATTGTAGGAAAAGCAGTTGGTATAGAAGTACTACCATCCTCATAAGAGGAATTTTCTCCATTCAAAAAGTTTTTGAGTTTAGTGCTTCCATCGGTATGTTTGATTTGGTGAGTTAAAGAACTTGCAGAGTCTGTTTCAGAATTTACAACTCTTTTGAAAGACTTTTTGGAAACACTGAAAGCAGTATCATATGGACTATAGTTGATATCTGTTTCGTCATCTAAATCTTCCTCATTAACATACGTGAAAAGATCTGGTAGAGTAGATTCAGAGTTTTCACAATTCGTCATGTTTTCCTGTTTTGCTTGTTCAATTTCGAAGGATTCTCTTCCAATTCCTGCTCTATAATTCGTATCAATTTTGCCAGTTCCTAAGGTGTTTGCCTTGGTGAAAATATCATCACTTAGTTTTCTGGCAACTTTGATAGAATCCATATTCCATATCAGTCTTTTATTCTCGGTTTCAAGAGAATTGATTTGTTTTAAAGAATCAGTCAATTTTTCATTTAAAACATTGTATTTGTCAGTTGATTCTTGAAAGTCTTGTTTCAACTAAAGGATTTCCATTTCTAAAACATCTTTTATTTCAGAAGAAATGACTGACTGATTTTTTAGTTCCAAATCCTTTTTCTGAATTAGGGTCTAATTTAATTGTTCCAAGACGTGATTATAATCTTCTGATTTTCTTTCAACGTCTCTTTCCAATCTGCTTTTTGTTCTTCTTGATTCTCCAAATTTGAGTTGCAAGGTTTGTAACTCAAATTTGCAAATATCATAATTGAGCATTGTGTCATGATATGTTTTGAGACCAACTTCCAGACTAGTCTCAATTTTGGTTATGTGGGACTCAAAAATTGTTTTGGAAAAACCAAGTTCAGAGATCATAGACCATACCTGTTCTATGACGTTGGGAGCTCTTGAAGGTATGTCAACACCAGCTACGAAGCAAAAGTTTGATTGTGTTGGTTCATTGTCAGCTTCGTCATCAGAAGTTGACCAGTATTCCACGTTTGGTTCATGGATTGCCATCAATGCTCTTTGTTTTTCTTGGTTTTCCAGTTTCTTCAGTTCATCGGCTCTTTGAGCATAGTATGCTGAGTCTTTGATTTTGGTTTTGTTTTTGGCTCGGCATTCTCTGGCATAGTGATTTGTTCCTTTGCAGTTGTGACAAATGATCACTTCTTGATCACTCTCATCCTTTTGACTTTCAATCGGAAGTCTTTCAGGTGCTTGACTTTGGGTTTGTTGGGAAGGTTGAGAATGGTTTTGTTGGAATCCAAAATTTTGGTTGCTTTGAAAACCATTGTTTTGATTGTTGTAACCTTGATTTTGGAAACCACCTTTTTGATTTTGAAAACTGTTGTTTGGATTGTGATTATGACCTCAGTTGGGATCGTTTCGAAATCCCTGGTTTTGAAAACTTTGGTTTGAGTTATTATGGAAAGAAGGTCTTTGAGAATTTTGTCCAAAGTAGGGTCTTGGTTGAAAACCTGAGTTGTTTTGTCCAAAGGATGGTCTTGGTTGAAAACCTGGGTTATTTTGTCCAAAAGATGGTCTGTTTTGAAAGTTTGGTCTAAAATTTGATTGACCATGATTTGGGATAAATCTCTGGAGATTTGTGTTTGCAACCAACGCACACAATTGTTGATAATCTGCTTCATCATTCGAGTCAGACTGGAAGGTTTGGTTTTGAAAAGATGTAGCCTGATTAAAATGATTAAAGTTTTGATCATTTAAAGGTGTTTGGTTTTGTGAAGTTGTGGACACAAGAGCAAGTGGTCCTCCAAAAGTTGTAGTGGTTGGTGGGTAAATCGAGGATTCATACGATTGAAGTTCTCCATACAAATTGTACAAAGTTTCTGTATGAATAGCTGGACTTCCCTGAATAATGAGTTTAACCATTTTCCAGCTTTCGAAAAGATTGTTTAAAAACTTGAGATTTATCTCGTGTTGTGTCTTTTTGATACCCAAACTGTTCATTTTGACCATAATAAGATTGAACCTATCGTGAGCATCTTGGATGGTTTCTGATGAAAGCATTTTGAAATTATCGAATTCATTCAAAACCGATGCTCTTTTGTTTCTGGTAATTCTTTTATTTCCACAAAAACGATTTTTCAAATTTTCCCAAATTTGATTTGCGGTTAACAGCATAATGTCATCCATTTGACTTAGAATACTGTGAGGTATTCCAGACACAAGTTCCTTTTTGGCTTGGAGTTCCAACTTTCTTATAATATCGGTTTGAGTGGCTTGATTTGTAGCAAGAGTAGCCATATTTTCTGGAGTAATATATGTTCCTTCTAACACTTCCAAATATCTTCATTTATAGCGTTAAGATGAAGGTTCATACGGCCATCCCACGAATTATACTCTTCAGGAATAAGTATGGGTGCCCGTGAACCAGATCCTAAGCTATTTGCAATGGAGACAGAGTTCATGTTGGAGTAATTTGCCAAAGACATTTTTTTTTTGATTTTTTTTAAATTATGGAAGTTTTATAAACGCTATAACCAAAAGTTTTTCGAGAAAAATTTCAAGGTAAATCACACAAGCTCTGATACCAATTGTTGGAAAATATTCATTTATATCAGCTCATATACCGATTGTTGGAAATATAAAAATCTGATCACCACTACAAAAGGCTCGGTTACCAGTTACTGTGTGACAAATATATGAGTTAAAGGTATAAGATATAGATATATATAAAGAATAATAATTGCGGAATAAGTATAAATATGAAAGCTATAAATGACTAAAAGCTATAATAATATAAATGACTGTATTTAAATGACGTAAAGCTATAAATAATATAAATGACTGTATTTAAATGACATAAAGCTATAAATAATATAAATGACTATATTTAAATGACATAAAACTATAATAAAGTACATAAGTAAATAAATATATATCAAGTAGGTTCGTCAATAAATTGACTGAATTGGACTCATGGAACGACTGGTCGATATTTGTTCTTTGAATGGACTGGTCGATATTGGGACTCTTGGAGCGACTGGTCGATATTTGTTCAAAGATCAATCCGGCATTGGATAAGTAACAAAAAGTTTATTTAAAGCTCAGTTTTATGTAAAAAAAAAGTGGTTACAAAAGGGTACAAAATACCAGGGTTTATGTATTTGTATATGAAGTATTTTTGGGTAAAAACATGCACACGGTTCGTGTAAGATAAGGCAAAAGTGACACGGGTCGTGTAGGAGGGTTTTGGAGGGTTTTCTTGATGAAGCTTCTGAACACGGGTCGTGTAGAATAAGGCACAAGTGACACGGGTCGTGTAGGAGGGTTTTAGAAGGTTTTAAAGGTCAAAATCCTGAACACGGGTCATGTTGATTTAGGCAAAAACAACACGGGTCGTGTTCACATAGATCCTTGCATACACAGATTAAAAACCTTCAGTTTTCGGAAAATCTCTCTGGATAGCCATTTCTCTCTCGCGTCTCTCTGGGGTTTCCCATGGTCAAAATCGTCCACGAAAATTCCTAGATGTAGGTAAGGTTCTAAAGAATTTGTTGTGAAAATCTCCCTAGTCTTATTTTGGCTGTGTTGTGCTCGGTTTTTTGTTTTCTAACATGAAGATTCTGAACTCGAAAACAAAAATCTCTCTGGATAGCAAATACTCTCTCGCGTCTCTTTGGGGTTTCCCGTGGTGAAAATTATCCACGAAAATTTCTAGATGTAGGTAATGTTCTGAGGAATTGATGGTGAAAATCTCCCTAGTCTTTTTGTACTTGTAACGAGCCCAGTTTTCTTCGTTTTTGACTTGAAGATTCTGATGTCGAAAAACAACAAGGTGGTGATGGTTGTGGTGATTTGAAAGAGTTTTTGGAGAAGGTTTAAGGAGGGTATTTGGAGGGTCTTTGGAGATTATTTTGAGATTGGAAGGAGGTTAATATAAGAGAGGTGTTTGGTGGTAAATGGTGTGATGAACAAAGATAGTGAAGATGAAGAACCTTGAGTTTCAATGAAGAAGATGAAGATGGTTGATGATGTTCTTCATTTAGCTTGTTGATGATCTTGGTGTTCTTCACTTCATTGTTGTTTGATCTTGATGTTCTTCATTTTCTCCAGGGATTTGTCTTTGTTCTTGAAGAAGATGAAGATTGGTGATGTTCTTGGGAGTGTTTGTAGTTTGTAGGAAGTGTTACAAGATTACAAAATGAACACACACACTCACACACAAACTCACGTATACATATATACATTGAAACAAATATCTTCATCTAGTGTACTTGAGTTTAAGTGATAGAGTATGGCTGGTCATGCAAGTTGATGTAGAGTAGGAGGCAAAAAACGTGGGTCTTCATTTGGCTTCTCATTTCCTTGACTTTGTTGAACATTCCTTGTAGATTATTCAACTTGTTGACTTTTCCACACATAGGAAATATATATAATACATACATATATATATATATATATATATATATATATATATATATATATATATATATATATATATATATATATGAAGCTGTTTAGTCACACATATGTGTTTTCATCATTCGCGTGTTTTCGTATTTTCCGTTTTGATCACGCATTCATGCAACCTGAAATAACTGATAATATTTGTTAGATAATACAAAAACAGTTCGTCTTATTTCAGTGATGGTCACATACAAGGTCACATACAAAACATTTCTCAACAGGAGAGATATGAGTCTCACTTTACAAGTCGGTTGCACATTGATGATATGAAAACACACCAGTAACTTGGTGTTATAAAATGTATTGTTGTGTGTGATTTGATGAGTAAATAGAGCAAGCATATGAGTTGAAGTTTATCCGTTCCTTTTACCCTAATAGGGATAAAAGCGATATCTATGGGCCCCTCGATGATTTAGTGATGAAAACCCTAAGTGTTTGGCCAAGCCTAGATTGATTTGATTTGTTCAATTAGTCGGTCATCATAAATCGTAAATCGAGAAACAACACATGAATAGAGAGAATGATTATAATCCATGTCTCATTTTATATGATATCTAGAATAGAGGAATATATGATCCCTTATCTAATGGACGGGTCATTGACTAGGTCAGAGTTCGACAACGACTTTTAAGAGCTACAATTTCTATTCGGGATTTTGGAGTCGTATTTGCAGAAATAGTTATTAGACTTCTCCAAGTTGGAGACTGTTGGATTAGATGTCTAAGCCCATAGCTATAATTCGTATGTACTTGACCTGAGAGTAGCATGGTCCATTTTGGGTTGCCTTCACCAGAATAATTTGACAGGATGGATGTTTGAGAAAGAGGTTATTTGTGATTTATTAATATATTATAAGTATAATATACTAATTGAGAAATCATATTATTTAATTAGTATTGATCAATAATTTATTTGGTATTAATTTAGTGATTAGAAGAGACTAATTAAATTAACGATACTGATTATGTAAATCGGTGAGACATATGGTTTGGGCTATTGATCCATGATTAATTTGTAATGGGATAAGAATATGTGAAAGTCCATAAATTATTGGTCCAAATAAGTTATGGATCATAAGCCTAAGTGTAATAATTAGGGTTACATGTAACTTTTGGAATTCTACACCATATATGTAACCCACTAAAGCCAAAATCAGACCAAGGGTGGTTTATTCTAAGAGATGGAAGATTTTGCATGCTCCATAACCTCTCTTATCATTCTCCATTTGTTCATGGTGTTTGTGACTTGCTTAAGGCATCACACTTGAGGTGCTAAGCTCTTGAAAGGCCAACAACTACAAGCTACAAATAAGAGGTATTCTTCTAACTAGTTTTATGATTCATGTACCAAATTTGTATGCTAGATATGTTTTATGCTTTGGATAATTTTGTTGCATGTATAAATAGAGAAAACCTAGATCCAAAGCTATTAGGGTTGTATGTGCACTATAGGAGTGTTATAATACACAAAACCCAACACTTAGTGCACTGTAAGCGCAAGTACTGCTCGGCCCAAAATTTCCTTAAGCTAGAGAACCAATTCCTGACTTTGAAGAAAGGAAGCATGTCCATCGATGAATACACCATCAACTTCACAGACAAAATGGAGTTTGCTTTGCGCCTTATCCCGGATGAGCTTGCAAAAATTTACAAGTACGCAAAGGTACTTCCATGGGAGGATGCGGTGCCAGTACAACAACAACCTACTCTAGAGGCAGCAATCTGGGCTGCCAAGTCTGTTGAAGAGATGATCAAGGGAAGAGCCACCAGCAAGGTTGAGGTTGGTGAAAAGAGGAAATTTCAGGGGTCTGTAAGGTCCAATAAGAAAATCAAGACTGGTTCAAGGAAGTTTAGAGGAGGAGGAAGCGAAGCACTTTGGGAAATGTAGCGAGAATGTTACTTGCTATAAATGTGGGAAGACAGGGAATTACGCCAACGAGTGAACCACCAAGAAAAGGGTGTGTTATGGTTGTAACGCGGAAGAGCACATTTCGAAAGACTTCCCGAAGAAAAAAGAGTCAACAAAGCCTAATGTTCCGCCAAAGCCGAAGGCGAGAGCATTTTAGATGACCCTAGAAGCCACAAAGGATACAACAAATGTCGTCTCAGGTATTGTTTGATTACAGAGCGAGTTACTCTTTTATATCACATAAATTTGGTGGAAGACTAGCATTGGCTATAGAAAAACTGTATAATGCTCTAGTTGTAGAATTTGTCAGTGGAAAATTCATATCTGTTAGCAATTACATTAAGAACATCGTCATCGAATTGAACAAAAATGAATTCCACGAGGAGCTGTTACCCATTGAGTTGAATGGTTTCGACATCATGTTGGGAATGGATTGGCCTAGCGTCAATGATGCCGAAATACTATGCAAGAAAAAGATAGTAAGAGTAAACCCACCGGGGAAAGATTCATTTATGGTGTACGGGGACAAACATAGAGTGAATTCTAGAATCATTTCCCTAATAAAAGTAAAAAATTGCTTGTTTAAAGGATACACATCATACCTGGCATTTGTGATCGATGCTAAAGAAAGAGAAGAAGGAGATGCAAAATATACCAGTGGTGCGTGACTATCCGGAAGTCTTTCTTGAAGATCTTCCTGTATTACCACCTGATAGACAAGTAGAATTTTGGATAAACTTGTTACCAGGAATGACACCAATACCAAAAGAACCATACCGACTAGAACCGACGGAGATGAAGAAGATTGTGCATAGATTACAGAGTGCTTGAGGACTTCAGGAGTTGTTGGAAAATAGTTTCATTAGACCTAGTTCATCACCTTGGGGAGCTCGGGTGTTATTTGTGAAAAATAAGGACGGAAGCATGAGGATGTGCATAGATTATAGAGTGCTGAATAAGGAAATGGTGAAGAACAAGTACCCATTGCCAAGGATTGATGACATGTTCGATCAGCTACAAGGTTCGAGCTATTTCTCAAAGATCGATCTTATGTCTGGATATCATCAGCTGATGGTGAGAGAGTAGGATATTGAGAAAAATGTGTTCAGAACAAGATATGGACACTATGAGTTTTTGGTTTTGTCGTTTGGACTAACTAATGTTCTAGCAGCATTTATGGATTTAATGAACAGGGATTGTAAACCATTCCTTAATAAATCGGTAATAGTGTTCATAGATGACATTCTGGTTTACTCAAAAACCCAGGAGGAGCATGGGAAGCATCTAGGAGAAGTGTTAGAAGTGTTGAAGAAGGAGAAACTGTATGCAAAGTTCTCCAAATGTGATTTATGGATTCGAGAAGTCCAATTCTTGGGTCACGTGGTTAACCAAGAAGGGATAATGGTTGACCCAACGAAGATTGAAGTTGTGATGAAGTGGGAATGACCAAAAAGTCCCACGGAGATTCGAAGTTTTCTAGGATTAGTTGGATGTTACTGAAGGTTTATCCAAGGCTTTTCTTTGATAGCTATTCTATTGACAACTTTGACCCATAAAGGAGCTACGTATATGTGGAGTGAGAAGCATGAAGAAGCATTCGAGAAGCTAAAGAAAAGTTGCATGAAGCACCAATTCTTTCTTTTCCTGACGGAGTTGAAGACTTCTCAGTTTATAGCGATGCGTCTGGAGTTGGGTAAGCTTGTGTTCTAACCCACAGAGAAAAGGTGATAACATATGCATCGATACATTTGATGGAGGACGAAAAGAACTACCCTACTCATGATTTGGAGTTGGAAGTGGTAGTATTCGCCATAAATATATGGAGGCACTATTTTTATGGCACGAAGTGCAAACTTTTCACTCATCATAAGAGTCTCCAGTACCTCTCTAATCAGCAGTAATTGAACATGAGACAATGACGCTGGCTAGAGTTACTCAAGGATTACGACTGTGAGATACTTTACCACTCCGATAAAGAAAATGTCGTCGCTGATGCTCTAAGTCGAAAGGTAAACCTTGACAGGAAAAGGCCAAGAGCATTGAAAATTGAAGTTCTCTCGACAATTGTGGAAAGCATTAAGAAAACTTCAGAGAAAAATGACTGAAAGGAAGAACGTTTTGGCAAAACGTTAGTGTTCGGTACGAATAGTCAAGGATTAAAGGTATTCCAAGATAGGATTGGGGTACCTAAGACGGGAGGAATAAGAGATCTTTTGATGGAAGACGCTCACAAGACCATGCACTCGATTCATCCTATCAGAAAAGAAAACTATATAGGGATCTGAAACCCTAATACTGTTGGCCCACAATGAAGCTCGATGTTGCAAAGTATGTGGCCGAGTGTGTAACGTCTGCAAGAGTTTAGGCACAACATCATAAACCATATGGGAGTTTAGAACCTTTACATGTACCCATGGGTAAATGGGAAGACATCACCATGAATTTTGTGAATTAACTTCCAGGACAAAGAACACTCATGACATGATTTGGGTAGTTGTGGATTGTTTCACTAAGAGTGCACACTACATAGTAGCCAATGAGTGGTGGTCGATGGATAAGCTTGCAAATATTTACATGGAGGAAGTAGTAAGACTTCACGGTGTTCCTTTAACGATTGTATCAGATCGTTATAGTTGTTTTACGTCAAGGTTTCAGAGGAGTCTACAAGAGTAAATGGGTATGATATTGTGTTTAAGTGCAGCTTACCATCCATAGGCTGATGGTCAGAACGAAAGAACGATTCAAACACTGGAAGATATGCTAAGAGCATGTACCCTAGAGTTCCAAGGAAACTAGGATGAGCACTTACCTTTGGTAGAGTTTTCCTACAATAATAGTTTCCACTTAAGCATCAAGATGGTACCTTATCAAGCTTTGTACGGAGAGAAGTAGTGTACGTCATCTAGTTGGCTTGTAAATGGATTGCTTGTCAATATATTGTTTGATTACAGAGCGAGTTACTCTTTTATATCACATAAATTTGGTGGAAGACTAGCATTGGCTATAGAAAAACTATATAATGCTCTAGTTGTAGAATTTGTTAGTGGAAATTCATATATGTTAGCAATTGCATTAAGAACATCGTCATCGAATTGAACAAAAATGAATTCCACGAGGAGCTGTTACCCATTGAGTTGAATGGTTTCGACATCATGTTGGGAATGGATTGGCCTAGCGTCAATGATGCCGAAATACTATGCAAGAAAAAGATAGTAAGAGTAAACCCACTGGGGAAAGATTCATTTATGGTGTACGGGGACAAACATAGAGTGAATTCTAGAATCATTTCCCTAATAAAAGTAAAAAATTGCTTGTTTAAAGGATACACATCATACCTGGCATTTGTGATCGATGCTAAAGAAAGAGAAGAAGGAGATGCAAAATATACCAGTGGTGCGTGACTATCCGGAAGTCTTTCTTGAAGATCTTCCTGTATTACCACCTGATAGACAAGTAGAATTTTGGATAAACTTGTTACCAGGAACGACACCAATACCAAAAGAACCATACCGACTAGAACCAATGGAGATGAAGGAGATTGTGACACAACTTCAGGAGTTGTTGGACAATAGTTTCATTAGACCTAGTTCATCACCTTGGGGAGCTCGGGTGTTATTCGTGAAAAAGAAGGACGAAAGCATGAGGATGTACATAGATTACAGAGTGTTGAATAAGGAAATGGTGAAGAACAAGTACCCATTGCCAAGGATTGATGACATATCTAGTTGGCTTGAGGCGGGAGAAAAGCAGTTTATGGGCCCCAAGATAGTCCATCAGACTGCTGAAAAGCTGAAGCTGATTAAGGAAATGATGTTAGCGGCTCAGAATCATGAAAAGAGCTATGCTGACAAAAAGCAACGACTGATGACATTCAAAGTTGGAGATTCAGTTTTGCTTAAAGTCTCACCATGGAAGTGTTGGATTAATGTCTAAGTCCATAACTATAATTGGTAAGAATTGACCCGACCCGGCATGGTCCATTTGGGTTGCATGGCATCATGCATTTGGATATACTATAATGAGAGAAATAACACTTAAGGTTTGTTAATATATTATAAGTTCTAATATATTAATAAGATTATTTAATTAGTATTGATCAATAATTAATCTAGGATTAATTAAGTGATCAAAAGAAGACTCATTAAATATATGGGTTGATTGTGTAAATCATCCATACTTGTATAGTGGGCTGAAACTTCATGGATTATCAAGTTGGGCTAAAACCCATAAGATGCTCCATGGTATATTTGAACTCATCGATCCAAGGAAATGGAAAGCCATGACAATTAGGGTTTACCCTAATTGTCACTAACTATATAATCATCTTATTCTTGTAGAAAATCGGCCACTATGTGTGATAGAAAGGGATAGCCGATTTTATGAAGTGTGGATTTCTCTCTAATCTATTCCAAGTGTATTTGGTGTTGTGTGAACCATTTGAGGTGTCACACTTGGGGCACTAGGCACTCAAGCTTCATGAAGACATTCTACGTCAAAGAGGAATGTAATTCTAACTTGATATGTTCATATGAATCAATGTTATTATGATAGTTAGGATGAATACCTTGGAAAGTTCATATTTGCATGTATAATAGAGAAAACATAGATACAAGGTATTTAGGGTTGCATGTACACTTAAGAGTGTTAGAATGCTCAAAACCCAACAGTGGTATCAGATCCTAGGCTTGTTTTCTTGTTATACTTGCAAAATTAGCTGAAAAATTGAATTTTGTTGTTGTCTGCACATTAGACTCGCAGAGTCCACTGATGGACTTGCCAAGTCCAAGGCAAAAAGCATCCAACTCGCAGAGTTGGTTCGTGCACTCGACGAGTTGGACCCCCAGACAGCATATATTCGACTGTTTTGGCTAGAAATGGACTAGGAACATTACCCTAAGATGTTTTTGGACTTATAAACTTGTTTTTGATGTGGTAATGTTCATGCTAATCCATTTTCAGAGATAAGTGACAATAGATTTATGTTTTGTATTAGTTTAAAACTTAGGCTAATTACATGAAAAAAGTTTGATTTGAATTATCTTGTACTTATGAGTTGCTTAGATTAATAGAAAAGTTAATTGATTATGTGTTTTCAATCCATTTTAATCTAAGATTTGATTCTAAAATGAGTTTTTGTAACTTGTCCTCAAGTTATATGAAAAGTCACATTTAGGTTTCATAATACTCATAAAAGTTGGCAATGGTTACAAAATTGAGAGTCTTGTCCTCAAGTTATGGAGGTTCAAGAGTCACTTCATTAAGTAATAAAATGTGTAACCTTAATTAATTCCACAAGTTACAAAATAAAGAAAAGTAACATTCTTTTATTAGTTTAAAGTCTTAAATAACTTGTCCTCAAGTTATGGAACTTTAAGAGTTTTTTAATTAAAACTACTTTGAACACATAAGTTATGGAATTAATTAGTTTTGAAAAGTTTCAAAACTTGCACTCAAGTTTTGGAATTTGAAAAGTTTTCACTTATGAATACTTTAATTCCAAGTTAGCCCTTAGAATTTTAAAAGTTAAATTCAACCCTTATACTTTATAATATTATAAGTTAATAATATATATATATATATATATATATATATATATATATATATATATAAGTTAATAATATATATATATATATATATATATATATATATATGTATAAGAGTAAAGTCAGTCTTACCGTTAGTGGGCCTCATTCACGAAGCCGGTCAATAAGGGGGTATAAGGTTACTATCTATAAAATGACAGTTTAATGGGTGTCCACTCTCACCCACCGCTTCCTTGACCGGTGGAGGGTCGTTAGTTGAACGGGTAGGAGAAGGAATAGAATTCTCCCTTCATTAAAAGTATTAATGATAAATGCTAAGTAACTAAACTCTTATTAATACCCAATCTTAGTTACCTAGGAAAATGTGAATAAGGTGCTAATCCATGAAATTACACTTTGCACTTTGTTTAAGTCGGATAGTGGTGCATGTGTGGTTAACCGGCACACTAACTCGTATTTAACAAGGTAGGTAAAGGGTAACTTAATGTTTATCATAGTATCGATGGAGCGTGTGTGGTTAACCGGCACATCGATTGAGGGGTAAACACTTAAGAGTACCAAGTAATTTGCATGGTTACTTCACACCCTGTTTTGTGATCCTCGGCATCCCGGTCACAAAACCTGAAGGGCACACTCGAGATTGAAACATGCCATTGAAAAGTTCAATGAATCTCAAAAGAATCTAGGAGTTTCAAAACCCAATTAAAACCTAATAATACATTTCGTTTACCTTGGTGGAAATTGGTGAATCGTCATTCACCTACCTTCAAATATTTTATAGCTTGGATTACGGCATCCCTCTTCCAAGTTATAAAATTATTGTGTTGGGTCCTAGCCTTAATATTTCATATTGGGTGTTATATTAGGGACTTTAAATCAACTATCTTGAATATCTCCCAAAAGATGTCTGGTTTAGACATTTATGATCTTCCCAAATCTCTTGAAACAAGCTTTCCTAAATGAAGATGATGTCCCATGGAAATCATACTTCTTTCACCTCCTCCAATTATTCTCCCTAACCCACAAGTTCTTGAAAAGTTTAAGGTCACTCAAGCCCTATTGGCAAACAAAAGTCTATGTGTGATCACATCTTGGAAATGTAGTCACATACTGACAAGCCGGGAGAGTTGGGTGTCAAAGTCTAGAGGAAGTTGATGATCAATTACTTTCTAAGTCATTTAGTGAGTTCCTTTGGGACACCTATGAAACAAACTATGACAAGACCCTTAATGATTTTATCTATTTGCTAAGATCAACTTCCTAAAATTTTATGGACATTGACAATGATGACATTGAATATCTTGTAAAGCCCTCTCTTCACAGTGGAAAGGGATCGGCCATAGTCAACTCGGTTGACCAAATGGTAAAGAGAGAGGCTAAGTCTGAGATAGTCCCATTATCAAGGGTCCATTTCCAAAGAAAGGGGCATTGGTTGCGAAGCTGCCAAATATATCTAAGGATGTTAAAGTCAATAAGTTTGACTCTACTTCAGGTAAAATTCACTATCTAACTTTGCTAAGTTTCTATTCTGAGATTCTTGTTACATGATGTGACTGGGTCACATGTTGGTAATTAAGAATCAAATGAAAAGAGAAATCTTAAAGGAAGTATATGCTGCTTCTGATCGCGAAGATGGATTTCGGTCGCATCAGAATTTTGAAGCTGTTACTTAGGAGTCATGATATATTGCTTAGGAATAGATAACAACAAAGTTTTCATGTGCTTTTGCACCATAAGGATAGTTTTCCTCAAGGTTTTAAAATAAAAGGAAATTTTTTTATTTTATTTATTTTAAAATATCCTTACATTGGCGTTTGTGGAAAATTGTTGCTTATAAGATTCCACTGATAGCAATATTGGAAAGTGAATTTGATTCTTTAATTAGTGGTAATGTCTAAATTTACCAAATAAGGAAAGATTCTCATCACCCAAGGTTTCAATTGGACCGAAACTTGGAATCATGCAAGTTGTATAGAATGATGGATGAGAACTTTCAAGCATTGGAAAATAAAGACTAACTACTTGTTCACATGGATGTGTGAGTCAAGTAAAGGACTAAGGGATCGAGTACACATTCTTGTGCACTTATTAAGTTCACCACAAAAGATCATTAAGACTATTCGTCATTATTTACTAAAGTTTAGTAAGTTATACTTATAGGCTTAAGTATAATTCTGAAGCATTGGAAAAATTTCAGTGTATGGCAGAACGAATGAGAATAATCAAACTAGGCAGAAAGATAAAAGTTTCTCAAATCTGAAAAGATGGGAGAGTACTTTAGTATCATGTTTTAAGACCATCTTAATGATTTTGAGACCTTATCACAATTCATCCTCTAAGTGCATTCTGATAGTTAAGAAGAGGAGTTATGAATTGTTGAAGTGGTTAAATCAAGAAGATGATTCATACTTCGTTCGAAAAACAATTCTTAGAGTTATACTCTCAGATTGTAACTTGAGTGACATGTCTTAAAGAAGGTTTAAAAACACTTGTCAAATGTAAGAGTAAAAGTTTTCTACTCTTGTACATGTGAAATTGGTAAGTTGTGATGTTTTGGATAAAACAAAGACCAACTGAGGCCAATTATGTGAAGTGTTTGTCTTGATTAGAATCCACACTATCTCGTGAATATCTGACAAGAAAGTCTTATATGTCAAGAGGACAGTGGGAGTCCTAAAGGTCTTGAAAGCCGCAAGAACTAATCAAGAATAAAACCTGAAGTTCTTCACTAGGAAACGACTTGAGGTGTATAACCTATCGTGTTGACATATTCTGTGCCCATTCCAATTAAAATTGGCGTTGCATATGAGTTCTTAGAGTTCTCAATTGGTTGCACAACAACTTGGAAGCAATGGCAGGCCCTTGAGCTGCCATATGGCAAGAAATTAAGATTGATTTCAGTCCATATGAGTTTGAATTTGTCATTATCCTTGTCTTGTGACTATGGTTTTGACAATTCACATGGATAAGAACACATACACTGTTAAATCTAAGTCTCATAAGGTTTCTCTCTGATTCATGAAAATGATGGTGAGGAAACACTTTCACTAAGTAGATTTTTGCTAGATAGCAATTGTGATATTTACATTCTCAAAGTCATTAGTGGAGCGTGTGTGGTTAACTGGCACACTAACATGGACTCGTGAGAAGTGGCAATAGGCTAAACAACCAGGACTATGATTACGACATCCCTTTTCATAGTTCTTAAAATTGTTTAGACACACCTGTGAGCTATCTAAGATGAGGTGTATGATATTGATAAAGTTTTATCAAAGCAATCTAGTATGAAAAATATGAACTTTTGTAAGAAAGTCAATAAAGTATTGATTTCTAGAAGTCCAGCTGATTTCTGAGTATATGTGAAAGCTAGTGGGAGCATAAGTGTTATGCTAATAATCATCATGTTAGTAGGAGCATGATAATTATGATAAAGGTTGCAAGTTAGCAATGTTAATTACAGAAAACAAAAGGCTTCAATTAGGAAAGAGTTGTTTTGCTATAATTAAGGGAGAGGAAATTATACTTCATTTCAATTCTAAAAGCTTAGATTGAGGTTTTAATCGTATTTAGTCAAGGATATATATATATATATATATATATATATATATATATATATATATATATATATATATATATATATATATGAATTTCATGTTGGAATGGCTCAACATAAGGAAATTCTATATATGGGTCTATTATTTGCGTTCTAAAAATCGGTTATGATTACGGCATCCATTTTCATAAACTGAATTATGAGAACTTGGCAAATAGAAATATTATAGCAAAAGACTGGTCTAGTATCATGTCTTTATGTGAAACATTATGAATCGTGTCCCATTTGCCTTGGGTACAGGATCGATTACATGTGCTATAATATTTATCCTTTCAAAAAATTTTCCAAATGCCTGGGGCATTAAAGAGGGAAAAGGTATAGGATTGGATATGACTAAAGTGATTAAGCAATTGTCGAGGACAATCTAAGGTTTACTGAAGATTGGTTGCTCAAGGACAATTGGAAGTATAGTGTTAATTCTGGAAGGACCATATTGACATAATCTGTAAGGAGGCAACTCTTGTTTAGAAGTGATAGTCAAAATTGAATATGGAAATGTTTCAAAGTTAGAAATTATTCAATCTGTGTAAGATTAGAAAACCTTAATGCAAGAAGGATGTTTCCATGGATTTGATCTCCATTGGAATACTCTGTAATGTCTGTTGACAAGTCTTTGTGACTTTGAGCATAATCATTACAAGAGGATCAGTGCATATAAGTTTAAAATCTAACAAATTTTGGTAAGTGGCAGGAATTTGGAATTCTTGCATTTGCAGTAGGGATTTGGGACTGTGAAAAGAGGATCATTGGAGTTATGTTCAATTGATCTATTTTACTAAGTAAAGATCATATACAAACATAGTATGCATACATGGTGTGTGGCATGACTAGTGTTTAGAAAACATAGTGTACATGCTTGGAGCATGGGAAAACTATTGTTTTAATTCAAGAATAAAGTTGATAGCTGAAACAATATGCAATGAATAATGTGTAATCATATGGTGATAAATAAAGGGTGTTTTATTTATATTCATATGTTCTGAGACCATATTGGATTCGATTATTATTGTGTTTCACTTTGCATGTTTTGACTTCCAAAATAACTAGGTCACTGTTCTGAATGACTAAGTTATTCAAACCATCTACAGTCGGTCATATGTTGGAAGTAGATATGAATCAAGATTATCATGGGTTGGGTTTGTAGAGGTCTAAGATGTTGGAAAAGGTGGTGCTACAACACTCATGAGTTCTCATAAGTTCTGAGTATTGGATTCAACCCACGCTCATTGGAATCACTTCATGGATTTTCTCACGAGTGATAATGAAACGATAATATCTTATATTCTTCAAACCTATAGATATGAGTTGTTACTATCAGTTGGTTATGCATCGATTGCATGAAAAACGCATTGGTAACTCGATGTTATAAAACGTGCCTTTGTGTATGATTCAACAAGTACTAGAACAAGCCATATGAGTCTAAATTATCCATTCTTTTTACCTTTGGGATAAAAGCGATATCTGTGGGCCCTTCGATGATTTGGTGATGACAAATGTAAGTGCTCGGTCGGGCCTAGACTGATTTGATTTGTTCAATTAGTCAGCCGTCAAAAATCAGAATTCGGGAAACAACAAATGGACAGAGAGAATGATTATAATCCATGTCTCAGTCCATATGATATCTAGAGTGGAGGAATATATGATCCCTTATCTAGTGGACAAGTCATTGACAACGGTCAGAGATCATCGGCAAGGTCAAAGTTCGACAGAAGCTTTTAAGAGCTACGATTGCCATTCGGTTCTTGAAGTCATACTTGCAATAATAGTTTTAGACTTATCCAAGTGGGAGACTGTTGGATTAATGTCTAAGTCCATAACTATAATAGGTAAGACTTGACCCGACCCGGCATGTGTCACACCCCGAAAACCAAAGGCGGAAACATTTCCGGGGTTGACTCCACGTTGAGTATCAAATCCAATGCACATAGTAAAACAGTAAACACAAAACATTACATTACATAATTTTGTTTACATCTGTTTGAAAGAAAAATTATACAAGTGTTATACATATATCATATGAACAAAAGTAAAGACGAGTCTTCGGAACGCTCCGTCTTCTCCAAAAGGTAGCGGTGTACCTGTCTAATGCTGACCTGAGAATACAAGCGGTTTGAAAATCAGCATAAAGCTGGTGAGTTCATAAGCGGTTTAGTTTTGAAAAGAACGAGTTTCCTTTGCTTTCTAAAAAAGTTGTTGTTCAAGAAAATCCCATATTTTCTTATGAAAACAGTTTAGTTATCTTTTGTTACAAATTCGAAAGCGGTTTGTTATGTCATTCCAGGAAAATCCCATATTTTCCTAATAGTTTAGTTATTCGTTTATTACTTTATTCGTATGTGAATTGTTATGCTATCCCAGGAAAATCCCATATTTTCCTATGTATTAAGTTGTCTTTTCGTTTCTAATTTCGCTACTAGTTGTTATGTTATCTCAGGAAAATCCCATATTTTCCTATGTATTAAGTTGGTTCTTAGGTTTGATTTCGAAGTACTAGTAATTACCATATTTGTAGCATTAGTTAAGTATTCTACACTCTTAGTTGTCCTACATTCGAATGTCTATCATCTACTGACTTAGTTTTATTTTCGAATATTTGGATTCACCAGAAACGTACATTACAGTATTTTCGATTATTCTGGTGATTTCCAAAAGAGTACATTAGTTGTATTTTCGTATCTCTGGCGACATTCTAAGGCGGATGTATTCGAAACTCAGTATAGGTCCAGAGGCGTACTTTCGTATTCGGAACTCTGGTGACACTCAAGGCGTACACTAACTGTATATTCAAACTCTTGATGTCATCCAAAGGCGTTATTTCGCATTCGTAGTCCTATTTCTATTCGTATTCGTATTCGTATTAACCTAATAGTTATATTCGTATTCGTATTCGTATTCGTACTGTCCTATTGGTTATATTCGTATTCGTATTCGTACTGTCCTATTAGTTATATTCGTATTCGTATTCGTATTCGGATTCGTATTCGTACTGTCCTATTGGTTATATTCATATTCGTATTATCCTTAGCTTATGTTTAGTATGATCTCTTTTACAAAAAAGTAATATAGTTTATAACACTTTAAAAGAAATCTGTATTTAACCTGCAATTCGAAACATCAGTTATCACAATCTTTGAAAATCTAGACATTCAGAAAATGAAACCATTAAGTTGAAAATCAGTTTAAGTACAAGATACACTTGTACTTTTGCTTGTATCCCCCCCTGAAAACATTGAAAAACCATTGAAAAACACGGAAAAAGGGTAGGGGTATGAACTCACCGGTTGAGAAACGCATCAGTTTGGATCCTAAACGTCAGTTCTGGGTTCGCGAATGCACAAGATTCCTATGGATTATCAAATTATATACATTTGTATCTAATTCGGACTTGATTAATTTATTTGTTAGGGACATACGCTTCTAGTTGCGGAAACACCCCATTACAAGTGTTTGGAAGGACCCGGTTGGCATTTAAGGACTTGTATGACTAGGGAATGGAGTTTACTCTTCAAGAGTAAAATTCTTAAGGAGTTTACTGCCCTAATTACCACATCCACATGAGTTCACGGCCGTGAAATCATGGAGGGTGATTTTGGGTGCAAAATGGCTTCATAACAATCGGGAATATTTGCTAGACTTGGATTTTTGGCTTTGGAATGAATTATAGCACACATAGGGACCATTTATTGGAGTTTACGGCTGTAAACATGGAGTTTACGGCCGTAAACTCCCCCTTATATCCAATCCTTAATGTTTTGGCCCTTAAACAATCACATGTGATTCTAATGATTTTTCCTAAGCCTTGTATCAATTTATGGGGGACTTTTGGCATGCTTTTAGGAGTTTACGGCCCGAACACCCTCATGGCCGTGAACTCTTATGAAAGGGTGATTTTATATGTTTTAAGGTCCAATACTTGTTTGTAAACACTTCTAGAATTTATCCCAAGGCTTTAGGTGTGTTAAAGTGGCATTTTAACACATTTAGAGGAGTTTACTCTCCAAGAACAATGAGTTTACGGCCCAAGCATGTTCTTGGGCAGTAAACTTAAGTTTCTCCTCTAAATTGATGTTTAAGGTGTTCCAAGGCCAAATCCATAATTCTAAAATTCATATCTAAGCTCCAAAGGTCGATTGGAAGGGTTTTTGGGCTCCAAAACCCATTTTATATGAGTTCACGGCCTAGGACTGTTCTAGGGCCGTAAACTCATGAATGTGGTCATATTCCATGATTTGAACTCGAATTTGAAGGCTGGAGGGGTTGCATAACAAGTTAGGGAAGGTACCTTGGTGATTAGAAGCCTTAAATTTGAGATTTGGACCCTTAAACTTGGATTTAGGAGAGAGGTTAGAGAGAGAGTAGAGAGAGGAAGCAAAAGGTTCAAATGAATGTTTAAACACGTTTAAATAGGTCCCAAAACTTGGACACGGTGGAATTCTACCCGATACCGGCACTAAACGGGGCTTTTGGTCGCACCCGATTAAGTTGCCATTAGCCGACGGGGACGTTTCTAAAATTTATGAAATAAACATTTTGGGGCTAATTTCACGAGTTCCTAAGGGGTTTGGACACTCATTAGATTATAATAAACATATAAGTTTAAATAATTTAGCCCAAAACGAAATCGGAACAAATTGATAAACGGCGAATTTTTACGGGTAGAACGGGTTTCGACGATGGACAACTTCGGGTTGTTACACTATACCCCTGTTAGAGGAAATTTCGTCCTGAAATTCAAAGGTTACGATACAGCTCATGAAATGAAAAGAGATGCGGGTGGATCAGCTGCTCCGGGTTTTCACGCTCCCTATTGGAATTCGGGTTTCCGCTTGACGTTCCAGCGAACCCTCACTATCGGGACGCGTCTTGGTTTCGTTGTGTAGATACTTTTCAAAGACCAAGATGTGAAGTACCAGATGGGTGTTACTAAGTTCCGAGGGTAATCGAAGTTTGAAGTTTACAGAATCGATCCTACAAGGGTCGCGAAGGGTCTAATGTATCAAGAAGGAAGTAGTTCGCACTTCTCAAAGCATATCATGCTTTTTCTGGGGTAAGGCCTTCAACAGGACACATGCTCCAACATAAAAGCACATCTTCATGAAGCCGCATAGGTAAGGATCTGATGGTCCTAGAAGGAATTTTCTGGGTAGGTCTGCGATAATAGTCGATGGAACCCAAGAATTGACAGGTTTCTATGGGTATTTTACGGTGCCGACTAATTCCCTATCACCTTAGTTGTTGGAAAGGTTCACTGGTATGACTACTTTGCTTAGCTATATAACCCGGGAAAATGGTTTGCTGAAGGGCACCACTACGAGCTCGTGGTGATCAAACAGGTATTGGTCGTTGTATTGGATACATCATCCTCCCGGAGGTTCGGCTACGAGGTAGTTCCAAGAAATTAGGTCGATACTAGACTTGACTAGACGTTCGGAAGGAATTCTCGAGAATTTTCGGGAAGGGCATCGGGGAAAGAGTTGCAAACTTCTCGTTTCCTGAATATCACACCGACGAGGAATGCATGGGAAACTTTCTAAGCTTTGATACACGAAGATGCGAAGGTTGGGTTTAGGTTTGATGCCGAAAATCATGAGAGTCGGGTCAGAGGAAAGATTCGGACGGATGACCCTTTTGAAGACAAGAATAACAGCATGAATGAGACTCAGTCATTACATGCCAATGATCGCATCAAAGCTTTTCATGAAAAGTTTACCATTAGATTCAATGGAAAGGAATAATCATCTGAATTGAAGATACGATCTAAGGGTATGACATTAACGTTCTCTTTCTCACGGGTTGGTCATCTCGACAATACACGTTTCGATTACTAACGAAGGATTTAGTTTAGAAAGACATTTGAATGAATGGTTAGCAAATTCTTCCGGCATTAGAATCAAAAGGATCACAGGCATAAGATTCATCGAGAAACAATATACCTGTAGCAACGTTGGGTCGGCAGTTGTCCTTTCTTGTCCCATAGCTAAGACTCTCTCGGTGTTGCCAGATGTTACTGTCTTAGGACAGTTTCATTTATAATGCCCTATCTCTCCACAGCTGTAGCAGGTTTGACCGATACCAGCTCCGGAAGCTTGACTAGTTGATGGGGTTGGGGTTTTGCAGCTTCGCGTGAGGTGACCTTCTTGGCCACAACTTCTACAAAACTTTGCACGACAAGGGCCAGGGATGCGATGGTGGTATCTACATCGGTCACACCACGGGAGGATACCGACATATCCAGTGACAAGCACTTGGGCTGAGGAACCTACAACAGATACAGCGACAGGGGTAGTGGCAGCGTGGACTGCCACTATCTGCTGTTTCTTCGAGGGTTCTGGGGAAGACTGACTCTTCTTCTTCTTTTTCCAAAACTTCCTTTTCTCGCCACTCTTTTCTGTTGGCTTGGGAGTGGTGTCTGCTTCTTCTTGGTCATCATTGTGATCGATCAGGGTTTGCGCTGGACACTTGGCGTTGTCATAGGTATCCTGCTTCGCCGCTATAACGTTCCCTTTTGTTGGCTAGGTTAATCCCCTGATGAACCTTTCTACCTTTTTGCTCTCCGGGGTAACCATTCCCGGACAGAGAAGTGCTAAGTCGTCAAACCTTGAAGTGTAAGCGGCAATAATAGAACCTTTCATCTTCAGGTTCCAGAGTTCATGCTCCAGCTTCTGGATTTCACCCCGAGGGCAATACTCCCTGCGCAGAAGTTCCTTCATAACTTCCCATCCCATAGCATTGGCTATAGGTAGAGTCAGGTATTTGACTCGGCCGTTCCACCAAGTCAAAGCTTTATCGGTGAGCGTACAGGCGGCAAATTTTACCTTATCGAATTCCGAACAGGCACAAATCTTGAAGATAGATTCGATCTTTTCTAACCATCGAGTTAGAGCAATGACACCCCCTATGCCATCGGAGAATGTCGGTTTTGCGTTCATAAAGTCTTTATAGGAACACTCCTTCCGGTGTCCCTGATTACCTTCCGGGTTTTGGGTTTGGGAACAACCCCTGAACCACTAGGGTTTAGTTGAGGCAGGATGGCTGATATTGTGGCAGTAATGGTTGCCTGAAGCGTTTCCAGATCAATTTGATGAGGAGGTGGTTGCGGCGGAGGGTTGTTGGTGTTCTTCGAGCTGAGTCTCTTTCTTGGAGGCATCTTGATCTGAAAAGATCAGGAAAGAGAGGATCATAAGTCCTCTGAATTGACTCAAGAGATATGGATCAGGGGATATCTCATCAAGACAGATATTGTATTAAGCGATAAAACAGGAAGGAATTATCAAAACTAATGATTTATCGCTAAAGGAATGATCAAGGAACAACGCTTGAATGAGGACTTCTACAACGGATCGGCTCGAGAAATACTCCCATAGTATTTCATGATTCATTGCAACGACGGCTCGTTGTTTGGGGTATTGGGTAAGTTTTAGGTATGCTGCGTACCACTGTCACTCCCAAGCACACGTTGGCCGTGTCTCGAATGAATATAGTTGGCCAGGCTATATTGATCCTAGACACGACTACATAACTGCCCAGGTTTAACCGCAGCGTACAACACCCATTTACTTATATTTTGTTCTACTTGTAGTTACGGATTTCGACGGTCGGGTATACTTGTATACTTTAGAAAATACTTATATTTGTAGAGTATACTTTTAGTTCAGAGCACTTAGGCCCCTTAATGTTTATAGTCTTATACCATGTAAGCTTTGGTATACCAGTTCACTATAAACAAGGGCTCTGATACCAATCTGTCACACCTCGAAAACCAAAGGCGGAAACATTTCCAGGGTTGACTCCACGTTGAGTATCAAATCCAATGCACATAGTAAAACAGTAAACACAAAACATTACATTACATAATTTTGTTTACATCTTTTTGAAAGAAAAATTATACAAGTGTTATACATATATCATATGAAACAAAGTAAAGACGAGTCTTCGGAACGCTCCGTCTTCTCCAGAAGGTAACGGTGTACCTGTCTAACGCTGACCTGAGAATACAAGCGGTTTGAAAATCAGCATAAAGCTGGTGAGTTCAAAAGCGGTTTAGTTTTGAAAAGAACAAGTTTCCTTTGCTTTCTAAAAAAGTTGTTGTTCAAGAAAATCCCATATTTTCTTATGAAAACAGTCTAGTTATCTTTTGTTACAAATTCGAAAGCGGTTTGTTATGTCATTCCAGGAAAATCCCATATTTTCCTAATAGTTTAGTTATTCGTTTATTACTTTATTCGTATGTGAATTGTTATGCTATCCCAGGAAAATCCCATATTTTCCTATGTATTAAGTTGGTTCTTAGGTTTGATTTCGAAGTACTAGTAATTACCATATTTGTAGCATTAGTTAAGTATTCTACACTCTTAGTTGTCCTACATTCGAATGTCTATCATCTACTGACTTAGTTTTATTTTCAAATATTTGGATTCACCAGAAACGTACATTACAGTATTTTCGATTATTCTGGTGATTTCCAAAAGAGTACATTAGTTGTATTTTCGTATCTCTGGCGACATTCTAAGGCGGATGTATTCGAAACTCAGTAGAGGTCCAGAGGCGTACTTTCGTATTCGGAACTTTGGTGACACTCAAGGCGTACACTAACTGTATATTCGAATTCTTGATGTCATCTAAAGGCGTTATTTCGCTTTCGTAGTCCTATTTCTATTCGTATTCGTATTTGTATTAACCTAATAGTTATATTCGTATTCGTATTCGTATTCGTATTCGTATTTGTATTCGTATTCGTACTGTCCTATTGGTTATATCCGTATTCGTATTTGTACTGTCCTATTAGTTATATTCGTATTCGTATTCGTATTCGTACTGTCCTATTGGTTATATTCGTATTCGTATTATCCTTAGCTTATGTTTAGTATGATCTCTTTTACAAAAAAGTAATATAGTTTATAACACTTTAAAAGAAATCTGTATTTAACCTGCAATTCGAAACATCAGTTATCACAATCTTTGAAAATCTAGACATTCAGAAAATGAAACCATTAAGTTGAAAATCAGTTTAAGTACAAGATACACTTGTACTTTTGCTTGTATCCCCCCCCTGAAAACATTGAAAAACCATTGAAAAACACGGAAAAAGGGTAGGGGTATGAACTCACCGGTTGAGAAACGCGTCAGTTTGGATCCTAAACGTCAGTTCTGGGTTCGCGAATGCACAAGATTCCTATGGATTATCAAATGATATACATTTGTATCTAATTAGGACTTGATTAATTTATTTGTTAGCGACATACGCTTCTAGTTGCGAAAACACCCCATTACAAGTGTTTGGAAGGACCCGGTTGGCATTTAAGGACTTGTATGACTAGGGAATGGAGTTTACTCTTCAAGAGTAAACTCTTTAAGGAGTTTACTGCCCTAATTACCACATCCACATGAGTTCACGGCCGTGAACTCATGGAGGGTGATTTTGGGTGCAAAATGGCTTCATAACAATCGGGAATAATTGCTAGACTTGGATTTTTGGCTTTGGAATGAATTATAACACACATAGGGACCATTTATTGGAGTTTATGGCTGTAAACATGGAGTTTACGGCCGTAAACTCCCCCTTATATCCAATCGTTAATGTTTTGGCCCTTAAACAATCAGATGTGATTCTAATGATTTTTCCTAAGCCTTGTATCAATTTATGGGGGACTTTGGGCATGCTTTTAGGAGTTTACGGCCCATGAACACCCTCATGACTATGAACTCTTATGAAAGGGTGATTTTATATGTTTTAAGGTTCAATACTTGTTTGTAAACACTTCTAGAATTTATCCCAAGGCTTTAGGTGTGTTAAAGTGGCATTTTAACACATTTAGAGGAGTTTACTCTCCAAGAACAATAGTTTACGGCCCAAGCATGTTCTTGGGCAGTAAACTCAAGTTTACTCCTCTAAATTGATGTTCAAGGTGTTCCAAGGCCAAATCCATAATTCTAAAACTCATATCTAAGCTCCAAAGGTCGATTGGAAGGGTTTTTGGGCTCCAAAACCCATTTTATATGAGTTCACGGGCTAGGACTGTTCTAGGGCCATAAACTCATGAATGTGGTCCTATTCTATGATTTGAACTCGAATTTGAAGGCTAGAGGGGTTGCATAACAAGTTAGGGAAGGTACGTTGGTGATTAGAAGCCTTAAATTTGAGATTTGGACCCTTAAACTTGGATTTAGGAGAGAGGTTAGAGAGAGAGTAGAGAGAGGAAGCAAAAGTTTCAAATGAATGTTTAAACACGTTTAAATAGGTCCCAAAACTTGGACACGGTGGAATTCTAGCCGATACCGGCATTAAACGGGGCTTTTGGTCGCACCCGATTAAGTTGCCATTAGCCGACGGGGACGTTTCTAAAATTTCTGAAATAAACATTTTGGGGCTAATTTCACGAGTTCCTAAGGGGTTTGGACACTCGTTAGATTATAATAAACATATAAGTTTAAATAGTTTAGCCCAAAACGAAATCGGAACGAATTGATAAACGGCGAATTTTTACGGGCAGAACGGGTTTCGGCGATGGACAACTTCGGGTTGTTACAACATGGTCCATTTGGGTTGCATGGCATCATGCATTTGGATAGACTATAATGAGAGAAATAACACTTAAGGTTTGTTAATATATTATAAGTTATAATATATTAATAAGATTATTTAATTAGTATTGATCAATAATTAATCTAGGATTAATTAAGTGATCAAAAGAAGACTAATTAAATATATGAGTTGATTGTGTAAAACATCCATACTTGTATAGTGGGCTAAGACTCCATGGATTATCAAGTTGGGTTAAAACCCATAAGATGCTCCATGGTATATTTGAACCCATGGATCCAAGGAAATGGAAAGCCATGACAATTAGGGTTTACCCTAATTGTCACTAAGTATATAATGATCTTATTCTTGGAGAAAATCGGCCACTATGTGTGATAGAAAGGCTAGCCAATTTTTATGAAGTGTGGATTTTCTCTAATTTATTCCAAATTTATTTGGTGTTGTGTGAACCATTTAAGGTGTCACACTTGGGGCACTAGGCACTCAAGCTTCATGAAGACATTCTACATCAAAGAGGTTTGTAATTCTAACTTGATATATTCATATGAATCAATGTTATTATGCTAGTTAGGATGAATACCTTGGAAAGTTCATATTTTCATGTATAATAGAGAAAACATAGATCCAAGGTATTTAGGGTTGCATGTACACTTAGGAGTGTTAGAATGCTCAAAACCCAACAGAAGGGACTTATAAGATTCGGAAGGAGAGGAACGTTGAGTCCACGGTTTATTGGACCTTTCAAAGTTCTTCATAGGATTGGCAACCAAGTTTACAAGTTGGAGTTACCAGAAGAACTAGATGGTATTCATCATACTTTCCATGTGTGTTACTTGAGGAAGTTCGCAGGAGAAGTTCCTACCATAATTCCAATTTCAGAGTTAAGAATGGATGAAAATAAAAGGCTAATCGAGGACCCCGAAGCGATTGTTGACCGTAAGTCTAAGAAGTTGCAAAGCAATATGGTCGACTTAGTGCTTGTCCGTTGCAAACATTCAAATGGGCCGAACCTCACCTGTGAAACAGAGAGTGACATGAAGAGTCGCTACCCACATCTGTTTGCTGATGCATGATTCCGGGATGGATTCATCCTAAGGGGGAGAGAATTGTAACACCCGTGTTTCTGGGCTACGCATTATTATAATGATTTAATAGTCAAGGTCAACCATTGTAACTCATTTTGAAGTAATAAAAAGGAATTACATGAATATTATTTGAATTACGTGATTTTATATGCTTATATACTTGTTTATAAAGATATAATAAATAAAGAATGAAAATAAGCGCCAAAAATAAAAGTGTAGACAAATCCAATATCTATGAAGAAAGTCGTAGTGCTCGTGACAAGGATTCAGAAATATAAAGAACACCCAAATCCGAGTTATAACGAAGAAGTTATGACCCGTCGAAGTTTTACGGCTAAACCGACACATTCTATAATTTACATTTCGATTAATAAGATTAAACAAGGTTGGTGATCATTATCAGCTCCCAACGTTTTTTGTCAGATACCCTATCAAGGATCAAGGGATTTCCTTTTAAGATCACTCGTGTCATGTTTATTTCATTTTCACGTTCATATTGATTGCAACACCATAGTTTGTCATACAATTTGGTTGATATTCCTTGATCGCTTTTTAACCAAACCAATTTGGCACCCACCGTGGGGCCGTGGAGGTGCATAAATCTAAAAAATAAACATGTCTAGACAACCAGCTTTAACTTCTTACTCTATTCCTCGCACAGCTTTTAAAAGTCTCCCTCCACCTCCAAGCACACATCCTAATCAGAAGGAAAATTTTGATACCTCTAAGAAGAGCACCTCCCCGATCACTAGTCATGGAATTTTGGGATCCAGGGGATTCGAAGATCCTCCCGTTTTGATTTTCGACAACAAAATTTTCTCCATGTTGAAGATGTTAAAGCAACAAGTGAGTCAAAAACAAGACATCGCCCAAGGAGATGGAAATAATGAAATCAGAGATTTGCAAACCTAATGAAGCAACACCCTTGATCTTGCAATCCAAGATCCTAAATTTTGATAGGGCATGATCCTAAGTGGATCCTTGGGATAATTCTGCTCCAACATTTGTCGTTGTTCCAACATGGGGTTCAATCCCAACCAATCAAACCTATATATGAAGTATCCCCCCTAGACACCGAATAACTAGATTTTCTCCCTCAATAACTGACACTAAAACTCCCAGCATGAAACCCTATGATGGAACTACGGATCCTGAAGAGCACATAACACAATAAAGAGAAAGGTTGGAAATAATTCCCATTTAATTGCACCTAAAAGATGCTTGTTGATGCAATGGTTTTGGTTCAAACCTTACATGACCAGCCTTTAAATGGCTTTTCAGTGTTCCACCTTATTCCATTACTTCTTTTTCTCATTTTGTTAATCTTTTTAGTAACCAGTTTTCCTGAAGCATGAGATTCGAGAGGATCACTAGTGATCTTTATCGTGTAGTGTAGTATCCTAAGGAATCCCTTTAACATTTTCAAGTAGGTTTGGTAGGGAAGCATTGAACATTTATAATACTGACATGGCCACTATTGTATAAGCTTTCAAGTTGGGCCTAAAGAAAGATTCTCCTTTCTATGAAGATCTTATGATGACCCAATGCAAGAGAATGGATGAAGTAAGAAGCAGAGCATTGAAATTTATCAGACTTGAAGAAGTCATGGAAATTTAGAAAAGGACCATCATTCCAAATTCATACGACAATCCTAATACGAAGGTCGATTCCTCAGCCCAAACACCTTAGAAATTAGAACCATACTCTATAAGTGATCATCATAGGGTTAATTCCCTTGATAATGAAGGAAAGGAAGATGAATTCTCCAAGATTAGTGAGTATTGATTTTATGTGGATATTTTAGGTTTAATCTTCGTTATGTATGATCTTGGTAAAAAATCAAGGTGGCTTAGGAAAATGAAGAAATCAAGTGGCTGGAAACACAAATCTAGGTGGTGCGCATACCATGAAGATTTTTCCCTTGGGAAGGAAATTAGCTATCTCATGAGCAAAGCATATCTTAAAGAAATCAAAGGAATAAGGAAAGAAAGATCCAAACAAAAAACAATATTCCATCCTTTAGACGCCAAGGTAATTAACGTTATTTTTGGGGGTTCCGATATTTGTAGAAATTATTACTCTTCAGTGAAAGTAAATGTTAAGGTATCCAAAGAAGAGAAGGAAGAAAGACCCCAAAAAACGCATCAATAAAAAGCAAGAAAAATCACCTTTGATGAACAGGGTAAAGAGAATATCTAATATCCTCACCATGATGGATTGGTTACAACTCTCAACATCTTCAATCACTTTTTGAAGGATCCTGGTATATGGAGGATCCTCATTAAATATCCTACTCTTAGATGCTTTGACGAGGATGAATATTCCAGAATCGTAGATAATAAAAATAAACTTTAGTATTGATAGGATTTAGCGGTGAAAAGAAGAATACATTCGGAGAGATCAAATTAGCTATCTATATCAAACGGGTAAACTCTATGTAACATGTTTGTGTTATTGATGCTTTGTCTTCCTACAATGTTATATTAGGTAGATCTTGGACCCATGACTTGAAAGCAGTACCATCGACATACCACCTGCGTCTTGAGGGATACCCATTGAAGAAATACCAATTGAATCTCTAATAATACTCTGCTAAACGAAGGAAGCTCAGAATCTCATATGGAGACCTCGAGACCTCCTATTACGTCACATACTTAATTTTTGCCAGATCGAACAAAATACCATCTTGGTTGACGAGGTTACCCAATAATTGTACCTTGCATAACCAAAAATCACATTGAACTTTTTATAACGCCTCTCCATCCTCAATGTATCTAGTACCTCTCTCAGAGGCTCCTCATGCTACTCCTTGGTCTTACAGTAGACCAAGATATCATGAATGAATACAATTACCGATCGATCCAACATTGGTTTGAACACTTGGTTCATGAGATCCACGAACGTTGCTTGTTTGGGGTCAAGATCCTCAAACATGTCTAGGATCTTGGATGTTAAAGTGGAGTCAGGATTCTGAATCCTATTTGTTAACGAGTCAGGATCCTGAATATTACCAATATTGTTTCCTACCAAAATTAATTAATATTTTTCTTGTTTATTATTCATATGTGTAGAAATTGTAAACACAAGACATGTATATGCTCAAGAATCACTCTAGTCAAGCTTAAAACCCGGAGTTACCAAGTCAAGGCAACATGCAAAAGCTTGTTTAACAAGATCCTGAGAATATCAGACATCTAATTATTCAAAATAGGCTATAAATACACATCTATAAATTTCACATTACACATTTAGGGTGAATGAATCACTTGTACTCGTACTCTCAAACACATTTCTATAAGTTACATTTCTGTTAATAAGATTAAACAAGGAAGATGATCAGTATCACCTCCCAAGGTTTTAAGTCAGATATCTTAGCAAGGATTAAGGGCTTTGCTTGTAAGATCACTCAGGTCACTCTTATTTAATTTTTGTGTTCATATTGATTAGAACACCATAGCCTCTCATACAACTTGCTTGATATTTCCTTGATCTCTTTTCGACCAAAACAATTTGGCGCCCACCATGGGGCGGTGGGGTTCATAGTACTAAAAAAAATCATGTCTACACAACCAACTTTATATTCTTCCTCTTTTCCTCCCACTACTTTTAAAAGTCTCTCGACACCTCCAATAGGACCTCCTAATCAAAAGAAAACTTCTGATATCACTTAAAAGAGCACCTCCCCGATCACTAGCCTTAGGATTCTAGGATCCTGGGGATTCCAAGCTCCTCTCCTTTTGATTTCCGAAAACTAACTCTTCTTCAAGATCAAGATGTTGAAGCAACAAGTGTGCCAACAACAGCAGGACAATAGGACAGTGCTCAAGGACATGGAAGAAATGAAAGAAGAGATATGTAAACCTCATAACATAACACCCTCGATCTAGCAACCCAAGATCCTAATTTTTTATAGCACTTGATCCTCAATATATCGTTAGGAGACTGCAGCTCCAACATCTACCACTGTTCTAACTTGGCCTTTAATCCCAAAAAATTGAACTCATGTGATCTAGGATCTTGACAAAACTTTCATTACTCCTAAAAACAAAGATGATGGTAACTTCTTGGTAATTAATATATTTAATACTAATTTTATGGATCTGGATACATAGATAAGTACAGCCATGGATAAAGTACTTCAACGACTAAAAAATATGATCTCGAGTGTACTAGGAGTAGTTCAACCTATATCTGAAGTATTCCCCTCTAGAAACATAATCTCGACATTTTCTCCCTCGAAAGCTAACACTAAAGTTCTAATCATCGCCAAACTCCCAACATAAACACTGCGATGGATCTACGGATCTTGAAGATCACGTACCACAGTTAGAGAAAGATTGATAACAATTCCCATTCAATCGCACCTTAAAGATGCTTCTTTATACAAGGGTTTTGGGTCAACCCGTACATGATCAACCTTAAAATGGCTTCTCAATGTTCCTCTTTATTCCATTACTTCCTTTTCTTAAATAGTTAATATTTTTAGTAACCAGTTTTCCTGAAGCATGACATTTGTGAGGATTACTAGTGAGCTATATCATGTAGTCCAAAATCCTAAGGAACCCCTTAAAGATTTTTTAAGAAGGTTTGGCAGGGAAGCATTAAACTTTCCTAATATTGACTTGGCCACTGTTGTAGTAGATTTCTTGATGGGACTAAAGAAAGATTCTCCTTTCTATGAAGATCTTATTATGAACCCATGCGAGAGAATGCATGAAATTAGAAGGAGAGCATCGTGATTCATGTTAGAACCTGAAAGTGAACCTTTAGCGATCCTAATTCCATATTCCGAAGCTCATGCATTCCGAAGTAGGTGTTCTGGAGTCAATAATGGAGGAGTAGTCCGGAACATAGTCCAGACCAGAAAAGAAGGTGAAGAGAAGACTGAAGGCATTCCGAAGAGACTCTCACGTTCGGAATGAGCACTGATCTAGAAGAACCTTATTTTTTCTTAGAGTATTTACTATATGTGTACTTGTATTGATGTAATGTGTCATAGGACTTAGTCTTTTATCTTATTTGGAAAATCAGAATGTCAAAAATATTTCTTTTTTCCGGTCCTATGTAAACATTCTAGTTAATTCACTGTAACCTTTACTCCTATTTAAATGAGCATTCAATACAAGTCAACTACGGATCTTTCACTCAACTTGAGGCTCTTTACTTAGTTCTTTCACACATTCTTTTTGTTCTTCGTTTATTAACTTTACTTTGATCATTTACTCTTATTCTTTATTTAATGACTTGATCATTTGTTGAATTCATTATCTAAGACTTGATTGGTCTTTCTAGACTTGACTTGAATTTATTAGTAAGAAGACATTGATCTTAAGCATTCACTCATGGTTTGAGTTTTCAAACCTTGTCCCAGCGCATCGATCTTGTTCTCACAATTGATATTAGAGCTTGAGTGGTTGTTCTTTGAATCCATAAGATCATATTATATTTTGTTTGAGATTAGCTTGGTATTTCAACCATTTCTGTGTTTAGGATAAAAGTTCTTCTATATACCACTTCAGCTTGAAGATATCTTAACTTGAATGGCTGCTTCTAATCCTCAATAAATGATTTCAATGCAAATTGCAAATAGTGTGGGTGGCCCTATGCGCCTATTTTTAGTTGTGGAAGAATATGATCACTGGAAAGTTAGAATGGAAAGGTTTTTACTGGCCAAAGATAAAGGTGAACAAATTTATAGATCCATCACAAAAGGTCCACATGTTCCTGTAAGAACTGTTTTAAGAGATGCAGCTGCTCAACTCATGCGTGAAGATGAAACTCGCCCAACTCATCTAACTGCAGATGATATCGAGAATCTTCATGTTGATCAAGTTTCTTTCTCTGAAATGGTGTTTTGTGTTCCGCCTTCACACTTTGAACACATCAAGCTTTGCAAATCAGCCCAAGAGATTTGGGACACTCTTCAAGACCTGATTGAAGGTTTAGAAAACATGAAAGACATGCGCCTCACCTCGGTTGTCAACGACTTTGACACCTTCATCACCACTCCTGGTGAATCAGTGGCCTCTATCTCCAACTGTTATCGTATTGTGGTGAATAACATGACTGCTCATGGGATTGTCCAAACTCCCTTGGAGTATACTCTCAAATTCATAAACATTCTTGGCAAAGGATGGGGAAATGTAAAATCTTGTCTTCAAAGCAATGGTTCTTTGAAAAAGTGGAAGCTTTATCAACTTTTTGATGAACTTCAAGGACATGAGTCAAATGTTGCTCAAACCATAAGGGAACTCTCTGGACGTCCTCTTGCACTTGTTAGTTCTTTTGAATCAATTGTTCTGAACTTATCTACTTCGAATCCTTTCAAACCTATTGTTCCATCTGTTTAAACATCCACACCTACCTTATCTCCACAAACTTACCATGTTGATGATTCCGAAGTCATCGACTCTGAACTCCGTTTTCAGTAGGAGTTTGCTTTACTCTTAATGAAGTACAAACACCCTTTCAATTCCTCCTTCAAACCATACCAAAACCGATTCCATGCTCCTCACCAGAACAATCCTCAACCTTTTTCAGCTCCGGAACCTAAACCCTCCTCCGAAAATCCTCCTGCATACAAACCAAATCTCTCTAAACCAAACACTACTTTGGAACCCTCCCAGAGTTCCAAATCAGACAAACCAAAAATTGTGTGTCAAAAGTGTGGACATGCAAACCATTTTCCTAAAGATTGTCTGGCTGATGCTCCGTAGAAACCAAAAATCAAGGATTCAGCATACTACGTCCGAAGAGCACAAGAGATGGCTGAAAGTGAAAAAGCCTTTGTTATAACAGTTTCAAGAGATGTTCAAGTATATTGTTCATCCGGGGATGATGATGACTAGAAGAAATATGTGTCCGATGGCAAGACAAACCATTGAATGTGATGAAGGGTATTGGCCTTCAGGATCAAAAGATGAAGATGATGTTGCTTTACCTCACTATTGCTACATGGCAACCAATGATCCACCAGGACGAAGCATCGTTCAGCAGGTAAAATCTATGATCTCTGATAATAATTTTGACTCATATCTCTGTGAACCTTATCTGACCCAAATTCAAACAGATATGAACACTTTCTATAGAGCCTATGAGTCTTCCATAGACGCAAGTGAGAAGAAGGAGTGCGAGTTAAATCGTCTTAGGTTACGTTTCGAGGATAAAAAGTTGAAAATTGAGTCTTTAGAGCGTAAACTTGTAATTTTAAGTGATGAATGTATCATTTAGAAAGATAAATGTGAAATCACATATTCTGAATGAAATGCCTTGATTTCTGATAATACACGTCTTAATGCCAAGATAGATGTTTTGCATAATTCCGTAGACATGCTTGAAGCAGACCTTCAGATGACTCATAATTTTTGTCACCCATGGTCTAAAGCACCTGGTCTCGAAAGCGAGTTTCTGAAACCATTTGCTAGTCCCCTGAAGGAATTGAAAATTTTGACATTCATGGGAGAGGTTTCGAACATTAAACATTCGGAAACCCCCGCCACTTCCGGAGACTACAGACCATTTTGAGTCCTTAATTCCTGAGTTTAAACCAATTGTTGTCAAGTATCCTAATTCCACGCCATTTCCGTCTCTGACTAACCTGGACCTGAATCAGACCACAAAATTTCATTATAGTCTTCCAAATTGGGTAGATTATGTTCATATAAGTAATCACACTAACAACTATGTAATTGAAGAAATTCCTTCCTTGGCAACTGAGTGGACACCTCTTAGTTTGTATGGGCGTCCTTAGATGATAAAGTTGAAAAATCAAGTTGTGTATCCTCTGATTCCTGAGAATCGGATTCCTTAGTGGTCTAAAAAACTAAGTTGGTTCCCGTTGCTCCTAAGTTTAGCAATCCATCCACAGGACAAACCTCAAAATCCTTGTCTCACACAAAGAGAAAATGAATGTTGAATATTAATGATATTGTAGATCCCAAAGTGGAAGTTCGCAATGCACATAAGAAGGAAGTAAAGACGAAACTAAATTCCAGATTCATTAAGAACTCCAAACCAGTTGCATCTCAGAATTCTCATGCATTACCCCATAGTCAAAACTCCTTTGCTCCCACTAAGATTCTCAAAAGACCTTCAAAATCTCCTAGTTGGGTAGAACCCAAGAAAGTAGACAAATCAACTGAACCTAAATCTCACGTGAATGTCACAACAGTCCAAAATACCTCTCATCGGACTGTTTCATCTGTTTTTATTGAGAAATCTGATGGCATAATTTTTAAACCAAATCCTTATAAAACCAACGTGTCATCAAGCAAATCCAAAAATGTAAGGAGAACATCTTTTTCAATATCTTCAAAGAAAAATCTAGTATGGAAATTCAAAACTTCCATTGATGAAAAGTCATTTCCGGAGGTTACTAATGTTACCAACACTCCGAAAGTCACACATCCGAAGAAGACTGTTCGGAACCCTCAAGTCATTGAATATGACTACTGGATAGATGAAAAGACATTGGCTTTCTGTCTGTTTCCAAAAACTTCAAAAAATATCACCCAAAAACACAAAGTTATTCCAAAGTCACCATCAAAGTCCAAAGCCCGTGTCTACGTCCGAAAGTCTAATTTGGAGCCTAAAAACTCCATTACTCACTAATTTTGCAGTCACTTTGTGCTTCGGAGCAAGATACAATATGGTATATTGATAGTGCTTGCAACATGCACATGACGGGGCAAAAAGATTTTCTGCGAGACATAAAGCTTTCACCAAATGCTGGTTACGTGACATATGGAAACAACTCCAACTCTCAAATTCATGGTTATGGAATTCTCACCAATGGAAACTTCTCTATCTCAAATGTGGATTATGTAGCTGATCTGAAACACAACTTGATTAGTGTTGCTCAGATCACTGACTCAAATCGACGTGTGGAATTTTGCAAAAAGTACATCTATGTAATGACCAAAGATCAAACAGAGTGCTTAATCAAGTCGCTTCGCAACAAGAATATGTACCCACTTGATATCAAAGTGATTATTGGCAAATCACAACTCTGCCTTCTCACCAAAGCCGTTCATGATATCAGTTGGTTATGGCACCGAAGACTAGCTCATCTAAACTTTCGGTACATGAATGATCTCGTATCCGGTGAAATGGTGGGAGGTTTACCTCTCCTAAAATTTGAAAATTATCATTTGTGTGTGTGACAACCCAAGTTGTTCCATTACATTTCCCCGTTACCGTTAACGGAATATTCCAGTTTATAAAAGTTCCGTTAATTGGAGGTCGTCAATTTAATAAACGTTCCATTTGTTTACATTTAATATGCCGTTAAGTCGTGATTAAAGGAAATAAAAACACATAATACATATTTCCATTTAATTGGAAAAGTTAGTTTTTATTATTACGACCACTAAATCGGGTGCGACCAAAAGCCCCGTTTAACGGCAGTATCGGGTAAAATTCCACTGAGCCCCGAGTCAAACCCCTATATAAAGGTGAGTGGAGTCCATTGGAGACTTTTTACACTCCCTAAACACTCTCTCTCTCTATACTCTCTCTCTAGACCCGTTTTCGCCACAAATCCGCAACCAAACGCTTCCAAATCGTAAGTCCGCTTACCCTAGCTTATTCTAAACATTATGATTTGTGTTTATAGCCCAAAAATCGGACTTAGAAGCTATGGAAGAGGAGTTTACGGCCTAAGCTCCTCCTTAGGCCGTAAACACCTTAAATGAGGCCAAAATGACCCCAAAATGTCCCTAAAGGCTTGGAAATAATTTAAGGGATTAGCCTAGGAGTGTTTAAACATTAAATCACATGATTTTAGGGGGTAAAAGAGAGTTTATGGCCCAGGCATATGCCAAGGCCATAAACACCTCTTAAACATGTCAAAAAGCCCCAAAAACACTCCCAAACCACCCTTAGGCTTCATATATAATTTAGGGACTTGGTATTTTGGGTTTAAACCATTTAAACACAAGAAATGGAGGGATGAAAAGGAGTTTACGGCCCAGACATGTGTCAAGGCCGTAAACTCCCCAAAACATGCCCAAATGTTGGTTTTTACCCCCCAAATGGCCTTAGACTATTTCTAAAAAATGCTAGGAAGGTATTAGGGGCTTAAAACTTCACTTAACTGAAGTCATAGGAGTTTACGGCCGTGAACTCCCTTAGGGATGGTCCATAGGCCGTAAACTCCCTAAAGAAGCCCTTAGGAGCCTTAAACCCACTCATGCCTTTTTGGAATTGGACTTAGAAAAATCCCACTAACAACATTAAGCTTTGAAACACACTAGAACACCTCACCATGAGTTTACGGTCGTAAACTCATGGTGATTAGTCCCTGGGCCGTAAACTATGTAATAAGGGTTTACTCTCGGAGAGTAAACTCCATTCCCAAGCCATACACACCTTTAGACGCTACCCGGGACACCCAAACACTTACCCAAAGTGTTTTCCGCTCCTTTGAGCACGTATACTTGTTTAATTAGTATTAAATATACTAATTTTATGTGAACATATGTTATCATATGTTAAATAGGTCATTGAGTGTGTTCGAGTCCTTACGTGACACCGAACGCCCAAACGACACCTTCGTCGGACCTACTTACACCAGGTGAGTTCATACCCCTGAATGAACCTTTTAAATGTTTTTACATTTTTATAGGGGGGGGGGAATACAAGTTAAACATGCCAGTTATCATATCAATCACATGTGATTGTTAACCCGCATGCACAAGGTTTTACCAATGTACACTGTTTTTACCGAGTAGGATGCTATAATTGGTTTTCCAAAAAGGCTTTCAATTGTTCAAAACGCTTACTTATACTGTTTTATCTAAAATCATTTCAAACTGGTTTATAAAGGTTCCAAAGATTTCTTAAGGTTTTCACACTTATTTTACCAAAGAATACAAAATGCGATTTTCCTAAATATAAAGGTTTTCCCAGGTTTTCATCTAATTTCTCTTTCACATAGAATACTTATACTTGTTAGTTACCGCTGCTTCGCTTTCACTTATTGTAAACTCCTACTTGATAATGCTTTCACTTCCTGATATGCTTACACCTGTTATCGTCTCTATTTCACTTATACTTGTAGTTGCTTATACCTGATAGACGCTCTTACTTCACTTATTGTCGTCTCTACTTCGTGATACGCTTATACTTGTTCGACACTCCTACTTCACTTGTGACCGCTCCTACTTCACTTGTTAGACACTCCTACTTCACAAGAATCACTTCTACTTGATACACACTCAGACGTAGTTGGATGTATGTTTGTGCTTATATAGGTACATATAAGTAATGATTGAAAGGCTTAGGAAGGCTCGTCTGCCCTATTTCCTTTTCTTCGTTGAGATGTGGTCTGGTGGGATCGGATGGCCGTCCGAAGGTCGTTTGATTCATTAGTTATATATTATGTATATGAGTATGGACATACAGGAATTCTCTATTCAGTTCAGTTAAGAGTCTCTACCTCTAGTCTACACTTACATTAGAAACACACTACCCACTATTTGGAAGTCTCTACCTCTAGTTCAGCACTTACACATTACCCACTATTTGGAAGTCTCTACCCACTATTTGGGATGCATCTTCAGGACACGGCCTTCTCCGTCGTCTAGTTGGTAACCAGAATCTCCTGTAGGGAGAGCGGACATTGTGTGTATAGATCTATATGGGACTGACAACCCCACACCCAGACTGCTAGCTACAGTCCCGGCCTACCAAGCCAACGGGTGACAAATGTCATATTTTAGATGCTTGTAGGGCGTCTGGTACTCTAGTCAGTATGGTTACGAGTATCCCGGGTTACCTTATAATTCATTGGCTTTAAGGTAACGGTATTTCACCGGCAATTTACACTGTATGCTGGTAATTCATTTTCAGAGTCACACTGTTTTGACCTTACAAGACGTATCTTTCATTTGATACTGTTTGGGGTCTGTTTTCTCTGTTTTGACCTTAGAAGACGTATCTTTCATTTGATATTGTCTGGGGTCTGTCTTTCACGGTTTTACACCTTACTAGCTATACCATTCATTTGGTACCTTCTGGGGTCTGAGTCTCTATTTGTTAGACTGAACCAGGCGTGTCGTTTGTTCGATACTCTCCTGGAGTCTGTGATTCCTTGCCTTAGTCAGCAGTCCTCACTGCTGAGGCATATGTTATTCCCTGATGTCGTTCGCTTTCCTCAATAATCAAATTCAGTATTTTGATAATGATAGCAATTTAGGGAAAATGAATCTTTACCACATAACACTGACCAGTCTTGGTAGAAGGCTGCTTTATTAAAGAAAATATAGGATTTTCTGGAAAGAACTCTAATACACAGTAAACACTTAAACTACTACTTTCATTAAAGTTATTTGAATAAAAATGTCGCTAAATACTTATGAACTCACCAGCATTTGTAAAAATTCTTATACTCGCTTTTCAAATAACTTGTATTCTCAGGTTAGCATTAGACAGGTACATCCCCGGAGCTGTTGATGAAGATAGCTTAGTACCACGTTGTATTTATTCTAATACTTGTATTACTTTGATGTATTGTAAAGTAACCATGTAAAATTATTACTATTAATGCAATGTTTTGTTGTACTTTGATTACTATAATGCATGTGTTGTGATACTTGACATGACGTCATCCACCCCAGAACGTTTCCGCCGTTCCGGTTTTGGGGTGTGACAGTGTGTTGCGTGTGAGTGTGGTAAGCAATCGAAGAAGGGTCATCATGTTATCATCGAAAAATCCATTTTGGAACCATTGGAGCTTCTACATATTGATCTTTGTGGACCATCTACAGTAGAAAGTCTTCATTATAAGAAATACATTATTGTGATTGTTGATGATTTTACACTGTTCACTTGGGTTTTCTTCCTCATGCTGAAATCCGAAACAGCCTCAGAGCTCATAAATTTCATTAAAGGAATAGAAATTCTTATCAAACTCCCAGTCAGGAGAATCCGAAGTGATAATGGATCGGAATTCACCAATTCCACCATTCAAAAGTTTCTCACAGAAAAAGGAATTGAGCACAACTTCTTTGCTCCCTATACTCCACAACAAAAAGTTGTAGTCGAAAGACGTAATAGAACTCTCGTTGAAGCTGCTCGATCCATGCTGAACTTTGCAAACCTACCACTTTATCTTTGGGCTAAAGTCATGTCTACTGCCTACTTCACTAAAAATCGAAGTATCATCAATCAACGTCTCAACATGACACCGTATGAAGCAATGAATGGTCGGAAACCAACAATCTTGTTTTTGCATGCTTTCAGATGCAGGTGCTTCATCAAGAACAACCGTGATCAGCTTACTAAGTTCCAACCTAAAGCTGATGAAGCCATCTTCTTTAGGTACTCCTCAAAATCAAAAGCTTACAAACTTCTTAAACGGAGAACTCATGTTCTGGAAGAAAGCTTTGATGTTACTTGCGATGACAACTTCGTTCGGAATTCTATCCCAACTCACACTATGGAGTCCGATGCTCCTCTGCTTGGATGTCCGAACCCAAAAACAATCCTTGATGTTGATTTTGAAACACTCTTTGGTTCTTCCGAAACTACTCTTGAATCATAATCTCAATCAAGACCAACTCTCATTCCAATCCCTACTTCGGAAGCTCCCGTTTCACATAATGTCTCCGGTCCAATTCCAAGCCTCCCTCCATTTGATTCCAAACAATTTCAACATTCCCAAATTTAGGGGGAGAATTCTCATCCCTCTCTTGAATCAAATGTGGATGGTTTCCAAGATGCACCTGCTGATTTTGATGATTCTAATCCTCTGAACAATGATGAATATGAAAACTTTTTTGAGTTCTTTTCTGATGATGATGTCAATCTCTCTGGTTCAGAAGTTCTGGGGGAGCATCATCCTCATGTTCAAATTATTCAGGGGGAGCAAATCGATTCCACTGTTGATATAGGATCGATGGCTGCACAAGAACTACCACAATTACATGTTTGGACATAGGATCATCCTTCGAGCCAAGTAATCGGTAACCCCAATGTTGGTGTACAAACTCGTTCTGCTACAAATATCCAAAATGAATGTCATTTTTCAGAATTTATATCCATGGTTGAACCCAAATCTATCAAGGAAGCATTGGAGCATGCTGACTGGATTACAGCTATGCAAGAAGAACTGGCAGAATTTGACCAAAATTAAGTTTGGACCCTTGTGCCTCCTCCTCAAAATCATCCCATCGTCGGTACAAGATGGGTATTTCGCAACAAGCTAGATGATGCTGGAGTTATTATTAGAAATAAATCAAGGTTGGTGGCAAAAGGATTTACTCAGATCGAAGGGCTCGACTACGATGAGACCTTTGCTCTTGTTGCACGTCTTGAAGACATTAGAATCTTTCTTGCTTATGTTGCTCATAAAGGCTTTAAAGTTTATCAAATGGATGTTAAGAGTGCCTTTCTTAACGGTGAACTTGATAATAAAGTATATCTTTAACAACCCCTCGATTTTGTCAATCTCTCCTTTAACAACCCACACTGATTTTCTCAAACGCTCCGGTTTTCAAAGAAGAATTCTAGATCCCACTCTATTCTGAAGATTAAAAGGAAAGCATCTCATGTGGGTACAAATTTACGTGGACGACATCATTTTTGGGTCTACGGATTCATCTATGGTTGCTGACTTTGCAAAATTAATGATCCATCGACTCCAGATGAGCATGAATAAGGAGTAAAGCTTCTTCCTTGGCCTTCAAGTCAAACAGACTAACAGAGGAATCTTCATTCACCAAGAGAAGTACATTTCAGAACTCCTCAATAAATATTCAATGGACACCTATGCCTAGCCAAAGTACCAATGGGATTCGGACACAAGATCTTTGTCGACCCCTCAGGTGTTTTAGTTGACGAAAAGAAATATCGCGGAATGAATGGATCCCTACTCTATCTCACAGGAAGTCTTCCAAATATCATGTTCTCAACATGTTTATGTGGCAGATTTCAAGTCAACCTAAAGATGTCACATCTCTTGGTTGTGAAACAAATCTTCCGATAACTTAAAGGCACAAAGAATCTTGGAATCTGGTACCCAGCAAATAAAATCTTCCTTCTTCAAGCATATTCAGATTCGAACTACGGTGGTATTCAACTTGATAGGAAAAGCACTTCAGGTGGGTGTCAATTCTTAGGTGGTCGTTTGGTTAGTTGGTAATCCAAGAAACAAAATTGAATATTACTCTCTAAAGCCGAAGCAGAATACATCGTTGCTGCTAGCAGTACATCTCAGGTTCTGTGGACAAAATGTCAACTCTTGGACTATCATTACCGTTTTCAATATATTCCTATCTATTGTGACTCTTAATGTGCTATTGCGATTTCCCACAATCCAATTCAGCACTCAATGACTAAGCACATCGATATTGTTGGATTAGTGTCTAAGTCCATAACTAAAACTGGTATGTACTTGACCCGGCTCGGCATGGTCCATTTGGGTTGCATGGCATCGGAACAATTTGGATAGACTTTTGTGAGAAAAGGATAATTATGATTTGTTAATATATTATAAGTTTTAATATATTAATATGAAATCATATTATTTAATTAGTATTGATCAAGAATTAATTTGGAATTAATTATGTGATCAAAAGGAGACTAATTAAATATATGGGGATTGATTGTGTAAATCATTCATTCTTATATATGTGGGCTTATGATCCATAGTTATTCATGTTGGGCTAAACCCATGGAGTAACCCATGGATACTCCATGGAAGTTTTAACCCATGGAGCATGAAGAATATGGAAGGACATGAGTTACATGGTGTAACCCTAATAGCCACCATATATAAGGACCCCATGGCTCAAGAAATTGGCACTAGTGTATACACAAGAGGGCAAGATGATTTCTAGATTTCATGTATCTCTTCTCATGGTTATTCCAAGTGTTGATGATGTTGTGTGAACCATTTGAGGTGTCACACTTGGGGAACTAGGCTCTCGAGCTTAATGGAGTCAAGCTACATCAAGAGGTACGTATTCTAACTTGTTATATTACCCAAGTATCTAAAGATTCTATGCTAGATAGGGTAATACCTTGGAATATTCATATTTGCATGTATAATAGAGAACACATAGATCCATGGTATTTAGGGTTGCATGTACACTTAGGAGTGTTAGAATGCTCAAAACCATTTTGTGGTATCAGAGCCTAGGCTTGTTTTCTTATTATACTTGCAAAATTGACTGAAAAATCGAAGTTTGTTGTTGTCTGCTTAGCAGACTCGCCGAGTCCATGAAGGGACTCGACGAGTCCAAGGCTAATTCATCCAACTCGCCGAGTTGGTTCATCCACTCGACAAGTTGAACCCCCAGACTGCCTATCTTCGACTATTTTGGCTGCAATTGGACTAGGAACATTACCCTAAGCTGTTTTCAACTTATAAACCTATTTTTGGTGTGGTAATGTTCATGCTAATCCAATTTCAATGATAATTGTCAATAGATTCATGTTTTGTATTAGTTTAAGGGTTAGGATAATTACATGAAAAAGTTTGATTGAATTATCTTATTCTTATGAGTTTCTTAGATTAATAGAAAAGTTATGTGAAATTGTTGTTTTCAATCCAAATTCATCTAAGAGTTGGTTCTCAAATGTGTTTTCGTAACTTGTCCTTAAGTTATATGAAAAGTCACATTTAAGATTCATAAAACTCATAAATATTTCCATAGGTTATGAATAAAGAAAAGTCATATTCTTTTAATAGTTTAAAGTCTTCCATAACTTGTCCTCAAGTTATGGAACTTGAAGAGATTTTTGAATTAAAACTACTTTAAACACATAAGTTATGGAATTGAATAATTTTGAATAGTTTCACAACTTGCCCTCAAGTTTTGGAATTTGTAAAGTTTTCCTTTATGAATACTTTAATTCCAAGTTAAGCCCTTAGAATTTTAAAATTTAAAATTCAACCCTTATACTTTATAGTATTATAAGTTAATAATATATATGTATAAGAGCAAGTCAGTCTTACCGTTAGTAGGCCTCATTCACGAAGCCGGTCTATAAGGGGGGGGGGTATAAGGTTACTGCCTATAACTGGCAGTTTAATGGGTGTCCACTCTCACCAACCACTTCCTTGACTAGTGGATGGTCGTTAGCCGAACGGGTAGGACAAGGACTAGAATTCTCCCTCCATTAATAGTATTAATGATAAATATAAAGTAACTAAACATTTTATAAATTTCCAATTTTAGTTACTTTAGGAAAATCTGAATTTGGTGCTAACCCATGAAATTACACTTTGCACTTTGCTTAAGTCGGTTAGTGGAGCGCATGTGGTTAACCGGCACACTAGCTTCATTTAACAAGGTAGGCAAAGGGTAACTTAATGTTTATCATAGTATCGATGGAGCGCGTGTGGTTAACCGACACATCGATTGAGGGGTAAATATTAAGGATACCAAGTATATTTGCATGGTTATTCACACCTTGTTTTGTGATCCTCGGCATCCCAGTCACAACACCAGAGAGGGCACAATCGAGATTGAAACATGCCATTGAAAAGTTCAATAAATCTCAAAAGATCTAGGAGTTTCAAATCCAATTAAAACCTAATAAATTATTTCGTTTTTCATGGTGGAAATTGGTGAATGGTCATTCGCCTACTTTCAAATAGTGTATAGCTTGGATTATGGCATCCCTCTTCCAAGTTATAAAAGTATTGTGTTGGGTCCTAGCCTTAATATTTCATATTGGGTGTTATATTAAGGACTTTAAATCAACTATCTTGAATATCTCCCAAAAGATGTCTAGTTCAGACATCTATGATCTTCCCAAATCTCTTGAAACTTCACCTCCTCCAATTATTATCCCTAACCCACAAGTTCAAGGTCACTCTAGCCCTATTGGCATGCAAGGTCTATGTGTGCTCACATCTTGGAAATGAAGTCACATATTAAAAATCGGGGAGAGTTGGGTGTCAAACTCTTAAGAAAGTTGGATGTTCAATCACTTTCGAAGTCACATAGTGAGTTACCTATGGGACTACTATGAAACAGACTATGACATCAACCTTAATGATCTTATTTATTTTCTTGGTGTTGCTGAATCAGCAATGATTTGGAGCACTGGTAGAGAAAATTTTATTAAGAAGATCAACTTCCCAGACTTTAATGGACATTGACAACGGTAACATTGGATATCTAGAAAAGCCTTCTCTTCCCAAGGAAAGGGATTGATCATAGTCAACTCGGTTGACCAAATGGTAAAGAAAAAGGCAAGTCTGCGATAGTCCCATGTACCATTCCCAAAGAGTCCATATGTTTTTCTTTCCAGAGGAAGGGGTATTGATTTCAAAGCTGCCTATTTACCTAAGGATCATAAGGTTGATCAAGTCAAGAAGTTTGACTCTACTTCAGGTAAAGTCCACTATATAACTCTGTTAAGTTTCTATTCTGAGATTCTTATTACATGATGTGACTAGGTCACATGTTGATGTTTTAAGAATCAAAGAAAAGTGAAGAAATCTAAAGGAAGTATATGTTGATTCTGATCGCGAAGATGGATTTCGATCGCATGGTTCGATGATTAGAATTTTGTGTTGTTACTTAGGAGTTATGATATATTGCTTAGGAATATATAACAACAAGTCTTTCATATACATTTGTATTGTAAGGATAAGTTTTTCCTCAAGGTTTTAAAATAAAAGGAAAATTTTTTATTTTATTTATTTATTCTAAGTATCCTTACAATGGAATTTGTGAAAAATTGTTGCTTATATGATTCCATTGATAGCAATAATGGAAATATGAATTTGATTCTTTCAGTTGTGGTAGTGTCTAAATTTACCAAATAAGGAAAGATTCTCATCACCCAAGTTTTTTAGTTGGATAGAAACTTGGAATCATACAAGTTGTATAGTATGATGAATGAGGATTTTCATCTTTGGAAAACTAAGAATAATTTACTGTTCACATGTATATGTGAGTCAAGTGAAGGACTAAGGGATCGAGTACACATTCTTGTGCACTGATCAAGTCCACCACAAAAGATCGATAATACTATTCGTCATGATTTACTAAAGTTTAGTAAATATGGTTGTACTTACAAGTTTAAGTATAATTCTGAAACATTGGAAAATTTTCGATGTATGGCAGAACGAATGAGAAGAATCAAATTAGGCAGAAGGATAAAAGTTTCTCAAATCTGAAAACATGGGAGAGTACTTTAGTATCATGTTTTGTGATCATCTTAGTGATTAAAGAACCATATCACAATTGGTCTTCTAAGGACATTATAATGCATTCTTATGGCTAAGAAGAGAAGTCATGAATTGATGAAATGGTTAAATCAAGAAGATGAGTCATACTTCGTCCCGAAACAATTCTTAGAGTCATACTCCAAGATTGTAACTCGAGTGACATATCTTAAAGAAAGGTTTATAACACTTGTCAAATGTAAGAGTAAAAGTGTCCTACTCTTGTACATTTGAAATTGGTAAGTTGTGATGTTTTGGATAAAACAAAGACCAACTAAGGCCAATTGTGTGAAGTGTTTGTCTTGATAAAGAATCCGCACTATATCTTGAATATTTGGCAAGAGAGTCTTATATGTCAAGAAGACAGTGGGAGTCTTAGAGATCTTGGAAAAGATTTAAGATCTAATCAACAATAAAAACTTGTAGTTTATCACTGGAACACGACGTGAGGTTTATAACCTATCGTGTTGACATACTCCTATTTTTATGCCCATTCCAGTTAAAGTTGGCTTTTCATATGAGTTCTGAGAGTTCTCAATTGGTTGCATAACAACCTGGAAGCAATGGCAGGCCCTTGTGCTGCTAGGTGGCAAGAAATTAAGATTGCACAAGTTCAATCCAAATGAGTTTAGATTTGTCACTAACAGTGTCTTTAGATTATGGTTTTGACAAATTCACATGGATAGGAACATATACACCATAAAATATAAAGTGTCATAAGGTTTCTCTCCCATTCATGAAAATGATGGTGAGGAAACACATTCACTAAGTAGATTTTAAGTAGATAGCAATTGTGATATTTGCATTCTCAAAGTCGTTAGTGAAGCGTGTGTGGTTAACCGGCACACTAACATGGACTTGTGAGGAATGGCAAAGGTCTAAACAATTGAGACTAGGATTACGGCATCCCTTTTCATAGTTCTGAAATTGTTTAGACACACATGTGTGCTATCTAAGGAAAGGTGTATGATTTTGATTAAGTTTTTTTTATCAACGGATCTCGTATCAGAAGTCTGAACTTTGGTAAGAAAGTCAATAAAATATTGATTTCTAGAAGTCCAGTTGATTTCTGAGTACATGTCAAAGCTAGTGGGAGCATAAGTGTTATGCTAATAATCATCATGTTAGTGGGAGCATGATAATTATTATAAGTATTGAAAGATAGCAATGTAAATTATAGAAAACAAAAGTTTCAATTCGTGAAGTTGCAGGGGTTGAAAAGTTGTTTTGCTATATATAAGGGAGAGGAAATTATACTTCATTTCAATTCTAAAATTTTAGATTGAGGTTTTAATCATCTTTAGTAAAGGATATATATATATATATATATATATGTGTGTGTGTGAATTTCATGTTGGAGTGGCTCAACATAAGGAAATTCTATATATGGGTACATTATTTGCATTCTAAAATTCGATTATGATTACGACATCCCTTTTCATAATCTAAATTATGAGAACTTGGAAAATAGAAATATTGTAGCAAAAGGACTGGTCTAGTATAGAATTGGATATGACTAAAATGATTAAGCAATTGTCGAGGAATATCTAAGGTTTGCCAAAGATTGGTTGCTCAGGGACATTTGGAAGTATGGTGTAAATTTCGGAAGGACCATATTGACATATTCTGAAAAGAGGCAATTCTTGTTAAGGAGTGATAGTCAAAATGGGAATATGGAAATGTTTCCATAGGTGGACTTCGGTTCCATGGAGTGGGTCACCATTGGAATAATCTGTAATGTATGTTGACAAGTATTTGTGACTTTGTGCATAATCATTACAAGAGGACTAATGCATATAAGTTTAGAATCTAACAAATTTAGGTAAATGATAGGAATTTGGAATTCTTATATTTTCGATAAGGATTTGGTAGTGTGAAAAGAGAATCATTGAAATTATGTTCATTTGATTTAGTTCACAAAGTAAGGATCATAGAGAAACATAGAGTGCATACTTTTTATGGAAAAGCTATTGTTTAAAAGAACTAGTGCTTTTAATTCAAGTATAATGTTGATAAAACCGAAACAATGAATAATGAGTAATCAGTATGGTGATAAATAAAAAGCGTTCAATTTATATTCATAGGTTTTGATACCATACTAGATTCAATTATTCTTGTGTTTTATTTTGCATGTTTTGACTTCCAGAATAAACTAGGTCATTGTTCCCGAATGACTAAGTTATTCAAACCATCCACAGTCGGTCATATGTTGGAAGACTATCATGATTTGGCTTGTAGAAGTCTAAGATGTTGGACATAGCAAAGAGGTGCTACAACACTCATGAGTGCTCATAAGTTTTGAGTATTGGATTCAATCCATGCTCATTTGAATCACTTCATTCATTTTATAATGAGTGATCATGAGACGATAATATCTTATATTCTTCAAACCTAGATATATGTGTTGTTACTATGAGTTGGTTATACATTGATTGCATGAAAACGCATTGGTAACTCGATGTTATAAAACGTGACTTTGTGTATGATTCAACAAGTAGTAGAACAATCCATATGAGTCGAATTTATCCATTCCTTTTACCTTCGACATAAAAGCGCTATATGTGGGCCCCTGGATGATTTAATGATGACACATGTAAGTGCTTGGCCAAGACAGGACTGATTTGATCTATTCAATCAGTCAGTCATCATGAATCGGAAATTGGGAAACAAAAAATGGACAGAGAGAATGATTATAATCCATGTCTCAGGCCATATGATATCTAGAATGGAGGAATATATGATCCCTTATCTAATGCACAAGTCATTGAAAAAGGTCAGAGTTCGACAGAGGCTTTTGAGAGCTACGATTGCCAGTTGGTTTTTGAAGTCATACACAATAATAGTTGTAGACTTATCCAAGTGGGAGACTGTTGGATTAGTGTCTTAGTCCATAACTATAATTGGTATGTACTTGACCCGACTCGGCATGGTCCATTTGGGTTGCATGGCATCGGAACAATTTGGATAGACTTTTGTGAGAAAAGGATAATTATGATTTTTTAATAGATTATAAGTTCTAATATATTAATATGAAATCATAATATTTAATTACTATTAATAAAGAATTAATTTGGAATTAATTATGTGATCAAAAGGAGACTAATTAAATATATGGGGATTGATTGTGTAAATCATTCATTCTTATATATGTGGGTTTATGATCCATAGTTCTTCATGTTGGGCTAAACCCATGGAGTAACCCATGGATACTCCATGGAGGTTTTAACCCATGGAGCATGAAGAATGTGGAAAGACATGAGTTACATGGTGTAACCCTAATAGCCACCATATATAAGGACCCTATGGCTCAAGAAATTGGCACTAGTGTATACACAAGAGGGCAAGCCAATTTCTAGAGTTCATGTATCTCTTCTCATGGTTATTCCAAGTGTTGATGATGTTGTGTGAATCATTTGAGGTGTCACACTTGGGGCACTAGGCTCTCGAGCTTCATGGAGTCAAGCTACATCAAGAGGTATGTATTCTAACTTGTTATATTACCCAAGTATCTAAACATTGTATGCTAGATAGGGTAATACCTTGGAATATTCATATTTGCATGTATAATAGAGAAAACATAGATCCAAGGTTTTTAGGGTTGCATGTACACTTAGGAGTGTTAGAATGCTCAAAAACCTTCAGATATAAGGTACCATTTAATTAATGATCATGTACTTAATGGTAACATTGAACTCATTTTTGTTCCATCTGACAATGAGATTGTTGATGTCTTTACCAAGGCATTAGACGAAACAAAATTCAATGGTTTGCTGAACAAGATGGGTATGATGATACCAGATCCTCTATTCTTTCAAGAGACTTGTTGTCTTTGATAGAAATATGTGATAGAAATCTAGTTCCGATCTCAAAATATTTTCATTCGGAACTACTTTTTCTCGGAATACATATGATCATTTTACTTATCTTTATTTCTGACCATCACTTAAGTTTTTTAAGTTGTACAGTGCATTTTAATTGATTGTTGTCTTAAGCCCACATTAACTTTGAATTCGGATTGTTATCTCGGAATATACATCATAATGGCATCCCGGAATTCCACTCCTGAAAGGTATTACATTCTGCACTCCGGAATTTCAAAATCGACTTCAGAATTTCAAAATCAACTCTGGAATTTCATAATCAACTCTAGAATATTATAATTCTCACTCCTGGAATTCCACTCCGGAAAGGTATTACATTTTGCACTCAGGAATTTTAGAATTCTGCCACAAACATTCTCACCTTTCATCTGCCAGGTCACCTCAGCCCCCATAAATCCCTTTGTCATTTAATACAACCCATTTTTTCTTCGGATCCTCATCAGTACACTCTTCAACCCGACCCATCCCTCACCTATAAATACCTTTCAAACCCACCTTTTACCACTTTACGTGCCCAATACATCCAAACCCTTATTTCTCTCTGTGTTCTTAGTGTTCTTCAAGCATTCATCCCCCTGCAACAATGGCGTCTCCATAGAAACCTACTCAAACTGCCTCAATCCCAAAGAAATCGAGTGCAAGGAAGAAATCATCCAAAGGATCCAAGGGTTCATCCTCATCTGCCGATCAAGAACTCTTTCTGAGAGACACTACCCAACTGTTTTCCTTAAATCCATTGGACTATGATGAATCAATCAGGGTAATGATTGAGTTTATTGAAAATCACCCTATCTCCATTCCCCTCACCAAAATACCTGAACCTCCAATACCGCTTCATCACCTTCATCGCGCTTTCACCAGTATCAGACTCGAATATGGTACTTTAGAGACCACAATCATTGGTGATAGAACCATTCCCATCTACAAATCGACCTTTCTCAAGGCGATAGGTGTAAAAGCAAACCCAAAGGGTTTCAAAGTTGTAGAACCATCGTTTGAAGAGTTTTAGACGTTTCTGAATTACATTGGATACACTCAAGACTACAAGGCCAATGATTTCAAGAAGTCTGATGTCTCTGGACTCTGGACCGTACTCATGCACTTCATCATCAGAGGGTTGTCCGGAAAGCATGGAGGAACTGATACATTAAGCAAGGACTGGCTCAATGTCGTCTTCAACATTTACGTGGATCTTCCGGAAGTCTTATGGCAAGACTTTTCCAAATTTTCTGTCAAAAGGAAGGACAACGAAATTTCGAGCCCTATGTTCTGGACTCTGACACTTCAACAAATCTTCAAGGAGCTTTCTGAACCACTTCCGGTTAACACCATTCCTCCGGAGGTATGTGTCTCTTTCAAAGTAGTTAAGGCCTATAGGATTCCGGACCAATCCACTTTTGGTCCAATCAAACGTCTTCCGGACCACATGTTTGCCCTCATTCCTTCTGATTCCATTTATTTAAAACAACACTTAGAGACTTCGGTTGTGTTCGACCCAACACAACCAGCCCCAGTCTCTGTTGAGCCCATTTCGGAAGAGGCCAACTTACTAAGTCCGGACCTAAGGTAAAGAAACCAACCAAGCGAAAGGCTTCTCCCACAAAGCCAAAAACTAAAAAGAAAGCCAAAGTCAATGCCTCTTCTTAACAGGAAGGCACCCACGACATTCCGACTGATTCAGGTCTTCCACACACACCACCTACCCACTCATTCGAGGTACCCCTCGATGTTTCAAAATCACCTACACACACACTCATGGGGAGTCTCCACACAATCCACCCTCACCTTCCCAAAAAGTTGATGCCGATGTTAAACATAGTTCCTTGCCACCCCGTGGAACAAACCCAAATATCACCTTTGATGATCGCATTATTTTTTCTACATGCACACACTCTGGAACCACTGTTCCGGACCCTAAGCTTTCCGGAGATGGAGCAGTCTCTCCAACTCTGGAAGCCTTAGCTGGTCTGATACCTAGAAGGCGTATAGGACGACCAGGTGCTAAAGATCCCCAATAGGAAGACTTTGTCAACAAGGATGTCACAACTAGAAATTTTGTGTCTTGTAATCACTACATTCAAGTAAAATGTAGAATCAAAAACTTAAGAGCATGTATGATACTTACTCTATGACAACAAAATTTCAATCCAATACACCATACAAGTACTACAAATAGTCAACAAGCAATTGGAAACCCTAGAAGTTCTTGTTAGGTCCATTTTGGACTAGGACTTCCTTATTGGACTCAATGGGCAAATAAGCTTCCAATTTGACTATCATGGGATTATAACCTTTAAATGGGCTCTAATTGGATCCACATTCATTTATTTCAACATTTTGGGCCATATTGGGCCTAGAATGAAATAAATTAAATTTTATGAACCATAATTAACCTAAACTAGCCCAACTAAGTATAAAAATCACACTTATATTTTATAGGGCCAACAATCATCAAACCTAACTCTAATATGGGCTTAGGGGCATTAAAGCCCAAAAATCTCTTCTCCCCTCTCCAATCTCGGCCCAAGCCCAAAGAAAAGGGAGAGTTGACCTTTGTTGCCACCTCATAATTATCCAAAGGTCTTCCATGCAACTTATCCCATATACCCATGCAAACATCACTTCAAGGTCTCTCTTCTTCTCCCTCTCTCTCACTCTCGGCTGAACACACACACACACACACTCACCAAAAATTCCTTTCATCCTCTCTAAGTCTTGAAGAACATCCCCTCACCCATTCTTCAATAATTTCGAGATTTAAGGAGCATTCAAGAAATTATCTCCACAAATTCTCTACTAAAGGTAAGATCAAGTTAAGATCTATGCTTTTGGTACTTTATTTTATCAAAATCTTCTTATAATCCATGTAAAAATCTTGATCACTCTCCTAGAAACTCTCTAAATTCGAGATCTTCCAAGGAAAGGTTACTTAGGCCGAAAATCACCTCAATTTCTTCCATCTTTTTCTCCAAAACCGAAACCACACCCAAAGGTGAGCTTCATACCCCCTATTTTTCGGTTTTTATAAGTTTTGTGGGGGGGGGGGAATACAAGCAAATGTGTAGATCTATGAGTATATGTATGCTTTGTATGATTTCTATGCTTATTTACATGTTTATATGTGATTATGGTGTTGAAACTAGTCCAAAGGTCCTTAAAATCGCGATTTGCATTAGGATATATGAAACAAGTGTTAAACATATTATTATACACAAATCATTTCTAGAGAAATAACCAAGTTGGTTAAATTAAACTCTTTGGGCCAAAATTCCCATTTTTGGGCTCAAAATGCTAAAAATATGAAGTTAAAGGGCCCAAAGTGTCAAAATACAAATTCTGATGGATGAAATGAGTCAAAAAAGTTTCATTAAGGTATTTTCTGGAAATATTGTCTTTATAAGGATTAAAATGTGAATTTTAAGCATAATGGGCCAAAAATGAACTTTTCGGCCCAATAAAGCCCAATATGCGAGATTTTCAAATTAGAAGGACTGAAACTGTGATTTTCTGTAAAACAGGGGACTACTAGTGCTCCAAGTCCATTTCAAGGGTTAAAAATGCTTTTCATATTTAAAAAGGACCAAAGATGCAAAATTTTTCTATTTTGGGCCAAAAGTATAAAAACTGCGAAAATAAGGGTTTCAGACGAGAAAAACTTTATTTGATGGACTAAAACGGTTTTCCAAATAATCTTTGAGCTGAAAAATAACTTTTTTATAAGTTTTGATACTAAAGTGTCAAGAAAAAATGGTTCGAGGACTAAAATAGAAATTTATTTTATACAAAGGGTTAAATGTGTAAATTATCCAAAAGAAAGGGGCTGAAATAAAGACACATCCTAATGTTTTAAATAATAAATCCGTCATGAGGAAATATTAGCATCTCGACTATCGGAAAATTATAATACACCTTCAACACCAAAAATCGTTATCAAACGAATTGATTCGGTCTCGAATCAATAATGAATCCGAAATTACTAACACGACAAAACTTCAATACACACGCGGAAAATTCAGGAAGTCAATACACACATGAGAATACACCAGACGTCGATACACCGTCTTTGGGCCCAAAAGTTTCAAATCAAGTTTGTTGGGCCTAGCTAGCCCAATGGCGTGATCTTTAGGCCCCAAGGAAACTCGCTTACATGTAGTTGGGTCTTACATGACCTAATTTCATGTAAAAGGACTTTTACAGGCTTTGTGCTGTTGGACCCCAAGGGCCTTCTGGTGCTGCTAGTAAAGTCGAGAATTCACCAAATGCGAGTCGGCTAAGGGCTCTTCGCATTCACGATAGCCTTGAACGACTTACGGAAAATATCGGGACTTCGCACCCTCTTTTCCTCCTCGGTTGTGGGGCTACATGAAGTCCGGGTGTTTGGATTAAGTGAATAGTGCGAGCGACGCCTAAGGGATCGTTTGTATGGTTGTAAACTAGTCATTTTCATTAATGTGCGTTTATAACAATTCACAATCCATAATTAATCCAACGTCACCGGGACTCAACGAATACACCCGTCGTAACGAAATAACAAGATATAAATCGTTTGATGCAAAGTATTAGGAAAACATCGAGTTTTCCTGGGGGTGTGACAGGTTGGTATCAGAGCTCTGTTTATAGTGAACTAGCATATCGAACCATACATTGATATGAAACTATAAACCAAAAGAGGGACTAACAAAACTCTGAACAAAACAAGTAAAATACAACAATAAAACACCTTTGCTTGCATTAGGAACAAGGAACATAACGCCGAACCAAACAAAATAATGCTAGTATCTCGGTTAATTCAGGACTGTTCTTAGTGGTACCAAGGAGTGGATGTAGCCTGATCAACTACATTCTCTCCAAAGTATAACTAACACACGTTCTGATGAGATCGTGATAGCTAGGGAACCTAAAAACTATACCCCTTTATCACCAAAAAGAGAACTCTTGCTTAGTCTGTACAATAGTTGTAGCATCCTAGGAATAATGTTAGCATATTTACATACTCGCGCAGACAGCATGGCTGGTTTTCATCACCCTGGACACCCTTATTTCCCTAATCAGGGGAATAACGGATGGTTAGAGGAAGATGTTGGATAAGGTGTCTAAGTCCATAACTTATTTGGTATATACTTGACCCGACCCGGCATGGTCCATTTGGGTTGCATTTCACCCGAACAATTTATGGATAATTTTATGAGAGTTATACACATATGTTTATTAATATATTATAAGTTATAATATATTAATATGAGGTTATGTTATTTAATTAGTCTTAGTCTTAAATTAATTATGAATTAATTTAGAGATTAAAAGGAAGACTAATTAGATTATGGGCTATTGGTTTTATATGGTGTGGGCTAACACTCATTTGTTAATGGGCTAGGCTTGGATGGAAGTCCATGGATGATCGATGGAGCTTTTAACCCATGGATCCTTGGAAAAGGAAAGGTCATGGGTTATTAGGGTTTCACCCTAACCATGTACACTATATAAGCATGCTTATGGTGCATGAAATGGAAACTAGTGAACTAGTGTGTGTGTGTGTGTGCTTGTGTGTGGCCGAAATTAGTGTGTGTATACACTCTCTCAAAGTTTTCCAAGAGTTTGTGGTGATTTGTGATTCCATTTGAGGCATTCACACTATTGGTGCTTGGCCCTCAAACTCCTTAAGAATCAAACTCATCAAAAAGGTATGTAATCTCTTCTAACTCTTTTATGTTGAAATGTTCCCCATGCCATGTTAGATAGGTTATGAACCTTGGAAAATTATTATTTTGCATGTATTTAGACAAACATAGATCCAAGGTTTATTAGGGTTGCATGCACACTTAGGAAGTGTTAGATTGCTCAAAACCCAACAGTGGTATCAAAGCCTAGGCTTGCTTGTTTGATACTTGATGCAAAATAGTTGAAAAAGTCGAAAAACTTGCTGTCTGCCTGATGAACTCGCCGAGTCCATGGGGGGACTCGCTGAGTTCATGTGTATCTTCAACCTACTCGCCGAGTAGGTTCATGCACTCGACGAGTAGGAGTCACAGAGTGCAGATTTTCGACTTTTGCTGCTGGAAATGGACTAGAAAGATTACCCTAAACTGTTTTGGTGTTTTAAAACTTGTTTTAGTTGGTGTAATGGTTGTTCTAATCCATTTACAATAGCATATATCAAAATTCCATGATTTTTATGTGTTCATATAATTCTTGAAATTTTGATGATCATGTTCATGTTCTTATGAATTTAGAAGATGATAGGAATTATTTGCTGAATTGTTTAGAATTAATTCTTGATCATTTATGTGTTTTAATGGAGTCCATAATTTGTCCTCAAGTTATGGATATCCAAATGTCACTTTCTTTAACACACATTTAAACACATAAGTTACATGAAAATGAAGAGTCTTCATTTTTATGAACCTTTAATTCATAAGTGATGAAATGAAAAGTTTTGGATAGTTACAAAACTTGTCCTCAAGTTTTGGAATTTGTAAAGTTTCACACACTTTAATAAACTTTAATTCCAACCCTTAGAGTTTTAATAGTTAAAATTCAACCCTTATACTATTTATAACATTAATGGTTAATTATTATATATATGTATAAGAATAAGTCGTTCTACCGTTAGTAGGCCTCATTCACGAAGCCGGTCTATAAGGTGGGTATAAGGTTGTTGCCTATAAAATGGCGACTTAATGGGTGTCCACTCTCATCCACCGCTTGCTTGACTGGTGGAGGGTCGTTAGCCGAACGGGTAGGACAATGACTTTAAGTCCTCATTAAAAGTATAATGATTATTATAAAGTAACTAAACCTTTTTAATTCCCAATCTTAGTTATTTTAGGAAAAATGTGAACATGGTGCTAGTCCATGGAATTCACACTTTGTACCTTACCAAGTCATTGGTGGAGCGTGTGTGGTTAACCGGCACACTAACTTGGACTAGTAAGGATCACGAAGGGTGACTTAATGTTTGTCATGGATCAATGGAGCGTGTGTGGTTAACCAGCACATTGATTAGGTGATAATATTAAGGGTACCAAGTGAATTAGCATGGTTATTCACACCTTGTTTTGTGATCCTCGGCATCCCAGTCACAAAACTTGAAGGGCACAATCGAGATTGAAACATGCCATTGAAAAGTTCAATGAATCTCAAAAGAATCTAGGAATTTCAAATCCAATTAAAACCTAATAATACATTTTGTTTTTCATGGTGTAAATTGGTGAATCGTCATTCACCTACCTTTCAAATATATTATTACTTAGATTACGACATCCCTCTTCTAAGTATAATATATTGCGATTGGGTCCTAGCCTTAATATTACATTTGGGTGTCTTATTAAGGATTCTATATATCTAATCTAAACTTGCTTTCTTCCTTCAGATGTCTTCCAACACTAATGCTTCAGGCTCTAACCCAACTGGTTCTTTCTCTCTCATGAATCTTTGTGGGAGGGTCATCTTTGATGGTTCCAGCTTCATGGATTGGATTAGGAACATCAGGATGGTTACTCGTTATGAGGACAAGGAATATATCCTCAATAAGGAGTTAAAAGAGCTTGATGAGTCTACTGCTACTCCTGAGGAGATCGCTGAATTCAGGACACATGAGAGAGATGCTACTAAGGTGGCATGTATCATGATGGCCACGATGACAGCCGAGCTCCAAAAGTCATATGAAGATTTCTACCCTTTTGAGATGCACCAAGACCTGATGGAAAGGTACCATCAGAGTGCTCGTCAGGAGCGGTATGAAATAATCTCCTCCATAATAACTACCCGCATGAAGGACGGTGATTCCGTCACGGCTCACATGCAAAAGATGCAAAGGTATGTGGACCGTTTGCTGAAGCTAAATGTGAACATCCCTAAGGAGTTGGCAATTGACATCATTTTGCACTCCTTACCTTCTTGTTATGACCAATTTCGTATGACATATCATATGAACCAGGAGGAAGTTACCCTCAGCAAGCTTCAAGGACTCTTGAAGACCACTGAAACCGGTCTTAAGGGCAAGGCGGTTGTTACCTCTACTACTCCTACTCCAAAATCTACCCCTGTTTTGGCTATCGGGCAAGGCAAAGGGAAAAAGAGGAAGCACCCTTCGAAGGGTACCAAGGGAAAGTCTCTTGAAGGCTCCTCATCGAAGACCAAGAGCGGTTCTGTCACTCCTTCTGCCATTCCCAAGGATGCTGAATGCTTCTATTGCCATGAAAAGGCACACTGGAAGCGAAACTGCCCTAAGTACTTGCAGGATCTAAAGGATGGGAAAGTGAAACCCACCCATGCAGGTATTTACACAATATTGTCTAATTACTCCTCATATTCTAACTCTTGGGTGCTTGATACAGGATGTGGTATTCACATATGTTCTGATATGCAGGGCCTAAGAAGAAGTGAGGATGTGGAGCACGGGAAGATAAACTTGATCATGGGGAATAGGAAGGCTTCACCTGTTTCCAAGATTGGAGTTTATACTTTGTTGCTTAATAATGGGTTAAAATTAGATTTGAATAAATGTGTGTACTCGTCTGAAATGGAGAGGAATATTATTTCTTTTCATGCTTTGTACAAACAAGGTTTTACCTTTTCGTTTGATAATGAATGTGGTGGTATTAATGCTTTCTTTAAAAATGTGTTTTATTTTAAAGCGTTACCTTGTGATGGTGTGCATGAAACTGTGTCGATTGTAGACAACTTAGGAAATAATGTGTTGTATATTGATTCTTCTACTAGCCTAGATAAAGCATCATTGTGGCATTGTCGCCTTGGACATGTAAACAAGAAACGCATAGGCCAACTCCAAAAGAGTGGAGTTCTGGAATCATTCGACCTTAAATCGGATGATAGTTGTGAGTCTTGTCTACTTGGAAAGATGACAAAATCACCCTTCACTGGAACTTATGAAAGGGGTGAGGGTTTGTTGGACCTAATACATACTGATGTATGTGGGCCATTCAAAACCGCCACAAGGGATGCTAATCGGTATTATGTGACTTTTATTGATAATTTTAGTAGATATGGGTATGTCTACTTAATCAAACATAAGTCAGAAACCTTTGAAAGGTTTAAGGAATTCAAACAGGAAGTAGAAAATCAATTGGGCAGGAACATTAAGATGCTTCGATCCGATCGAGGTGGTGAGTATCTTAGTACCGAGTTCCTTGACTATCTTAAGGAGTGTGGGATTGTCTCACAATTGACTCCTCCCAGGACACCACAGTTGAATGGTGTAGCTGAGAGGCGTAATCGAACCATGTTAGACATGGTTCGCTCTATGATGAGTTGAGTTTCGCTACCAATCTCTTTTTGGGGGTATGCCTTAGAGACTGCCGCCCATATCCTTAATCTAGTCCCTACAAAGAAGGTTACCAAAACACCTCATGAGATGTAGACTGGGAAGGTTCCCAATTTGAACCACATCAAGATTTGGGACTGTGAGGCTATCGTGAGGCGTGAGACTCATGATAATCTTGAACCCCGAAGTGAAAGGTGTATTTTCATCGGCTACCCACAGAACTCCTTCGGTTACCTCTTCTACATACCCAGTGAGAATGTGGTCTTTGTAGCAAGAAGAGGGGTCTTTCATGAGAGAGAATTTATAAGCCAAGGAGACAGTGGGAGGCAAATTGATCTTGAAGAAATTCTAGAAGCAATTGGTGAAGGAACCTCAGACACTAGCAATCAACCTGAGTAGGAAACTCATATTGAGCAAGCTGACATGTCTGTACCTCCGAGGCGTTCCACACGGGTTAGGAACACACCTTCATTTTATTATGGCTTTCATATTACTATAGAAGGTGATACGTTTATCAGCGATAGTACACTGGTAAATTTGGATGAACCTAGCAGTGTTAAGGAAGCCATGGCAGGCCCGGAGTCTGCTAAATGGAAGGAGGCTATGGACAGCGAGATACAGTCCATGTATGACAATCAAGTTTGGAACTTGGTTGACAATGTACCAGGCCGTAAAACAGTCTGGTGCAAATGGATCTTCAAGAAGAAGACCGACATGGAAGGAAAAGTGCATACTTATAAGGCTCGACTAGTTGCGAAGGGTTTTACTCAGACTCAGGGTATTGATTATGATGAAACCTTCTCGCCGGTAGCAAAGATTAAGTCTATTAGGTTTATGCTAGCCATTGCAGCATTTCATGATTATGAAATATGGCAAATGGATGTCAAAACCGCTTTCCTTAATGGAAAGTTGGCTGAGGATGTGTACATGAATCAGCCAGAGGGTTTTGTCAGTGCAGAGTACCCTAATAGAGTATGCAAGCTTGAGAAATCCATTTATGGATTAAAACAAGCATCTCGTAGCTGGAATCTTTGTTTTAATGAGAAGGTCAAAGAGTTTGGCTTCTCGAGAAGTGAAGATGAGTCTTGCGTGTATGTCAGAGCTAGTGGGAGTATAGTTAGCTTCTTGGTACTGTATGTGGATGACATACTACTTATAGGAAATGACATCCCAACCTTGCAGGAGGTTAAGTCCTGGCTTGGGAAGTGCTTTGCTATGAAGGACCTAGGGGAGGCTGCCTATATCCTAGGGATAAGGATATTAAGAGAAATGAGTAAATGACTAATTGGACTTAGTCAGAGTACCTACTTGGATAAGGTGTTGAAAAGGTTCAACATGCAGAATTCCAAGAAAGGAGATTTACCGATCCAAAGCAATGCCAAACTAAGTAAGACTCAGAGTCCGAGTACAGAGGCAGAGATAGCTGAGATGAGCCAATTACCGTATGCTTCCGTTGTTGGCTCGATCATGTATGCTATGACTTGTACCCGCCCTGATGTGGCATTTTCTTTGAGCATGGTCAGAAGGTATCAGGGGAACCCTGGCAAGGCTCATTGGACCGCGGTAAAGAACATTCTCAAGTATCTGCGGAGAACTAAGGATTGGATCCTTACCCTTGGTGGGAGTGATGACTTGAGAGTATTAGGGTATAGTGATGCTGGTTTTCAGACTGATAGGGATAACTTCCGCTCTCAGTCGGGCTGGGTCTTTACCTTAAATGGAGGGGCAATTTCTTGGAAGAGTTCCAAGCAGGAGACGGTGGCTGATTCGACTTGTGAATCAGAGTATATAGCAGCGAGTGAAGCAGCGAAGGAGGCGATATGGCTAAAGAACTTCATCGGAGACCTTGGAGTTGTACCAACTATTAAGGAACCTATGGAGATTTTCTGTGCAACAATAGTGCGGTTGCCTTAGCCAAGGAACAAAGAGATCATGGCAGATCCCGACACATTGACAGAAAATATCACTTCATAAGACACAAGATTGAAGAAGGACTCCTCGTGACAAGGAGAATATCGTCGTATGAGAATCCTGCAGATCCCCTTACGAAGGGACTGACGACGGTTAAGCATTTTCAGCATGCGAGGCGCATCGGGCTGAGGGACGATATTAGTTTTTCAGATTAGATAGTTTTCCTGAAACTTGTAAAATGTAATCGACGTTTGATGATGAATAAATTTTGTGATTTATTTATGAGTAAAGTGTTACTATCATTGTCAATTATTTACTATTGTTTCAGTTTTGCATGTTTTGACTTCTAGAATAATTAATTTATTCAAACCTCCACAATCGGTCATACGTCGGAAGTAGGTATGAATCAAGATTGTCATGAATTGGGTTTGTAGATGGCTAAAGGTGTTTAGACATGGCAATGGTTGCTGCAACATTCATGAGTACTCATAAGCTACGAGTATTGGTATAAACCCACGCTCACTTGTATCACTTCATGGAATTTATCTCGAGTGATCGTGACACGATAATATCATATAAGTCTTCAAACCTAGAGATATGAGTTGTTACCTATGAGTTGGTTGTGCATTGATTGCACGTAAACGCATCAGTAACTTGATGTTATAAAACGTGCCTTTGTGTACAATTCAACAAGTAGTAGAACAAGCATATGAGTCGAAGTTTATCTGTTCCTTCTAGAAATAGAAGCGATATCTAGGCCCCTCGATGATTTTGTGTTGACCCATGTACCGGGCCCGTCAGAACTAAACTGATGTGTTCAGTAAAGTTTCTTGTCAAACAAATCGGAAATCGAGAAACAACTGCCAGACAATAAGCAAGACATAGTTCCATGTGTTTGTCCGGCTGATATCATGAGAACAGAGGATTAAATGATCACTTGTCTTAAAATGGCGCTTCATAGTTCAACAGAGTTTTCGAGAGCTACGATTGTTGGTTGGTTCCTGAAGTTATATAGGCAAATAGAGTTATTAGACTTATCCAAGTGGGAGTCTGTTGGATAAGGTGTCTAAGTAAATAACTTATTTGGTATATACTTGACCTGACCCGGCATGGTCCATTTGGGTTGCATTTCACCCGAACAATTTATGGATAATTTTATGAGAGTTATACACATATGTTTATTAATATATTATAAGTTATAATATATTAATATGAGGCTATGTTATTTAATTAGTCTTAGTCTTAAATTAATTATGAATTAATTTAGAGATTAAAAGGAAGACTAATTAGATTATGGGCTATTGGTTTTATATGGTGTGGGCTAACACTCATTTGTTAATGGGCTAGGCTTGGATGGAAGTCCATGGATGATCCATGGAGCTTTTAACCCATGGATCCTTGGAAAAGGAAAGGTCATGGGTTATTAGGGTTTCACCCTAACCATGTACACTATATAAGCATGCTTATGGTGCATGAAATGGAAACTAGTGAACTAGTGTGTGTGTGCTTGTGTGTGGCCGAAATTAGTGTGTGTATACACTCTCTCAAATTTTTCCAAGAGTTTGTGGTGATTTGTCATTCCATTTGAGGCATTCACACTATTGGTGCTTGGCCCTCAAACTCCTTAAGAATCAAACTCATCAAAAAGGTATGTAATCTCTTCCAACTCTTTTATGTTGAAATGTTCCCCATGCCATGTTAGATAGGTTATGAACCTTGGAAAATTATTATTTTGCATGTATTTAGACAAACATAGATCCAAGGTTTATTAGGGTTGCATGCACACTTAGGAAGTGTTAGATTGCTCAAAACCCAACAGAAGAGCCTGAGGAAGAGCCTGAGGAAGACCCCGAAGAGGAATCCGACGGGGAACCGGAGGCTGGAGACGAAGGCGAGCCTGCCGAACCCGAAAAGGACGAAGAGAACTTCGAAGAGGAACCCGATGACAGTGAAGGGGGTGATTCGGACGCAGAGTCCGAAGTCATCAACCCCTTACCCGATCAGGGTGCCTGCTTACCGTGTGGGTCCCACTGGTCCTACCCCTCCTTTGGGTATTGATCTTTGGAGATGGAGCAGACAGCAGGGACAGCGACCCCCGTTCGGCATGTCACGCGAGTTCTTTGACCTGAGGGACGGAGGACCGGCCGACCGAGCCCTACCGGTCATGGTGAGACGATTACGGAACACCGACGATCTTGCTCAGGGCACTGCTGATCAGGTACGCCAGTTGTGGACTAGGGTCGAGTGTGCGGAACAGGAGACACGTGACGTCCTTCAGGAGTTTCACATGAGGCAGGTAAGGTGGGAGTCTCGACTTCAAGACGCAGAACGATTGGTGGCCCGTCTTCAGGGAGCATCCACATCCTCGGCACCACCCCCGGATGCAGATCGTCGCGGTTAGGGATAGACTTATCTTAGTAGGTCGTTAGGAATTATGCTATGTACCCCGACTCTATGTTTAAGTGACTACACTACTCATAGAGCCGTTATGCTGTCGATCTAGTGTCACTCATGTATGCTCTTACGAGCAAATTTTTCATATATAAAATGTGGATAATATTAGTAAACTTTTACGTGCTTTGTTATAATATTACAAATTGCTATGTGTTGAGAATCTATGATTGTATGTTGAATGGTAGGAGTGTTTTAGTACGTACATGGCACCTAGTCAGTAGGGTCACAACCTTCCAGAAACCTCAAACATTCAACATCTTTACGTTTCATGACAGAAAGATGCCTCGCCGACCTACTCGCGGAAACCCTGGACCAACCCCACCCGAAGTTGACTCCACTGCATTCCAGGCGGCCGTGTCTGCTGCGGTCACCGCAACTATGGCACAACTCCACCAAGGGAATAACGGAGGAGGCAACGGGCAAGGGGCAGGGAGTTCGAACAACGGGATGAATCAAGGACCTACTAAAACATGTACCTACAAGGACTTTACAAACGCCAAACCACGAACTTTCAACGGCACTGGAGGAGTGATCACTCTGAAGCGATGGATCGAGAAGGTGGAATCGGTATTCGAGATATGCGATTGTCCAAAGCAGATGAAAGTGAAGTTTGCGGCCTGCACTTTTGTCGATCAAGCGCTCACCTGGTGGAACGGACATGTGGAAGCCATGACACTCCCTGTAGCCAACTCCATGCCGTGGGCGGAGATGAAAGAAATGTTGATGGCTGAATACTGCCCACGAGGTGAGATTCAGAAAATGGAGCAAGAGCTGTGGAACCTCACTGTGCAGAATGCGAATATCGATGCCTACATATCGAGATTTAGTGAACTGTCTCTGTTGTGCCCGAGTAAGATCACCTCGGAAGGAAAGAAGATTGAGCGATTCATCTGGGGACTAACATCACCAATCCAAGGAAATGTGATAGCTGCAAACGCCGAAACATTTGACAGTGTAAAAAGATTGGCGAAGAAGTTGTATGACCATAACAACAAGAAAGGTGAGAAGCCAGCGGAGGCTAAGGGAAAGAAGGAAGGTGATGGCAAGAAGGGGAAGAACAATAAGAGGAAGGGGCGTCAGGGCCCTGAGACCTCTAAAAAGCAGCGGACATTGGCAGTTAACGCTGTCACCGCACCAGTTCCAGCCACACCACATGCTCCAGCCTCAGCTGCTTCAAATGCTTCAAGACCTTATTCCGGTAATCTTCTCAAGTGCAACAAGTGCGGTTTCCATCACAATGGAGAATGCAAGGAGTTACAGTGCACCAGTTGCAACCGAAGGGGACACACGGCGAAGTACTGTAGGACCTACCCTCCCCAGAACCAACAACAGGGAAACAGCAACAACAACAACATTCGCAACAACAACAAAGTCACCACCGGCGGCAACAATGTAGGGCCTAGCCACACCTGCTATGGGTGTGGGAGGACTGGGCATTTCCGCCGAGACTGCCCTAACAACAACAATCCAGGAAATGGAGGAACAGGAAGGATGCTGACCATGGGTCAGGGAGAAGCAATCCAGGACCCCGCTGTTGTTACGGTACGTTTCCCCTAAACCACACTTATGCATGCATCCTATTTGACACCGGAGCGGAGCGAAGTTTCGTAAGCAATAAGTTTAAACATTTATTAAAAGAACAGCCCCAGAAGCTAAATGAAACCTTTACGGTGGAAATGGCCAATGGGAAAACCGAATCCACCGGGGAAATCTACATCGAATGTACCCTAACCCTCAATCAACACGTCTTTCGAATAGACTTGATGCCTGTATCAATTAGGAGTTTCGATGTGATCATCGGCATGAACTGGTTAGGCCCCCACCATGCTGAAATTATGTGTCACGAGAAGGTCGTTCGCCTTCGCCTTCCCAATCACGAAACCCTAGTAATTTACGGAGACAAACCTAGCATGAACCTTCGCCTCATCTCGTGCATCAAGGCACAAAAACATCTACGAAAGAACAACTTGGTGTTCCTGGCTCACATAGTTGATAAAACCAAGGAAGAGGTTAACATTCAAGACATTCCCGTAGCATGTGAGTTCCCAGACGTGTTTCCTGAAGATCTTCCAGGAGTGCCCCCAGAGAGACAAGTGGAGTTTCGAATTGACCTCGTTCCAGGAGCAACTCCTCTCGCTAAATCACCCTACCGGCTAGCTCCTGCTGAAATGGAGGAATTGTCTAGCCAACTCAGTGAGCTCTTGGACAAGGGATTCATCCGCCCTAGTTACTCGCCATGGGGAGCTCCAGTCCTTTTTGTCAAAAAGAAGGACGGATCTTTTAGAATGTGCATCGATTACATAGAGTTAAATAAACTCACTGTTAAAAATCGCTACCCACTCCCGCGAATCGATGATCTATTTGACTAGCTCCAAGGAGCTAGTTATTTTTCTAAAATAGATCTACGGTCCGGATACCATCAACTCAAAGTCCGGGAAGAGGATATTCCAAAAACCGCTTTTCGAACTCGCTACGGACATTATGAATTTGTCGTAATGCCCTTCGGTCTAACAAATGCCCCAGCTGCATTTATGGATCTGATGAAACGAATCTGTCGACCATTCCTCGACAACTTTGTCATCGTCTTCATTGACGACATTCTCGTCTATTCCCGAAGCGAAGAAGAGCATGGCCAACATCTCCGACAAATCCTAGAAACTCTGCGATCGGAAAAGCTATACGCAAAACTTTCCAAGTGTGAGTTCTGGCTCCGGAGTGTGAACTTCCTAGGTCATGTAGTTAGCCAAGATGGAATTCATGTGGATCCCTCTAAGGTGAAAGCTGTTGAAGGATGGGCAACCCCGACAACACCCACGAAAATCCGTCAATTCTTGGGTCTAGCAGGCTACTATAGGAGATTCATTCAAAACTTCTCTAAGATCGCCAAGCCACTTACCTCGCTTACACAGAAGGGCGTACCATTCAAATGGACGGACAAACAAGAAGTCGCATTCCGAACCCTGAAACAAGCTCTCTGTAGTGCCCCGGTACTATCACTACCGGAGGGAACAGAAGATTTCATGGTCTACTGTGACGCGTCAAATCAGGGCTTAGGTTGTGTTCTCATGCAGCGTGGAAGGGTGATAGCTTACGCATCCCGCCAGCTAAAGACGCACGAAGTAAATTATACGACCCATGACCTAGAATTGGTAGCCGTGGTCTTTGCCCTAAAAATTTGGAGACATTACCTTTACGGTACGAAGTGCACCATCTTCACGGACCACAAGAGTCTCCAGCACATCTTGAACCAGAAGGAGTTGAACATGAGGCAACGAAGATGGGTTGAATTACTAAACGATTACGAGTGTGAGATCAAGTACCACCCAGGCAAGGCCAACGTGGTAGCCGACGCATTAAGTCGGAAGGAGTAATCTAATCATTGTACGAAAACTCTCTCAATAACCATTCAATCTCACCTAGCCACTCAAATTGCAGTAGCCCAGTTAGAGGCCATGAAGACGGAAAATAGAGCAAGCGAAGCATTGCGCGGAATGGAAAAGAACCTAGAAGCAAAGGAGAATGGAGTATACTATTTCATGAACCGTATTTGGGTCCCTAAACTCGGAGGATTTAGGGAGGTAGTTATGAAAGAAGCCCATAAGACGCGATACTCCGTTCATCCCGGCTCAGACAAGATGTATTTGGATATTAAACAACACTATTGGTGGCCCAACATGAAGGCGGAAATTGCCACCTATGTTAGTAAGTGCCTTACGTGTGCCAAGGTAAAGGTGGAATACCAGAAGCCCTCAGGGTTATTACAGCAACCGGTAATCCCTGAGTGGAAATGGGAGGGGATTTCTATGGATTTCGTGACCAAGCTACCCAAGACGTCGGATGGACTGGACACCATATGGGTAATAGTCGACCGACTGACAAAACCTGCCCATTTCCTGCCCATAAAGGAATCCTACAAGATGGAAAGATTACACGTATATACATTCAAGAAATCGTGAGACTCCATGGAGTACCAGTGTCTATTATCTCGGATAGGGACAGTAGGTTCACTTCCCGTTTTTGGCAATCTCTTCAGAAGGCACTGGGAACTCATCTCGACATGAGCATCGCTTATCGTCCATAAACGGATGGCCAAAGCGAACGAACCATTCAAACGCTCGAAGACATACTCCGCGCATGTGTGATAGACTTTGGTAAGTCTTGGGATACCCACTTACCCTTAGTCGAATTCTCATATAACAACAGTTACCATTCGAGCATCAAGGTCGCTCCTTTCGAAGCACTATACGGGCGTAAGTGTAGATCAGCGTTATGTTGGGCTGAGGTGGGTGATACCCGACTAGCAAAAACGCATACATCAGACAAGGCACTAACAGGACCAGAGATCATTCGTGAAACCACGGAAAAGATTATTCAAATCAGAGCTCGATTACAAGCATCGTGCGACCGACAAAAGAGCTACGCCGATAAACGACGAAAGCCCTTAGAATTTCAGGTCGGGGATCGAGTACTGTTGAAAGTCTCACCCTAGAAAGGAGTTATTCGTTTCGGAAAACGGGGAAAACTGAACCCACGATACATTGGACCTTTCGAGATCGTCGCCCGAATAGGTCCCGTGGCGTATAAACTACAACTACCCACAGAGCTAAACAGTGTACACTCCGTGTTCCATGTCTCCAATCTAAAGAAGTGCCTATCGGATGAAACACTCGTCATTCCCCTTGACGAGATCGAAATCAACGAGAATATCCTGTTCATTGAAGAACCGGTTGAAATCATGGACAGGGAGGTGAAGCGTACTAAGCAAAGTCGCATCCCGATCGTGAAAGTACGTTGGAACGCGAAGCGTGGGCCAGAATTCACGTGGGAACGCAAAGATCAAATGAAGCAAAAGTACCCACACCTATTTTAGCATTCTCAAATCTAGCTTTCAAACAGAATTTTGGGACGAAATTCCCTCTAACGGGTGGATGATGTCACAACTAGAAATTTTGTGTCTTGTAATCACTACATTCAAGTAAAATGTAGAATCAAAAACTTAAGAGCATGTATGATACTTACTCTATGACAACAAAATTTCAATCCAATACACCATACAAGTACTACAAATAGTCAACAAGCAATTGGAAACCCTAGAAGTTCTTGTTAGGTCCATTTTGGACTAGGGCTTCCTTATTGGACTCAATGGGCCAATAAGCTTCCAATTTGACTATCATGGGATTAGAACCTTTGAATGGGCTCTAATTGGATCCACATTCATTTATTTCAACATTTTGGGCCATATTGGGCCTAGAATGAAATAAATTAAATTTTATGAACCATAATTAACCTAAACTAGCCCAACTAAGTATAAAAATCACACTTATATTTTATAGGGCCAACAATCATCAAACCTAACTCTAATATGGGCTTAGGGGCATTAAAGCCCAAAAATCTCTTCTCCCCTCTCCAATCTCGGCCCAAGCCCAAAGAAAAGGGAGAGTTGACCTTTGTTGCCACCTCATAATTATCCAAAGGTCTTCCATGCAACTTATCCCATATACCCATGCAAACATCACTTCAAGGTCTTTCTTCTTCTCCCTCTCTCTCACTCTCGGCCGAACACACACACACACACACTCACCAAAAATTCCTTTCATCCTCTCTAAGTCTTGAAGAACATCCCCTCACCCTTTCTTCAATAATTTCGAGATTTAAGGAGCATTCAAGAAATTATCTCCACAAATTCTCTACTAAAGGTAAGATCAAGTTAAGATCTATGATTTTGGTACTTTATTTTATCAAAATCTTCTTATAATCCATGTAAAAATTTTGATCACTCTCCTAGAAACTCTCTAAATTCGAGATCTTCCAAGGAAAGGTTACTTAGGCCGAAACCACACCCAAAGGTGAGCTTCATACCCCCTATTTTTCGGTTTTTATAAGTTTTGTGGGGGGGAATACAAGCAAATGTGTAGATCTATGAGTATATGTATGCTTTGTATGATTTCTATGCTTATTTACATGTTTATATGTGATTATGGTGTTGAAACTAGTCCAAAGGTCCTTAAAATGGCGATTTGCATTAGGATATATGAAACAAGTGTTAAACATATTATTATACACAAATCATTTCTAGAGAAATAACCAAGTTGGTTAAATTAAACTCTTTGGGCCAAAAATCCCATTTTTGGGCTCAAAATGCTAAAAATATGAAGTTAAAGGGCCCAAAGTGTCAAAATACAAATTCTGATGGATGAAATGAGTCAAAACAGTTTCATTAAGGTAGTTTCTGGAAATATTGTCTTTATAAGGATTAAAATGTGAATTTAAGCATAATGGGCCAAAAATGAACTTTTCGGTCCAATAAAGCCCAATATGCGAGATTTTCAAATTAGAGGGACTGAAACTGTGATTTTCTGTAAAACAGGGGACTACTAGTGCTCCAAGTCCATTTCAAGGGTTAAAAATGCTTTTCATATTTAAAAAGGACCAAAGATGCAAAAATTTTCTATTTTGGGCCAAAAGTGTAAAAACTGCGAAAATAAGGGTTTCAGCCGAGAAAAACTTTATTTGATGGACTAAAACTGTTTTCCAAATAATCTTTGAGCTGAAAAATAACTTTTTTATAAGTTTTGATACTAAAGTGTCAAGAAAAAATGGTTCGAGGACTAAAATAGAAATTTATTTTATACAAAGGGTTAAATGTGTAAATTATCCAAAAGAAAGGGGCTGAAATAAAGACACATCCTAATGTTTTAAATAATAAATCCTTCATGAGGAAATATTAGCATCTCGACTATCGGCAAATTATAATACACCTTCAACACCAAAAATCGTTATCAAACGAATTGATTCGGTCTCGAATCAATAATGAATCCGAAATTACTAACACGACGAAACTTCAATACACACGCAGAAAATTCGGGAAGTCAATACACACGTGAGAATACACCAGACGTCGATACACCGTCTTTGGGCCCAAAAGTTTCAAATCATGTTTGTTGGGCCTAGCTAGCCCAATGGCGTGATCTTTAGGCCCGAAGGAAACTCGCTTACATGTATTTGGGTCTTACATGACCTAATTTCGTGTAAAAGGACTTTTACAGGTTTTGTGCTGTTGGACCCCAAGGGCCTTCTAGTGCTGCTAGTAAAGTCGAGAATTCACCAAATGCGAGTCGACTAAGGGCCCTTCGCATTCACGATAGCCTTGAACGACTTACGGAAAATATCGGGACTTCGCACCCTCTTTTCCTCCTCGGTTGTGGGGCTACATGAAGTCCGGGTGTTTGGATTAAGTGAATAGTGCGAGCGACGCCTAAGGGATCGTTTGTATGGTTGTAAACTAGTCATTTTCATTAATGTGCGTTTATAACAATTCACAATCCATAATTAATCCAACGTCACCGGGACTCAACGAATACACCCGTCGTAACGAAATAACAAGATATAAATCATTTGATGCAAAGTATTAGGAAAACATCGAGTTTTCCTGGGGTTTTCAATTAATACACCTACGAGTTACATAACGAGTTTTACAAATCGCTTTTTTACATTTATAGAAACAAACAAGCATACTTACGGATCTTCACACTTTTTATACTAAGTTCTTTTCAGAAAATATCGGATTTTCTGGTGATTTTCAAAACAATACAAACCACTATATTTCAAACATTACTTATGAACTCACCAACATTTCATATGTCGACGTTTTTCAAAATACTTGTATTCTCAGGTAACAGGTAAACCGAAGGGAAAAATGTACTCAGTGATGTCTTGTTGTTTGTTTAATTAGTATTGAACAATCTACTTTTGAGAATGTAATGTTTTGAAACTATGTACTGAATGTAAACGCTACCAGTTGTAATATTCCAATGCTTGGTATTGTATGATGTTATGTTTCATGTATATTCATTGTGATGGTATTCAATTGAGTCACAACAGCCCCCGGACGTTTCCGCCGTCTGGTTCGGGGGTGTGACATAGGACGTATCCAAGCCTCCGGATCTCACCAGTGCTCAGGTGGAGTCCATGCTTATTTCCATGAGGAACATGGCCATTCAAAGCAACATGTCTTATGTTCCTCCCACTGATGCTGATGTCGTAAACGAACTTACTTCAGAGATGTCCCCCATTACCACTCATCAAAGTCTTTTCCACACAAATCCAGATGAAGAAATTTTTGAGGAAGTTATGCTCGATGACGAAGCGAAAAGTGTTCTGGCCACAACCTTCATGACTTCAACACACTTTCAATCAAAAGCATCCGCATCCAAGTCTGCTTATGATTTCTGATCTTCATCGTCAACCACTCTGGATGCCACTCTCAACTCCAAAATTCCTGAAGATGATGATGCAACCAAGTCGGGTCCTTCAACAAATGTTTCCTCACAAGCTCCTCCGTACAACTTAGATTCTGATTCTGAATCCTCAGTTGGTGACTACATAGACCCCTTCGGTCTCCTTGATATCCAAACAAATGTCTCAGATACTATGAAGAAAGTATCCTCTCTCAAAACCTTTGTCATTGAGCTCAATACGAAGATGGATCAAAAAGTCTTCGGACTTGATTCCAAGCTTGATGCCATTCTTCAATCTCTATCTCAGTAGTCCGGACCATATGTTGTTGAGAGAGAAGCTCAACTGGATCAGCTAATCTCTTTTTCGACTCAAGCGCACAATGGAAGAAGTTGACAACAAATATGACATTCTGGTAGATCACTATCTCAACACAATCACTTCCATGTTGAAAGTCCATGACGACTTGGTGGCTGCTACCAACAACCTAATAAAGCAGACCCACGTTCGTCATGATAAACAAATCCAAAGGCTGGAGAAGGTGATTAAGTGGAAGGATGAAATGAACATGATAATTCAACAAGTCCTCATCAAACTTCTTCGCTCAAATTGGAATATCGTTGATGTTCCAAACTGGAAGTTTGATGAGATGATATCCATCCTCGGTGACATGTTCACACACCTTTCTGCTCAAAACCGAAGCGTATGATACCCTCACCCTTCAACTTAACACTGTCCATCATAAAGTCTTCTCCAAATTTGACAATCTCAAGGATACCTTGTTACTTGCACCGATTCCGAGGAAGACCGATGCAAGAGGGGGAGAAGGTCCAAGTAAACTGTGGAAACCGGGATCGAAGTTCACACTCCGATATGAAAAATTAAATTCCGATGATGAAGTCCAAAATGTATCCGGACTTCTAGGAAATTCCTCTGCTGATGAAAACAGTGACGAAGAAAAGTACATCACCAACGGAATTTTAGGCCTTGAAGCTCCTAAGAAGATATTTCCAATGGTTTTGTCTGACGAAGAGAAGAGAATATGGTCCGCAATCTCCTGGCCAACCTCTTTACCAGATGCCTTTCAAAAGTTCGTTCAAATGGCCAAGGCAAAATCTCTCCTCTCCTCACCGCACAAGCCTTCCGAGCCACTCCTTCCATACAACCTCCCATTCTGGAACCAAATATTGCTCCGATCGAGCAAGGTTCTCCTCTCCGGATCCCTGATGAAATTCTGTAGGAACCTCTTCCAAATCCCACTTCGGAATTCACGATCGATGAAAACATCAAGCTTGTCATGGAAGCTCTGAAAAGAGACAAAGGGAATAAGCCTATGACTGCCGAACAACAAACCCTTCATTCCGTACCTCCCCTCAAGCAAAAACTTGGATGGTCGCAGGAAGAAATCAACTAGGCATTAGAGGATAGCCTTCGGATCCAAGCCCTGAAAGATAATCCTGATCCAATGCAAGTCAACTCTCCTCTTTGTCGTGAAGGTATTCTCAAGGCTGAATAAATAATCCCTTGCATGTACTATGACATCTCTTCCAATGATTCCAATCAGCTGGATCTTCCTCTCTCTCCCTTCAACAAATTTTACACCAAGTTTGCTCCTCTTTACCCATCAGGCGATCCACAGGTGATTATCCGGACCGAGCGAGAGAGACTCAAAACCTTCTACTCCAAACATGCTCAACCTCTCAAGGAAGTTTGGTCAAGGAAAAGAATCACCAAGGTGGAAGGTTTCGTAAGAAAAATTCTTGTGAAATTTAAGCTCAACTGTCGTCTCTTCCGTTTTCACATCCTTCGGAACAAGCCTACTCCCCGGATTGTTACTGATACGGACTTTCCATCCATGAATCGGAACGACATCCTCACCTTAGCTGCCTACTTCCAAGAAAATTAGAAGGATGACATAAGTATGGGAGCTTATCATGCCACTCTAAGCTTCTTGAAGAATTACGTTGTGGAATTCTGCCGACGTGATTATGAACTTGCACACATCTATGGAACTGAACAATTTGTTGCCAATATTGACTTTGTTCTTCTGGAAGCGAAATTCCTTGCTGATGGTCCCATTGAAGAACCGGTTCTAGGGTTTGTCTACACCACAAGGAAAACAAACAAAAAGGACTGCTTCCGAGTCCTTGAAAACATCTAGTTCCGACCAAGGCCTTGAAGAAGTTCATATCCCGAGCATCCAAGTCTGATGCTCCAGAACAGGTCAAGGCAAAGTTTGTAAGTCAGTTGGCATGGTACATTAAAGTCAGAGAGTGGTTATTCAGAGCATACACCTTCATCACAAAAGAAATGAACTAAGCTTGTTGGATTGCTAAGTTCACTTAGGGGAGATTGTTGGAACCTGAAAGTGAACCTCTAGCCATCCTAAGTCCATATTCCAAAGCTCATGCATTTCGAAGTAGGTGTTCCAGAGTCAATAATGGAGGACTAGTCCAGAACATAGTCCGGACCAGAAAAGAAGGTGAAGAGAAGACTGAAGGCATTCCGGAGTGACTCTCACATCCGAAAAGAGCACTGATCCAGAAGAACCTTATTTTATCTTAGAGTATTTATTATATTTGTACTTGTATTGATGTAACGTTTCATAGGACTTAGTCTTTTATCTTATTTGGACAATCAGAATGTCAGAAATATTTCTTTTGTCCGGTCCTATGTAAATATTCTAGTTAATTCACTGTAACCTTTACTCCTATATAAAGGAGAATTCAATACAAGTCAACTACGGATGTTTCACTCAACTTTTGGTTCTTTACTTGGTTCTTTCACACATTCTTCTTGTTCTTCATTTATTAACTATACTTTGATCATTTACTCTTATTGTTCATTTAATGACTTGATCATTTGTTGAATTCATTATCTAAGACTTGACTGGTCTTTCCAGACTTGACTTGAATTTATTAGTAAGCAGACATTGATCTTAAGCATTCACTCAAGGTTTGAGTTTTCAAACCTTGTCTCTGCGCATTGATCTTGTTCTCACAATTCATCGGACTAGAAGATTACAGAGAAATTTAGAAGAGGACCATCACTCCAAATTCATACGAAATCCTAATATGAAGGTCGATTCCTCAACCCAAAGACGCTAAAAGCTAGAACCATACTCCATACCTAATCATCATAGGGTTAATGCCCTTGATAATGAAGGAGAGGAAGAAGAATTTCCAAAGATCACTGAGTATTGCTTTTATATGGATGTTATAGGTTTGATCATTGTTATGTTGGATGTTGGTAAAAAAGCACGGTGGCTTAGGAAAGGAGATAAATCAAGTAGCTGGAAAGATAAATCTAGGTGGTGCGCGTACCATGAAGATTTTTTCCTCATGAAGGAAATTAGCTATCTCGTGAGCAAATCATATCTTAAACAGATCCTAGGAAGAAGGAAAGAAAGATCTAAAGAAAAGAGCAAGATCCTGGAAAAAAAGATCCCATCCTTCAGACACTAAGGTACTTAATGTTATTTCTAGGAGTTCTGTTATTTGTACAACTTCTTACTCTACAACGAAAATACACGCTAAGGTATCCAAGGAAGAGAAAGAACAAATACCCCAGAAGAACACATCAATTAAAAGCGAGAAAGAAATCATGTTCGATGAACAAGATATGGAGAACATCTGATATCCTCACCATGATGGATTGGTTATAACTCCATACGTTGCCAATCACTATGTTAGAAGGATCCTCAGTAAACATAATAGCTTTAGATGCTCTGACTAGGATGAATATCTCATAATCGTAGATAATAAAAAATCTGTAGTATTTATAGGATTCAACGGTGAAAAGAAGAATACAGTCGGAGAGATCAAACTAGCTATCTATATCCAACGGGTAAATTCTATGCAACAATTTTGTGTTATTGATTCTTTGTGTTCCTTAAGTGTTATATTAGGTAGGTCTTGGATCCATGACATGAAATCAATACCACCGACATACCACCAATCCATCAAGAGGCCTACCCATTAGAGAAATACCAAATGAATCTTCGATAATACTTTGCTAAACCCAAGAGGCTCCAAATCTCCGATGGATACCTCGGGACCTCCTACTGCATCACAAACTCAATCTTTGTTGTATGGACCAAAATTCCATCTACGGGATTCCAAGATCCTCCCGTTTTGATTTCCGACAACGAACATTTCTCGATGATGAAGATGTTGAGCCAACAAATGAGTCAACAATAGGAGGACAATAGGACATTACTCAAGGATATGGAACGAATGAAAGTATAGATCTGTAAACCTCATGAAGCAACACCCTTGATCTTGGAACCCAAGATCCTAATTTTTATAGCGCATGATCCTCGGTACATCATTAGGAGACTGTTTCTCGATCATCTTCCACCGTTCCAACTTGGAGTTTCATCCCAAATAATCGAACTCATGTGATCCAGGATCTTGAAAAAACTTTCATTACTCCTAAAAACAAAGATTCTGGTAACTTCTTGGAAATTAATACCTTTAATACTTATTTTGTGGATCTTGACGCAGGGATAAGTCTAGTCATGGCTAGGGCACTTCAGCGACCATAGAAGATGATCTCTAGTGTACCAGGAGTAGTTCAACCTATATCCAAAGTATCCCCTTCTAGCCACAAATTCTCGAGATTTGCTCACTCGATAGCTGATACTGAAGTTCCAAGAGCTTCCAAACTCCCAACATGAAACCCTATGATGGAACTACGAATCCTAAAGAGCACATCACACAATAAAGAGAAAGGTTTGAAATAATTCCCATTCAATTGCACCTAAAAGAGGCTTGTTTATGCAAGGGTTTCGGTTCAACCCTTACTGGATCAGCCGTGAAATGAATTGTCAGTGTTCCTCCTTATCATATTCCATCTTTTGCTTATTTAGTTAATACTTTTAGTAACCAGTTTTCCTGCAGCATGACATTCGAGAGGATCACTAGTGATCGTTATCATCTAGTCTAGGATCCTAAGGAGTCCCTTAGATATTTTTTAAGTAGGTTTGGCAAGGAAGTGTTGAACATTTCTAATATTGACATGGCCACTGTCATAGAAGCTTTCAAGATGGGCCTAAAGAAAGATTCTCCATTCTGTGAAGATCTTGTGATGACCCCTTTCAAGACAATGGATGAATTCAAAAGTAGAGCATTGAGATTCATCAAAGTAAAAGAAGACATGAAATTCAGAAGAGGACCATCACTCCGAATTCATACGAAAAATCCTAATATGAAGGCCAATTACTCAGCCCAAATACCCTATAAACTAGAACCATAAACAAAAACTGATCATAGGGTTAATGCCCTTGATAATGAAGGGATTGATGGTGAATTCGACAAAATCGTTGACTATTGTTTTTATGTGGATGTTTTAGGTTTGATCATTGTTACGTACGATCTTGGTAAAAAATCAATGCAGCCAAGGAAAGAAGAAAAATCAAGTGGTTGGAATGAAAAATCTAAGTGTTGTGTATACCTCGAAGATTTTTCCCTCAGGAAGGAAATTAGCTATCTCTTGAGAAAATCATATCTTACAGAAATCCTTGGAAGAAGGAAAGAACGATCCAAAGAAAAAGAGCAAGATCCTGGAAAAAACAAGATCCCATCCTTCTAATACCAAGGTAATTAGTGTTATTTCTTGGGCTTCTGATATTTATAGAACTTCTTACTCTTTAGAGAAAATACATGCTAAGGTATCCAAGCCATAGAAACAAGAAAGACCTCGAAAACACATCAATAACAAGCGAGAAAGAAATTACCTTCGATGAACAGGGTGTAGAAAACTTATGATATCCTCGCCAAGATGGATTTGTTATAACTCTCTACATCGCCAATCACTTTGTTGGAAGGATCTTGGTAGATGAAGGATCCTCAGTAAACATCATACTCTTAGACGCTTTGACCATGATGAATATCCTAATATTATAGATAATAAAAAGTCTTTAGTATAGATAATAAAAAGTCTTTAGTATTGGAGAGATCAAACTACCTATCTACATTAAACGGGTAAACTCTATGCAACACTTTTGGATTATTGATGCTTTGTCTTCCTACAATGTTATAGTAGGTAGGCCCTGGATCCATATCACGAAAGCGGTACCACCAACATACCACCAATGCTTTTGGGGGCGTACCCCTTGGGGACAGTAAAGATCATCAGTGATCAAAAAGAGCCCAAATAATGTTATAAAACCTCAATGAAGCCTTCCATAGTACCGATAAAAGCATAAAAATTAAAGTAATGGGCACAAGACGTGTTAGAAGTAGAAGAACAAGATATATATAAGAAGTGCCCTTAAATCTTGAGCATCCCGATTCCTATGTACTTATAGGATCCTCAATTCCCAAAGAAATCGAGCAAGACCTCGTGAAGTCCCTAAAAGACAGAAGAAAGACCATCGCGTGGAAACATGAAGATATGACATGTATAAGAAAAGAAATTATAACTCACAAGATTAGTATAGATCCTTGTTTAAGACCTATATATTAAAAGAGAAGGAAGTCCGCACTTATAAGGAATGCAATCATCCAAGAGGAAGTTGAAAAGCTTCTTAAGACATGAATGATTAAAGAAGTCAAATTCCCAAGGTGGTTGGCCAATATGGTGGTATTACAAAAGAAGAATGACAAATGGTGGGTATATATTGAATACATGGATCTTAATAAGGCTTGCCTTAAGGATCCTTTCACTTTTCCACACATCGACTCTATGATATATGCCACAACAGGGTGTGGATTAGTAACATTCATGGTTGCCTCTGCTAGTTCCAACAAATACAAATGGAACCATCTGATCAAGAAGATACTTCCTTCATAACGTTGACATGTATATATTGCTATATCGATATCCCCTTTAGTTTAAAAAATGCAGGTGAAACATATCAAATATTGGTATATTGTATGTTCAAAGACAACCTCGGGGATACCATGGAAGTATATGTTGAAGATACGGTAGTTAAATCCAAAAATTTGAAGATCACCTCAGGGCTCTTGAATAGGCTTTCAACATACAGGATGAATAAAACATGAAGCCAAGCCAATATAAGTGCCACTTTGGAATGAAGGCATACAAGTTCCTAGGTTACATGGTCACTAAGAGGGAAATAGAAGCAAGTATAGAGCAGATCAAAACAATAGTCAATCTAAAATCCCTACCTAAACCAAGGATATCCAAAGGTTGACAGGAAGAGTGGCAGATTTGAATAGATTCATATCAAAATCATTAGAGGTGAAAACCTTCCTATGATATATTGAAGAAAAATAAGAAGTTTGAATGGGCCAAAGAACATGAACATACCTTCCAAGAACTTCAAATATATTTAAGTTCAACGCCACTATTGGTGAAACCACTATATGGGGAACCTCTCCTCCTTTATTGTAGTCTTGGCCAAGGATCTTGACGAAGATCAACATCTTATTTTCTATGTAAGTAAAAGCCTCTTGGATCTTGAAAGTATGTACTCTCACCTTGAAAAAATAATACATGCACTAATTACAACTACTACCTAACAAAGACATTATTTTTTAACTCATACAGTACATATCAAAACTAAATATCCTATTAAGGATGTCATGAGAAAACAAGAAATGTCAGGTAGAATGGATAAGTGGTCAACGAAGCTGATCATGTATGACATTGAATATTTTCCAAGAACGACAATAAAGTCACAAGCATTAGCATATTTTGTGGTTGATTTTAGTGATGACCTACAACCTGAGGTAGAATTAGAAATTCAACGACTTCAAAAAGAAAAAAGCATGGGGGAATGGTTACTCTTTAAAGATGGAGCATCCAACTTCAGAGGAACATGCCTTGGGATCATAATAAAATCACCACAGGGGGACATCCTACTCCAAGCAGTTAGTTTTGAATTCGATGCAACTAACAATGAAGCAGAAGAAGCACTAATCATGGGGCTACAACTAGCTAAGGATCTTAAGATCAAGGATCTCCACGTATATGTCGATTCACTATTAATAACTAACTATTTCAATGGATCCTATGCATTCAAAGGTGAAAGATTAGCCTTATACCTTCAAATACTTAAAACATTAGCCTCGTAATTTACAAATTTTATTTTAAACCAAGTTCCTAAAGAAGATAATGCCAAAGAAAACTCACTAGCCAATCTAGGATCTTCCCTTAGGATGCCATTAGAGACCAACATCCCAATAGTTCAAATAATGATCCCGAAAATAAAAGATCCAATCAAGATGCCATAAGATATCATTTCCCATGATCCTGATCAAGCAACTAACATTGCAGCAATCGGAAATCCAATTATCTAATTCTCTCACAAGGATCCTAATGTTCAAGATCCTGATCCAAACATTCAAGATCCACAACAACATTCAAGATCCTTGATGCAACCCATCATAGAATATTTCTAGAATCGTATGGTCCTAAAAGAAGAAAAGAGTGACAAAGCATTTCAAATGAGGGTCTCACGCTCTGTGATGATGCAATGAGTATTATACAAGAAGTCTAGAGCAGGGCCATGTCTAAGGTGCTTAGAAGATCACGAATCTATGGAAGTCTTAAAAGATATACATGAAGGGGATTGTAGGAACCACACTAGGGGCTGATCTTTATGTTCCAAAGTGTTACAAATACGATACTACTGACCAACTATGAAGAAATAAGCCTTCTTACATGCTCATAAGTGTGATTCATGCCAAAGACAGAACAATATCCGTCATCAGCCAATAGAACCTCTATACCCTATCATTTCTCATTGGGCATTCATAAAATGGGTATGGCTATAGTTTGCAGATTGCCTAAGGAACCAGTTTGAGAAGTCTTCATGCGAGTAATGATATATTCCAGTGAAAGTTGACTTTGTCATCTTGCCTAATATACAAGATTCGCATTCATCATCTGACCTTAAGTCAAATGATTCGAACGCTCTATCCATTTAGAGTTGGGCAATGCATTTATTATATATGTGTCTATGACCTGGTCCAATCGTCCATGCTCTACTTCCTCACTTTCTCTTAGCCCCTACACATCAGAACAAATATGGAAACCACATAATGTATCAAGGACCCAAGAATGAGAAAGTTGTGTTTTATTAATTTGGACAGTGTATATACCTGACGAGGAGCCACATCTTCCTCTCTTTCAACTCTTGCAAGTATTTCGGCCAACTTCTTCTAGAATGCCCCTTTTTTCCACAATGAAAGCAAGTGGCCTCTTTTGGATCCCTGGCAGTAGGAACATCAAAGTTGTGCTTTTCCCTTTGACCCACTGTTAGACGCTCCACCATGGGCTTTCCCTTCCCAATTGGGTGGGGAGTTTGCATTCCACTTCTTTACTTTGCCATGACCAATGACTAGGATAGGAGCACTTGTCACAAAAGGGACATAAGTTTTCTTTATTCCTGATTAATCAATTTGCAACAAGTTGTGGAGTTGGGTCAATATGGTCTTTGTGTTGTTCAATTGATAGGTCAAAATGAACGGATCACAACTAGCAGGTAGGGAGTTAAGGACCATACCAGTGGTCAACTTCTTATCGAACGTCAAATTGAGTTTCTCCAGCCTCTCCACATACCTCTGCATCATTTTCACGTGAGCGCATACATATTCTCCTTCCTTTAGCTTACACACCATTAGGGAGTTGACGACCTCATAGGGTTCTCGGCTCGCCTTCTTCTGAAACTTTTCAGCAAGATCTACAATCAATTCATGTGTCTAGTAGTCCATATTAAACTTCTATAACTCATGTGCCATAACTGAAATCAAGATGCAAGTGACCTTATTGGCTTCGTCAACATGTTTATTATGAGTATCAAGTTGTTCAAGAGTAGCAATCGACTCATCAGTCTCAAGAACATGGTGCTCGGGAACATACTATTTGTTCTCGTAGTGAATATTCATCTTCAAGATGCACATCCAGTCCATGTAGTTTGGACCAGTGAGCTTTTCCTTCGATAGAATCGTCAAGGGAGTGCAGTTTAAGTTTTGAGCAATGTATAGATGAATAATCACACGTTAAAACTAATAATATAATTTATTACAATAATGCACATGCAAAAAATTTATAATATATTAATAACATTCTAATGAATATATGAATAATCAAACGTTAATATTCACATCAGAATTACTTCAATAATACTCATATATGAGTATTATTGAAGTAATTCTGATGTGAATATTAACGTTTCATTATATATATATATATATATATATATATATATATATATATATATATATATATATATATATATATATATATATATATATATATATATATATATATAGTAGGTTATGTCGAGAGTCTGAAAAAACTGGAGATGTTGAGATTCAACATCACCCATACATTTTTCATTTGCTGCTCTGGCTCTCTAGCGTACCGACACGGTGAGAGATTTATAATCATAAATGATTATTTGACGACGCCTTCATTTTTCCAACGCCACAGCCACCACCACTACCACTAACCGACCCCAAGAATGCCACCTCTATCACTTATACCACGACCACCACCACTACCTCTGCCACCAACCACCATAATCATGTATGATTATTCAATCTGTGAGCATATATATATATATATATATATATATATATATATATATATATATATATATATATATGTTTACCTTCATTTAAGACCATGTTAATTTTGTGAAACCGACAGACCATAAAACGCAATCTAAAGAAAAAATTAAAATACAAAATAAAGGAAAAATCCAAAAATTGATTTTTTCATTATTATTTTCATCATTTTCTTTACCTAAAAAAATTTAAAAAATAATAATAATAAATTACCGCTTTTTTTTAAATACGTGAAATATTCTAATAAAATATTACAGTATAAATATTTCAAAGTGATTTTTAGAATGTTAGAATATTTTAATATTCTAGTAGATTTATCAGATATGTAAAATATTCTAGTATTCTACTAAAATACATCATAGATATTCCAAAAAACGGTAATTTTTTTATATTGTTTTAGTTTTTTATTTTATTTTTTTTGGATAAAAAAAGTGACGAAAATAATTTTTTAAAAAAATTTTCAATTATTTTCGATTTCAACTATGTTTTTTTTATCTACAAAATGAGTGATTATGGTTGTGTCTCTTCGTCTCACAAAATATTGTAGTCTTATATATATATATGTATATATATATATATATATATATATATATATATATATATATATATATATATATATATATATATATATAGGGTGAGGTTGAGGTTCAATATCTTTTTTTCAACTTTTAGAACTTATTTTTTATCAAAAAAAAAACTAAAAATACAGAAAATCATAACTTTTTATCCTTTTTCCAATGACATAAAATTCGATTTTTTTTAACGTCAAATTCACAATGTGAATCTTTGAAAATTCACAATGTGAATCCGGATTCACACGGTGAATCTGAAAAATATTTTTCATGTTCACAATGTTAATATATGAATTTAGATATTTTTAGATTTTTTTTTCAATAAAGAATAAGTTTTAGAAATTGAAAAAAAGATTTGGGTCCTTCAATAACAAATGATTATGGTTCTCTATTGAATTTTTCCATATATATATATATATATATATATATATATATATATATATATATATATATATATATTTGTTGGTTGATTCACTGATTCTTACCGGTGATTTTAGAAAATCTGATCGTTTATTAAGTTTTTAAATAGTCGATATATTTATTTAGTTATTTTTTTAATTATCTTTTGAATATATATGTTTTTATTGTTGAGAAAAAAAAAAAAGACTATATATTCAAAAGCTGATTAAAGATAAGTAAATAAATATATAGTCACAAGTGGATAGAAGCAAAATTGTTCTAAACATGTTAGGTTTTGCCGTTTTGTATCCAATATGTCGTGGGTCTCCTAAATTTCCATGACCACATCCATATTCGGGCCCTTCATCAACTCTCCACTGAGAAAGTTTATTTGTAGAAATTATTTATTTATTCAAAAACGTAGTATATATAGAGAACGTTGACTCAATAAGTAATCATTAACAGGCATATACAAAAGACACTATATAGGTCAAATTTGGTTAGACACATGTAAAATATTTTCTAAATATATAACAGTATGGTTTATCTTGCTTTTTGTTTCCTTTACTTTTTACTAGGCGAATATCCACATGTTACACAAAATATTATATTATAATTAGCAAATATCCATGCGCAAAGTATTATATTATAATTAATATATCTTATTAAAAATAGTTATGTCAGTATCATTGAATTTGGAAATAATATTTTTTTATATTGTAATTACTTTAAATATAGAGCAAGATAGATAAATATTTAAACTAACTCATCTCAAGAACATTTATTTCAACCATAAATTTCCAAAACATTTCATTTTACATTATATATATTTGAAACCTCCAAAAACTTTTCAATTTTCCACATAATCAATAGCAACCATTCAAAAGGTTTGTAATTTATATAGACAAAATTGTAAAAATGGTCCCTGTGGTATGCATATTTTTGGGGTTTTAATCAAAACCCCGACTTTTTTGGTTTCGTGGTCCTTTTGAGTTAGTTTCATTGCGGATTTGGTCCCTAGATAAACTGAAATGACTTTAATACCCTTAGGGTATTTATTTTTCATTTTTCTTTCATTTTTCTAAAATTTAATAGTTATTTATTTATTTTAATAATAAAAAAATGGGCCCACCTCTCTCTCTCTCTCTCTCTCTCTACAAATACAAACTAAAGAACACATATTCATATTCATGAACATAGACTCAACAACACATACACACTTCAACTACCGTCCTCCACTACCACCGTGTCCTGCACCTCCTTTTTCTATAAATTGATTTTTCTGGTAACCTCCGCTATCTCCTTCTTCTCCACACACACAAAATCAAATCTAATGAATGATTTTAGGATGAACACCTTCAAGAAGAAAAAATCGGATCGAGTGCGTGGGTGTCCGATATCCTCCTCAGATGACGGGCTCCTCCTGTTAAAGCAAGCCCTAACGCCGCCGCCTGGTAGGTCTTCTCTTTTAGCAGAGACGAGCTCAAGGAGATGATGACTTTCAGATCTGAGGAACGTGTTTTCAGATCTGAGTATCTCATTTGCAGATCTGGTAGCGGTGACAAGCTTAAGGTTTTTTCTTCTCCGGTGGTGGTGGCAACGACGATGATGGAGCTGAAGATTTGGTTCGTCTTCTCCGGTATTTTTATAAAGATGGTGGCGATCTGGATGGATATGCTTAAACATCAATCAATCATGGTGGCGATCGGTTCTCAATCAAACTACCATTTCCACTTCTCTCCCAATTCTATCTATAAGAAAATGTAGATAGAATGGTGCACCGATTCAATTTTCTTAATTTCCTATAATTGAGAGAGAAAGGGGGTATGGGAGACCGAGATCAAGATCAAAGGTTCAGTAAGCTTGATAATCAGAATCTTTGCCTGATTGTCTTCACATCAAACTCACTCACACACACATAGTTGAGTCGCAGGTTTTTGGTGTACCCTATGAGTTTGAGATATTTGGTTTTAATTTCTGATGCATAATCGATTTTCATGGTGGGTTCATCCCACTGACATGATTTTGAAGTGTGAGAGTTAATCTATGTTGTATGAATCGAGTGTTTGAGAAGTGAGAAATCAAATTTATGATGCTAGGAACGATTATTTTCAAAAACGAAATCAGATGCTTGTTGTTGATGGACATGATTCTAGATATCTTTTTGTTTAGTTTGATTCTTTCTTGAAGACCGAAAAGATAAAAAGGGGTGAATATTTCTTACTTGATTTTTAATTTCTTGTTTTGTGAAAAGGAGGAGAGACAGAGAGAGAGAGAGAGAGAGAAAGTGAGAGCGAGAGAGAGAGAGAGAGAGAGCCCTTTTATTTTTTAATTATTAAAATGAATAAATAATTATTGAAACTTTAAAAAAATGAATTTAGAAATAAAAAATAAATGCCCAAGGGTATTAAAGTCATTTAAGTTTACAGAGGGACAAAATCCACAACCAAACTAGCTCAAAATGACCACAAAGCCAAAAAAAATCAGAGTTTGGACTAAAACCCCAAAAAAATGCATACCAGAGGGACCATTTTTGCAATTTTTTCATTTATATATTCTTAATGGGATTTTATGAAACAAATTAATTAAATTGTTGGATTAGTGTCTAAGTCCATAACTATTTTGGTATGTACTTGACCCGATGGTGCATGGTCCTTTTGGGTTTCCTTCACCAAAGCAACTTGATTGGATAAATAAATAGAGAGAGAGGTTATTATGATTTATTAATATGTTATAAGAATAATATTAAAGGAGAAATCATATCTGTTTAATTAATATTGGTCAATAATTAATTAAGAATTAATTTTGTGATCAAATGTAATTAATTAAACTAAGGTAAGGATTATCTTAAGGATAGGTTGGACGAATTTGAGGTGATAAGGACCTTAGAATTCGACTATGATAAGGATTCAAGGCTTATCTTATGGGTTGCTTGGTAAGCAAGCAACTAGATAAGGATAAGGACTGAAACCCTATCTCTACACCTATATAAACCCCCTTTGGCTCTTGATTTCGTCCAAACCTTCCCAAGGCATCTTAGGGACGAATTCTTATACCTCTCCTCTCTCTTTATACCTACTCCATTTGCTATTGGTGTTTGTAAGCCATTAGAGGAGTGACACTTGTGACTCTGAGCCTTCTAAAGTCAATACAATGAGATTTGGGATTGTTATTGCTACATAACAATCAAGGTAATATTATAAACTTATTCTTATGTTAATATCGATTCCCATATGCTAGAATTAGGGTTTATAGTCTTGGATAACTTGCATGTACAATAGAGAAACCTAGATCCAAGCATTATGGTTTGTATGAGCACATAGGATGTCTTATGACCAAAACCCATCAGTGGTATCAGAGCCTAGACTGGTTTCTATTGTATTGATGCTTGATATGTATGAAAAATTCAATTGTATGAACTTGACATATTAGGGTTTATTGCCAATAAACCCTAGGAAGCTAAAGTTTTTTTTTTGAGATTAGGGTTTGCAAACCCTAATTTGCAAGAGTTTGAATAAGATCTTCAAATCCTTTCCTTAAACCCTTAAATTTCGAAATCTAGGGTTTGTTTTAATCCCTTGATTTTCGAAATTAGCCTCCTCCCCAAGATAAGATCCTAAATTTTAGGGATTTGGATTATCCCATATCTTGTAATTATCCTCTAATTGTTAAATATGGTAATTATAGATTTTGCATTATCTTATCCTTATTTTCGAAATCTATAGGGATATTTAAGGGATTAGGATATCTTAATTGTATAAATGGTAATTATCCTCATGATTTAGATAATCCCTTATGATTTAATAATTAAATTAATAGTCTAATTCAAGATAATTATTAAATCAAGAGTTTTAATATTTAATTTTTTTAATTTAACTGTCATAAATTCGAAATTTTTTAAGAAAGATTAAAACTAAATTGTTTTGAAAAGTTTCAAAACTTTCCCTCAAGTTTTGGAATTTAAAAGTTGATTAAAAGTTTAATTTGGAATGTTAAATTCTAAAACCTTATTATAGTTTTGAAAAAGTTCAAATCACACCCTTATGGTTTTATTAATTAATTAAGGTGTATAATTAAAAGAGGTTTAATAAATCCATAAAGTTTTTGGTTTAAAATTTAATTGAATTAAAAGTATAATTGTTAAATTTGACCACCTAATATTTTAAAAGAGTAAAATACACCCTATACTATATATAACATTAAAAGTCTAACACTAGTCTATAAGGGGTGTTTAAGGAAATTGCCTATAAAATGGCGATTGAATGGGTATCCACTCTTACCCACCGCACTCTTGACTAGTGGAGGGTCGTTAGCCGAACGGGTAGGATGGGACAAAACCTTCCATTATAAGTATAATGAATTACTAAAGTAACTAAATGTTTTCATAAAATTCCCAATCTTAGTTACTTAGGCAAAAGTGAATTGATGCAATTCCATGAAATTACACTTTGTGCCCTTGCGAAGACGTTAGTGGAGCGTGTGTGGTTTACCGGCACACTAAATGGTTCTAAGCAAAGGTAGCAAAGGGTGACTCAATGTTTGTCATAGTTCGGTGGAGCGTGTGTGGTTTACCGGCACATCGAATAGGTGACTGTAACATGTGAGGGCACCATGTAAGTTTGCATGGTTATTCACACCCGCTTTGTGATCCTCGGCATCCCAGTCACAAACAAGAAGGGCATATCGAGATTTAAACATGCCATTGAAAGTTCAATGAATATCAAAGGATCTAGGAGTTTTCATAGATTTAAAACTTAAATTCTTTTGCGTGGTGGAAATTAGTGAATCGTCATTCACTTACCTTCAAATATTCTGCAATTAGGGTTACGACATCCCTCTCCCGAGTTGTACAATATTGTGTTGGGTCCTAGCCTTAGTATCTCATTTAGGTGATTTACTAAGGACTCAATCTATCAACTAACTTGAATTCGTTTTCTCCCGCTTTGTAGATGTCAAAGTTCGACAACTATGGTCTTCCCAAATCCCGTGGGACAAGCTTTCCATATGAAGATGATATTCCACGACTCGATCGAGGAACAAGAAATCATGCTTCACTTCCTCCACCTCCTCCAATTATTCTCCCTAACCCACAAGTTCAAAGGCTTGAAAAGTTCAAGATCACTCAAGCCCTTTTGGCAAGTAAACATAAAGAAGGGAAGTCGGTGTGTGCACACGTCCTAGGGATGAAGTCACACATTGATAGGTTAAGAATGTTGGGATCCGTTGTCTGTGAGGAAATGGCTGTTGATTGGGTTCTTCAGTCACTTCCTAACTCATATAGTGAGTTCGTAAGAGAGTACTATATGATGAACCGCGACGTGACCCTTATAGATCTCACCTATATGCTTATTGCTGCTGAATCAGCAATGATTTGGCGCAATAGAAAAGCAAAATTGATTGGTGAATCTGCCTTCAAGACCTGTATGGATATAGACAATGAAAACGAAAGACATGCTATGATCGAAAAGTTTGATCATAAGAGAAAGGCAATGTCTGAAGTAGTTCCATGTCATGTTCCAAAAGAGTCAATTTGCTTTTATTGCCAAGAGAAAGGGCATTGGAGACGAAGCTGCCCCATTTACCTAAGAGATCTAAGAGATGGGAGAGTCGAAACGTATGGCTCTAATATAGGTAAAATCCATTAACTAACTCTTTTAAGATTTTATTCTAGATTCTTAATACATAATGTGATAAGATTACAATTGATGTTTTGTAGGATCGAAGAAAAGAAAGGAAGCTTAAGGGAAGAAGTGATCAGAATCTAACCATGAAGGAATGGATTTCGACCGCATTTCTCGAAGATTAGATTCTTGAGCTACTACTTAGAGTTAGAATTAAATTGCTAAGAAAGATGTGTTAGCATAGTTTTCAATGAATTGCATTGTAAGGACAAAATTTTTCCGCAATAAAATAAAATTTGATTTTATATTATTTATTTATCCTTGCAATGGCGTGTATGAAAAATTGATGTTTGAATGTTTCTATAATGGATTTGGTTCTTATTTATGGAAAGTCAAGAATTTACCAAATAGGGAGAGTTTCTCATCGCCCAAGTTTCAATTGGACAGAAACTTGGAATCATGCAACTTGGTTGCACGATGAATGAGAAATTTCATATTTGGAAATTAGACTAATTCATTGACAAAGTGTCAAGTGAAGGACTAGGAGATCCACCACACAAAGTTGCGTGTTGGTCAAAGTCCACCATAAGAGTAACAAATATATTCGTCATGATTTACTAAAGGTTTAGTAAATATGATTATACTTATAAGATTAAGTGTAATTCTGAATTGATTGAAAAAGTTTAAATCAATAGCAGAACGAATAAGAAGAATCAAGTAGGCAGAAAAATAAAAGTTTCTCCATTCTAAGAAGAAGGGAGAGTACCTTTTATGCTTTATGATAGGTCTTAATGATTAAGAACCATATCTCAATTGATCCTCTAAGTGAGTCTTAGTGCAATTGTATGTTTAAGAAGAGGAATCAAGGATTGAAGAAATGGTTAAATCAATAAGTCAATCATACTTCGTTCCAAAACAAGTCTTAATGTTAAGAGTGTGACATTGAGTGATAAGTATTAAGATGGTTTATAACATTCATCAAATATGGAAAGTTGTGATGTCTTGGACAAGACAAAGACCAAGTAGGACCAATTTATGAAGTGTTTTGATAAAAGCTACACTAACTCTTGAATATTTGTTTGTCAAGAAATGGTTGTTGACAAGAGAATCTTATATGTCAAGGAGTCAGTGGGAGTCTTAATGGTCTTGAAAGGTTTCAAGAACAAATCAAATAAACCTTATCGATCATCACTAGCACACGAGTTGAGGTTTACAACCTATCGTGTTGACATTATTTTGTTTCTGTGCCGTTCCAATCGAGTTAATTATGCATGTGAGTCCCATGAGTTCTCATTTGAATCCAGAAAAGGCAAGGACCTTGATCAATGGAATGTACATTAATAAGAAAAGGTGAGCTGCTTAACTACTTGGAAGACATGGTGGGAAGCTGTGCTACCATAAAGGCAAGAAATCAAGATCAAGAAAGTTCGATCCATATGAGTTTAAATTTGTCGTAAACTTTGGTTTTGACAAATTCACATGGATAGGAACAAATACACCGTTAAATCTAAGTGTCATAAGATTTCCTCCTTCATGAAAATGATTGTGAGGAAATGCTTTCACTAAGAAAGATTTTAAGAAGATAGTGATTGTAAAATTGCATTCTCGAATTCGATTATGGTTACGGTATCCCTTTCCATAATTTGAATTGTGAGGTTTGGCAATTGTTTAGACACATATGAACTATCTAAGGCAAAGGTGTATAAATTCAAGAAGCCTTGATAAAAGATTATCAAAGCACTAAGTATTAGAAACATGAACTTAAGAAATTCAATAAGTATTGTTTTTCTGGAAGTTAAGTTGTTTCTGAATACATGTCGAAGCTAGTGGGAGCATAAGTGTTATGTTTATAATAATCATCATGATAGTGGGAGCATAAATTTTATGATTGTATGATTATTAAGGCACGTATTGCAAGTTGGCAATATTAATTATAGAAAACAAGAGTTATACCTTGCAAAGTTGTAAGGTTTGTAAAGTTGTTTTGCTATAATTAAGGGAGAGAATATTATGCTTCATTTCAAATATGAAGGATTAGGTTGAGAAATATTAATAAATTTAGCCAAAGGTACAACGTGTGTTCTTAAAATTTCGATTATGATTACGGCATTCCTCTTCACAATTCGAATTTTGAGAACATAGCAAATAAAACATTATGCGTCGTGTCCCATACGCTTCGGGTATAGGATCGATTGCAAATGCTTTAATGATTGACCATTCTAAAATTTTCCAAATGTCGAGCGCATTTAGAGGGAAAAGGGACTAGAATTGGTTTTGACTAAAATAATTAAACAACTATCAAAGGACAATCCAAAGTTTTGACGAGGATTGGTCGCTTGTGAGTAGTTGGAAGCATGGTATTGGATGGACCATATCGACATTATTATGAATAGAAAAGATTCTATTAAGAATGAGTTGTCATATGGAAATTGTGGAAATGTTTCATATTGGATGGACCATATCGACATCATTACAAATAGATAAGATTCTATTAAGAATGAGTTGTCATATGGAAAATATGGAAGCGTGCCCATATTGGGAATTGAATATTGAAAATCTATATCTAGATTAGAAACTTTTTTGCAAAAGGATGTTCAAAGGAATGTACTTTGAGTGAGAGACATCATATCTAAGGAATCGTCTTGTAACAATGTCCGATAGTGGACTTTGTAATATCATTGGCAATAGTCTTTGTGACTTTGGTGTACTGACATTACAAAAGGATCATTGCATAGAATGTTAGAATCTAGCATATTTTATAAGTAACAAGAATTTGATATTCTCACACTTATGAAAAAGGATTTGGAGTTGTGAAATGAGTATGATTGGAAATGTGTTCAATTTGATCTATTTCACAAAGTAAGAACCATAGGTAAACATTGTGTGCATGCTAGGAGCATGGGACAAGTGTAATAATTCAAGTAAGAAGTTGATTACCCGAAACGACAAATAATGAGTAATCAATATGGTGATAAATAAAAGGCGTTTTATTTATACTCAAAGGTTTGAGGCCATATGGGATTAGTATTATTCTTGTGTTTCACATTTGCATGTTTTGACTTCCAGAATAATTGAGTTTATTAAAAATAATCGAATTATTCGAACGGGCCACAGTCGTTCATATGTTGGAAGTAGATATGAATGAAGACTGTTGTGAATTGGTGTCTGGATTGTCTAAAGAGTATTAGACATAAGCAAATGTTTGCTGCAACGTTCATGAGTGCTTATGAATATGAATTTGAGCATTGGATTAAACCCACGCTCATTTGGATCACTCCATGAATTGTATCACGAGTGATTGGTGAGATGATAACATCTTATATTCTTGAAACCGAGATGTGTGAGTTGTATCTTGCAAATCGGTTCCACATTGATAATATGTAAACGCACTAGTAACTTGGTGTTATAAAACATATTGTTGTGTGTAATTCGGTAAGTGAGTGCAAGCAAGCATTGTATCAAAGTTTATCCGTTCCTTTTATCCAAAGAAGGATAAAAGCGATATCTTTGGGCCCCTCGATGATTTTGTGATGACAAACGTAAATGCTCGGCCGGGCTAGGGCTAATTTGATTTGTTCAATTAGTCAGTCATCATAAATCGGGAATCGAGATATAGTACAAAGAGAAGGATTTGAAATCATATCTCATATGATATCTAGAACAGAGGAATATATGATCCCTTATCTTAAGGACACGCGTATCTGATAGGATCAGAGTTGACAGCGGCTTTGGAAAGCTACGATTGCAGATCAGGATCTGAAGTCATACGCATAATAGTTATTAGACTTATCCAAGTGGGAGACTGTTGGATTAGTGTCTAAGTCCATAATTATTTTGGTATGTACTTGACCCGATGGTGCATGGTCCTTTTGGGTTGCCTTCACCAAAGCAACTTGATTGGAGAAATAAATAGAGAGAGAGAGAGAGGTTATTATGATTTATTAATATGTTATAAGAATAATATATTAAAGGAGAAATCATATTTGTTTAATTAATATTGGTCAATAATTAATTAAGAATTAATTTTGTGATCAAATGTAATTAATTAAACTAAGGTAAGGATTATCTTAAGGATAGGTTGGACGAATTTGAGGTGATAAGGACCTTAGAATTCGACTATGATAAGGATTCAAGGCTTATCTTATGGGTTGCTTGGTAAGCAAGCAACTAGATAAGGATAAGGACTGAAACCCTATCTCTACACCTATATAAACCCCCTTTGGCTCTTGATTTCGTCCAAACCTTCCCAAGGCATCTTAGGGACGAATTCTTATACCTCTCCTCTCTCTTTATACCTACTCCATTTGCAATTGGTGTTTGTAAGCCATTAGAGGAGTGACACTTGTGACTCTGAGCCTTCCAAAGTCAATACAATGAGATTTGGGATTGTTATTGCTACATAACAATCAAGGTAATATTATAAACCTATTCTTATGTTAATATCGATTCCCATATGCTAGAATTAGGGCTTATAGTCTTGGATAACTTGCATGTACAATAGAGAAACCTAGATCCAAGCATTAGGGTTTGTATGAGCACATAGGATGTCTTATGACCAAAACCCATCATAAATAATGTTAATTTTTTACTTACATATACTGAAATGTATAACATGGTCATTGCACATACAAGGTTTCCTCATAATATCTCTTCACATATGTTTATCCACAATTTCTTTTCCTTGCAAAGAATACCAATGGATATATTGTCACTAAAACTTTTGGACTCTTTTGTTTTAAGGTTTGTTATTGATTTAATATATTTAGTCTTTTTGTTCTTATTATTAATTTTTTTCACACTTTTAATGAAGTTTTGTGTTTTATTTGTGTGTTTTCATCGGTTGGTTCTCACATCTTCAGTGAAACCAAATCTAGAATAGTAATACATCTCAACTAGGGAGAAAGTGATGTTAGATCTAAAAGAAAAGATTAATGAAAATGGTGTTCAGAATAAGAGTTATTCATCTATTAGTGTTCAAACAGATGAAATACCTAAAGAATGCTCATCATCAAGAAACCCTAGCTTTCATCCTGATGAATACCGTAGTAGCTCTTGCAATGACAAGGCTTATGCTTACAAGCTTCAATATGAGAAACCACAAGTTGATCATACTCGAAAAGCTTTATCAAACCATGTTACAATTCTCAAACTACCTACTCCCTCATCTTCATCTCACACTGCAAAGATCTCTCACGATGTCAAACCTTCTTAAGTAGTGAAGACCCCATTTCACCTTGTCAAGATTCAAGCTCCATCTCTAACTCAAAACATCATAAGAGCTCAAGTAGGTAATGTCACACCCCCAAACCAAGGATGGCGGAAACGTCCGGGGGTGGAGGACTTCATGTATAGTATCATAACAACAATTTGCAATAGTGATCAAAGTAAACACAACCAACATAAATATAATTGAAAAAGTTACATCATTGTATGATTTTACATGTTTCCAAATCAATTACATTATGTTGACAAAAATGAAATGTTTGATGCATTAACGTCCCGTCCTCAAAAGCACTTGATTACTTGTTTATTGATTTCCTGAGAATACAAGTAATTTTGAAAGAGTGTCAACAATTAAGTTGGTGAGTTCATAAGCTTTTGGATGTAGTGATGAAAACCTTTTCTTGTAAAAGTAGTGTTTGTCCTTAGAAAAATCCAATATTTTCCTTAAAGTGTAAAATGTAGTCTTTAATCCAAAGACCGAAATGTACAAGCAATTTTCCTTATAGTAAACAATGCAAGTTTAAATCGACATAAACTTGTTTGATTTCAATGAAATCCCCGTAAATCCTATGTTTGTTAATACTTAATGTGAGTTATTATAACCATGCTATGACCTAGTTGGCTTGAAACGACGTTCTTCAAGCGTCAGAATTGTGTATTTTTATATATATTTTTTTATGCATTATATCTTAATATTTTGGCATTTATTATTCTATTTTAGAACTAAAAAGTACTCATAATGCTTTGAATTATGATTTCCAGCTATTTGTTGTCGATAGAGCACAAAAGAAAAGACAGAAGCGGAAATCGGGCTTAGAAGCTAAAAGAAAGGAAAAATGCTGGAGGAGCCATTTACGCCCCGCGTAAGTTGCATGTACGCTAAGTGTAATGGCTAAATTAGAGTTACGCCCATCGTAGTCTATGTGTACGCCCCGCGTAATGGCTGGCATCAGATAACTCCAATCGCGTATAAATCTTCACTACGCCCAGCGTAATCCGACTTACGCCCAGCGTATGTAAGTCGGTTACAAGGGTTATAAAAGTCGATTATCAGCTAACCAGAAGGGGGCATTCGACTTCCAACCTAATTTAGTCGATATAAAACTTCTGTTAAGCCGTTTTGAGGGTCTAGAAGGCGGGCGGAAAGCCATTAAGCTAACGGGAGTGGAGATCGGAAGGATTGGAGAGCCCATACATGTCGGTAATCATATGGGTTGTTAACGTGAACATGTTTAGCATTCCATTGTGTTACTATTATGTATTTATTTTCTGATTTAGGTGTAAAAACCTTTTACTTTGCGTTTATGATTGAATGAAACTTCGATTATTACACTAATTGCTATATTGAATGGTTTATTTATGTTTAATCTATCTTGCCAAGCTTGTTAAAAGATCCTTACGTGTTAATGATAATTATTTTGTAACGCCGTAAATTTCAAAAAAAAATTCATTTAAAAATAATCGTTTAATTCTTTAAAATACCTTTCTTAAATTCTCATTCATAATCGAATTACAAAAACATAACTCCATTTTCACTTGCATCGTAAACCAGGATCCTCAAAACATGACTCTTTCTCTAGTGTGTACAATCGAGCCGGTGTCGTCCCGTGATCCTGAGAGAAACCTGAAACACATAACACAAAACACTGTAAGCACGAAGCTTAGTGAGTTCCCTAAAATACCACACATAACACATTTTAGCCACTCGAGGCTATAACTCTGTGGGTCCGTGGACCCTGCTCTGTGAACCTTGCGGTTCGAACTTTGTGAACCCACCAGTTCTAACTCTGGGAACCTTCCGGTTCTAACTCTGTAAACATGCACAACATAAATCACATAGAAATAATGCAGTACAACACATAACATACATAGCATACAATAACTCTGTCACATAACTCTGTTACCACTCTAGGTAAAGTATAGTGAGAAGACTCACCTGGCAAGCAGAAAGCATATATCCCCACACTTGAATCTCGAACTCGCCACCGCCTAACACATAAGGCAAATACTCTCATAAATATAACTCTCAAGACTAGAATCAACCCTCTCTTGGCACCCTCTTAAGGGTAAAAGACCATTTTACCCCTCTCTTGGCCCAAAGGTCACATCGCTGACCAAACCCTAAAAGTCAACAAAAGTCAACGGTCAACTTCGACCGGAATCGGCGAGTGCACTAGGGCGACTCGGCGAGTCTATATGTGTCCTCTGACTCCTTTGGATTCTCTTTTGACACGTCGAGTATTTCTCTGACTCGATGAGTTTTACCTAGCATAAATCGCAGGGCCACCACGACTCAACTCGCCGAGTCTCAAGAACAACTCGGCGAGTTCCAGCTTGACTCAGTCCCCCCTGACTCACTGAGTCGACCCCTCAACTCGACAAGACCACTCGCTGAGTGGTTACCGGAAAAATTCATGCTACTCGCCGAGTCTGTTCTTCAGACTCGACGAGGCCGTGCCATGCATAACTCAAACTCACTTCTGAGGTCAGATTTGTTCCATACAATCATAGATCTGGCCTCCCCAGGCATGATAATCACGTAAACTCCAAACCTTGGTGCTCAAACAACAACTATTAGCTCCTAAATGATGTTTTAGCCCCATATCTCATAACTCTAGGTTAAAACTCCCATGAATCCTCATAAAGCTTAAGGAATAAAGCTTCTCTGGACCTCTATGGATCTCATCTCAAGCCTCATCACAAATAGGGACGAAATGGAAATGAAATCTAACCAACAAAGGGGTCAAGAAACCCTAACCCCTATGTTTATCGTGACAACAGAAAAGGAAGACAAAATATACCTCCAAAATGATGCTCTGAGCTCCAAAATCTAAGGATGTCCACCTCCCTTGCCTCCTCTTAGCTAGAATCTCCTTTTCCTTTGCCAAACAAAGCTTCAAGGGTCAATAATGGCCTCTTCTCCCTCCCAAAATGATCAACATCTCTTTAGGGTTTCTCTCGGGGTTGGTGGCCGCAAATGACGGCCATAAGCCCCTTTAAATAGGTCTCAAACCCTGGAAATTAGGGTTTCATTAAACAGCGTGGACTTGCCGAGTCCACTTTGGGACTCGCCGAGTCCAGACGCAAACCCGCGTACAAAACCACGATCCTACTCGGCGAGTTTGGACTCCAACTCGCCGAGTCTCCTCACAATCACCCAAAAATAAAGAATAAAATAATACTTTGGGAATCCAGGGTGTTATAATTCTCCCCCACTAGAATTAGACTTCGCCCTTGAACTCTCGCTCTGCGAATAACTCCGGATGCTGCTCACGCATCTCACTCTCCGACTCCCAAGTCATCTCGGACCCCTTCCGATGTTGTCACTGAACCAAAACCAAAGGTACCTCCTTGTTTCTCAAAACCCTGATTTTCCGATCTCTGATTGCCACCGGTCTCTCAGCATAATTCAGGCTCACATCTACCTGGATATCCTCTAATGGTACCACTGCCGACTCATCGGCTACACACTTCCGCAATTACGACACGTGGAAAGTGTCGTGGATCTAACCCAACTCTGCTGGCAACTCCAAACGATAGGCTACCCTGCCTACCCTCGCGACCACCCTGAATGGGCCAATATATCGGGGCCCCAACATGCCCCTCTTCCTGAATCGAATCACTCCTTTCCAAGGAGAGACCTTCAGGAGCACAAGGTCGCCGACCTGAAACTCAAGCTCGGACCGGCGTTTGTCCACATAACTCTTCTGACGACTCTAAGCGGTCAACAACCTCTTTCTGACCTGCTGGATCTGCTCTGTCGTATGAAGCACGATCTTAGTACTACCCATAACACGCTGCCCGACCTCTCCCCAGCAAATGGGGGTCCGACACCTACTCCCATACGACAACTCAAAGGGTGGCATACCAATGCTCGAATGATGGCTGTCGATATGGGAAAACTCAACCAAGGGTAAATACGTGCCACAACTCCCTCCAAAATCTAATACACATGCCCGAAGCACGTTTTCGAGCGTCTGAATCATTCGCTCGCTCTGAAGTGTCCTCGTGACCACTATCCCGGTCGAGTGACACGCAAGTCACGAAATTCTCTTTTCCTTATGCGAAAAAAAATACAATCCAACCAAGGATCGTCTCAACTCTGATCTCTGGTGTTTGTTGCGCATATCCCTTGTGCATCTCACCGAATCTCCCGACAGAGACGGAGACCCCAGTCTCGCCCCCGGTTCAACAACCAGGCTCCAAAAACTCAATACTAGGGCCACTCAAGCCCAAAACTCTTCCACATCATACACTGATTGGAGAACACTCCATCATCACATTTTCTTGCCATCTAGTGGGTACTATGGCTTCCCGCAACATTACGACAGCCTCTGACTAGTGAATACTACGACTCCCCGTAGTATCATGACTCTCTCTCTCTCTGGCTTGTGAGTACTACGGCTCCCCGTAGCATCACAACACCCTCTAACTGGTGAATACTACGGCTCCTCGTAGTATCACGACTCTCTCTCTGGCTTGTGAGTACTACGGCTCCCCATAGCATCACAACACCCTCTTACTGGTGAATACTACGGATCCCCGTAGCTTCACCCTATACTCTCATTCTCATTACAACGCCACACTATGTTCACTAACTCATGCACCGAAGAATATCATAGATAGTTACACTCACACTTGCCCCGATATGCATTACAGACTCTGGCGGCAACCGCCATAACACAGAACCTACCTCTGCGGAGATCCACTTCCTTAAATAATCCCTCTTGATGACAATACACGAAGGGCTCCCACTGGAACCATAGATACTTGATACATCACTAGTCGTCTTAAACCCAAGACTCTAAATAACTCCAAAATCGGGACGCTATACGCGGAAACCACGGAACACCATAACAGAGCATCACAATGTCCTGCCTCTACCACTGATTCCCTTACTCCCAGCACCATACACATACAACAATACATTTCCTCTGAATCCCATAATAATTTCCTATTTCACTCAATGCGTAGCTTCAGTGCATCGAAACACTCAATTGGAATACAAGGAAGGCGCTAACTCTTCAGAACACACTGATGATCCTCCGAAACCCTTTCCACTACTGCTCAAAATCCAAGCAAAATACACATCCCAGCCCGTACTCGACAATCTTCTACCCATATTTCAACCCAGAAGTTCTCAACTGCCCATACCATCATTACGAGTCTTCCACTTGAAACGACTCTGACCACCACCAGATTCCTGACCATTGATCACCCATCGTGGAGACACCCATGCTTCTATCAGACATATACCACATGCATTATCTCACCCTGTACCTTTCCTTGATCACCAATGACCCTGATCTCATGAATTCAAGCCGCAGGTTTCTGTATCCAACCCCTAATCGCTCTTGCACAAATCTCTGGTTCTCTTAATAACCACCCGATTCTCCCCCCACTTAGGGTTCGAACCATCATTATCTGACACATCAACAATCTCACAAACTATTTTCATCAACAATAATGCACCTGCCCCTGGAAAGTGCTACGCAACGCCCAATCATCCCCTTTAAGGAAATCAATCGATCTTATATACTCTGAAACTCAAATGAAATCCTCAAGAATTTCTCGTCACGACTGCCTCTAGTCATTCCAAGTCTCGTACCAATCCAATACCAAACAACTCAACTGTCCAATAACATCACTGACTCATAGACTGGACCACAAAATCATCATACTCCCCCACCTCGACTCATCAACTGACGTTCCAACACATGGATCATTCCAAGAACAGGGACCCACTCCCATATTCAGTACTCAACATAGATAGAAAAACCACTACACTGATAAACTCGACTAGACTCCCCACTGATACCTCTACAATACGCCCTACTATACTCAAATAGGTGTAACGTGGTCCTCGACTATCTCAGTCCCAACTGACTATCTGCTCATGGTAAATCACTGCCTCGCGGCACACATGCTACCTGATACTCTGATGGAAAATCATCATCAATGACAACCTGCAGGGTTTACCCCCAAACCCAAAACTTAAACATCATGCCTCTCATGTTTCGCACACGAACATAAATAACACCACCCAGGTCATAGAAGGTGACATCTCCTCTATCGACTGGTTGCTCAACTCAGACCGAAATTCTCCCCTCCTTACCAAAATACTCTGAAAGGCTCTCGACCTCCCTCTCAAGGGACGCCTCTTTGAACTCGATCATGGCCCACTGGCCTAAAACCCATAGCGTCCAATCTCTACCTCATCAATCATGACCGGATAACCGGAGAACTACAAGCATCATTCACTACGAACCATGGTACTCATCCCATGACATCTCTTCTCAATATGCTCCGGTGTATGGTACCCAAACCATAGCATCATTCCTCCATCCACTTTGATGTATGGTACTCTAACCATAACTTCACTCCTCGATCCGCTCCGATGTATGGTACTCGAACCGTAACATCACTCCTCAATCCACTCCGATGTATGGTACTTGAACCATAACATCACTCCTCAATCCGCTCCGATGTATGGTACTCGAACCATAACATCACTCCTCAATCCGCTTTGATGTATGGTACTCGAACCATAACATCACTCCTCAATCCGCTCCGATGTATGGTACTCGAACCATAACATCACTCCTCAATCCGCTCCGATGTATGGTACTCGAACCATAACATCACTCCTCAATCCGCTCCGATGTATGGTATTCGAACCATAACATCACTCCTCAATCTGCTCTGATGTATGGTACTCGAACCATAACATCACTCCTCCATCTGCTCCGATGTATGGTACTCGAACCATAACATCACTCCTCCATCTGCTCCGATGTATGGTACTCAAACCATAACATCACTCCTCAATCCGCTCATTAGAACCTTCAGAATACTCCCTATATCAAGTGTGGGTCCTCTGCTTTTAGTAGTACGGGCCCATACTACCTTCCACATCTACCCGTACTTTCCACACAGACTATCCCGGAGCTCCTAAGTAGCTGCTCGACCTTCTCGTTTACCAAATCTGTCACACGTGCTCGCTCCCCAGCGAAATTCTCTACTCTGCCAGCGCACTCATCTGGCTAAGGTTACTCCCTAGGCTCTTCCTAGATTCCCACACTTCTCTGCCATCAGCTGCTGAAGAGCTTCTAATGATGCCAGCCATCTACCTCTTGAATATCGTCATATTCGCTTGGTAGCTGAATCCCATCATCGAGAGTTCCACAAAGCACGAATCAAGTAGCATTCGAGCATCGAAGAATACATAGGACTCACTCTGGGTGATAACTCCGCTTGATCTGCTCATCCTCAAAAGTACTACCGAACTTTGCAACTCTTCCCCTCGCGGGTTCTAACTATTCTTTTAAGAACCATGGTACTCATCTAGGTATCTCCCCTAGATTACTCCTCTACTTAAATCCCCTAAAGGATTCCAACTAAATATTCTCACTCATCACATACTCAAAAGCACATCGCATATAACAGCAATTCCTAGGCTAAGGCATCACAATTCAGGCCACTCTAGTCCTAAGATATGAAATGCCTATCCTATCTCTAGCATGCAATAAAATCTCATAAAGTGCATCATAAATATCTCATAACACAAAAGTAAGGGTATTTTGGGAAATCACCGTTCGGGCTCTGGCTGATTGTACACACTACTCTTTCTCGCTTTCTCTTTGAACTCTATTCGCCATTGAAAATTATTTCTTTGAAAACTTTTCTTACTTCCTCAGTTTGAGTCCAGATTTACCCGAAGGTGCATCCGAATCCCTCAAACCAAGGCTCTGATACCAACTTGTAACGCCGTAAATTTCAAAACAATTTTTCATTTAAAAATAATCATTTAATTCTTTAAAACACCTTTCTTAAATTCTCATTCATAATCGAATTACAAAAACATAACTCCATTTTCACTTGCATCATAAACCAGGATCCTTAAATCATAACTCTTTCTCTGGTGTGTACAATCGAGCCGGTGTCGTCCCGTGATCCTGAGAGAAACCTGAAACACATAACACAAAACACTGTAAGCACGAAGCTTAGTGAGTTCCCTAAAATACCACACATAACACATTTTAGCCACTCGAGGCTATAACTCTGTGGGTCCGTGGACCCTGCTCTGTGAACCTTTCGGTTCGAACTCTGTGAACCCACCGGTTCTAACTCTGGGAACCTTCCGGTTCTAACTCTGAAAACATGCACAGCATAAATCACATAGAAATAATGCAGTACAACACATAACATACATAGCATACAATAACTTTGTCACATAACTCTGTTACCACTCTAGGTAAAGTATAGTGAGAAGACTCACCTGGCAAGCAGAAAGCATATATCCCCACACTTGAATCTCGAACTCGCCACCACCTAACACATAAGGCAAATACTCTCATGAATATAACTCTCGAGACTAGAATCAACCCTCTCTTGGCACCCTCTTAAGGATAAAAGACCATTTTACCCCTCTCTTGGCCCAAAGGTCACATCGCTGACCAAACCCTAAAAGTCAACAAAAGTCAACGGTCAACTTCGACCGGACTTGGCAAGTGCACTAGGGCGACTCGGCGAGTCTATATGTGTCCTATGACTCCCTTGGATTCTCTCTTGACACATCGAGTATTTCTCTGACTCGACGAGTTTCACCTAGCATAAATCGCAGGGCCACCACGACTCAACTCGCCGAGTCTCAAGAACAACTCGGCGAGTTCCGGCTTGACTCAGTCCCCCCTGACTCTCCCTGACTCACTGAGTCGACTCCTCAGCTCGACAAGACCACTCGCTGATGGTTACAGGCAAACTTCATGCTACTCACCGAGTCTGTTCTTCAGACTCGACGATGCCGTGCCATGCATAACTCAAACTCACTTCTGAGGTCAGATTTGTTCCATACAATCATAGATCTGGCCTCCCCAGGCATGATAATCACGTAAAGTCCAAACCATGGTGCTCAAACAACAACTATTAGCAACTAAATGATGTTTTAGCCCCATATCTCATAACTCTAGGTTAAAACTCCCATGAATCCTCATAAATCTTAAGGAATAAAGCTTCTCTGGACCTCTATGGATCTCATCTCAAGCCTCATCACAAATAGGGACGAAATGGACATCAAATCTAACCAACAAAGGGGTCAAGAAATCCTAACCCCTATGTTTATCATGACAACAGAAAAGGAAGCCAAAATATACCTCCAAAATGATGCTCTGAGCTCCAAAATCGAAGCATATCCACCTCCCTTGCCTCCTCTTAGCTAGAATCTCCTTTGCCTTTGCCAAACAAAGCTTCAAGGGTCAATAACGGCCTCTTCTCCCTCCCAAAATGCTCAAAACTCTTTAGGGTTTCTCTCTGGGGTTGGTGGCCGCAAATGACGGCCATAAGCCCCTTTAAATAGGTCTCAAACCCTGGAAATTAGGGTTTCATTAAACAGCATGGACTCGTCGAGTCCACTTTTGGACTCGCCGAGTCCAGACGCGAACCCGCGTACAAAACCGCGATCCTACTCGGCGAGTTTAGACTCCAACTCGCCGAGTCTCCACACAATCACCCAAAAATAAAGAATAAAATAATACTTTGGGAATCCGGGGTGTTACATATTTGCTGTTAATTATTAAGTAAATTGAGTTGTATGATCATCTGCTTGATTTCTTGTCTCTTATGATTTTGATGACCATCAAGATTATAAGTCTAGGAATAACGAATGTGAAACTAGGATTAACTTGGGAATAAGTAAGTTAATGTGTGAGCCTTGTTTGATGACCATCAACAAGAGGTTAATTGAACGACCAATTTGATTAACTATATTTACAAGTCTTGCTTGATACGAGCTAAACACTAGGAAACATGTTAGTTTTAGCAACTAATCACTATTTGAATTGACTTGTTTGCTAAATGATTAGTTACAGTGAACGTGAATCTAATCATTTTAGGAATCGATGAACATGAATAAATGAAGTTGTGTATGCAATTGTCTATGTTTTTAAAGTGTAATTTATCTAAACCAAAGTACATGAAGAGAATTGTTTTCCTGTTAGTTTATCGAGAGTTGTTAATTAATTGTTCGTTTGAAATTTATTAAACTACTTCTTTATTCTTTTTGTGTGACCTGTAACCTATAATCAAATATTTAAATTAATTCACCACCGTTCCCTGTGATCGACACCCGGCTTACCTAAGCTATATTGTAATCTGACTAGGTACATTGCCTATAAGTGCATAGTTAGTCTAAGTTTGTTAGGTTATAAATATTAAAATTAGTGGGTACTTTCGTGCACATCAAGTTTTTGGCGCCGTTGTTGGGGAACGGCTTGTCATTAATTTAGTTTATTTGATTATTCGTTATTTGTTTTAGTTAGTTTTTATTTTTTTATTTTCGATGATATCATTTCACTTGTCGGGAAGGTTCTTGTTGTTATTTGTAGGAATTTGGGATCATACACATTGCTTGACTTTACTTTTTGCATGGGTTTCGAGAATGCAAGCGATTAGGGAATTCTTGACCTGCTTAGCCTTCTACTTTGTTGATTTGTCCAACTCAATCCATGAGGCGTAGTATAGCAAGGCGTATTGTGGTGGTTAAGTGTAAGACCGAGCTCTTGCTGTTCTTGACTAGTCAAGTCACTTCTTGTTCTACTTTTAGTTAAAGGTGCGAAGAAAACAAAGGAAATATTCTAACGGGTCCTGAAAATGGTTGTTTTCACAAACCAATTCTTGCGTGCAAAGGTTTGATCAACCGTTGTTGTTTGATCTCGACAAAAAGAAGTGATCATGACATCACATTTTTTTTAAAAATGTCACTCATCGGAAAGTCATGGCTGTGTTGAAGCAATTAAAAGAAAAAAATAATTATAAGTCCCCAAATTAATTAGTGGAGAAAAGGAATTTCAAATAAGGAAAAGGAAATATTTCAGTTAAGATTACGCCCAGCGTAATTTTAATTTACGCCAAGCGTAATAAACCATTGACCGCGAATAGCTTTCTCTCGGAGTTGGGGTTACGCCCAGCGTAACTTTTCCTTACGCCCAGCGTAAATCAACGACCAGGTAATATCATTTTACCCTTTGACTTTTTTGTTATTCTTTCAAACTCCTCTGCTTCGCATACACTGTGATGACGAGTTCTTCCACAAGACTCTCGATTGTGCTTCTTTTCATGTAAATTCGACACAAAGATTATGGCCCGAAGAACTCAAAGGACCAACCCACCCGAGGACGTGACCGATCACCGTTTCGTGCAATTTCCGCAAACTCTGAAGATGCAACCTGGGCATGATATGTCACTAATCTGAGTCTGCTGCTCACTAAGGAGATCGACATAGCACCTTCATTTGACTGGGAATAGGCGACCCAGACTGGACTTGCTGCGCTGATCCAAGATTTTTTGCTATACACGCACTCGGACGCGAGTGGAGTGCATTTGTTTTTATGTCAGGGATGGGAACGATTGTTCAGGATCCAGGAGCCTGTTTATCGGGAGTTTTTGCTGGAGTTTTACGCTACAGTTTCCTATGACCCTAGGAAGCCACCCGATGATAGGACAGCCTTTGCCTTCAGACTGGGGGTGTGAGTCGGGAGTGCAGTGTCATAGAGCTTGCGACTCGAGTTGGTATATACACAGCAGATGAGACGATGAGTGTCCACTTCCCATCATTCCTTGCTGATTGTCTCACGGACTGGCTAGATGACTATAACGAAAACACTTTTTGGGCCGAGATTACTGGGGGAGTATACACGCCATCTACTGCACGGGGGAGGATGATTCGGTCTACTACATACAGACTGCTGCACCGTTTGATTTCCATATCTCTCACGCACCATAAGAACAGTGAGAGAGTGCCTTCGACAGACTTGTATTTTTATGGGAACTTGTTACTCCAGGGAGGCACCTGAACCTTCCAGTTGCTTTAGCCGCGTATTTGGGACGGAGGGCCAGGGGACTTCGGGAGGATAGCCCGATTTGTGGAGGGCATTTTATCACGCGATTAGCACGATCATATCAGTTGTTGACGTGTGAGATCCCGAGATCGATGGTGTTTCATGATATGAGGCCGATGAGCCTTCAGTTGTTGGAGTCAATGTGTGTACTTGAGCAGGGCGGAGATGGTGTCTTGTGGGTACGACCAGATGACATGGCGGACGAGGAGGGTGCCGTCGAGCCACAGCCGAGACGGGTCCAGCGGCGTAGACCTGCTCCTCGGGGAGCGCAGCAGGGACCTGAGCCGGAGATTGATATGTGTTACATAGCTCAGCGCATTGACCGTATTGACATGGGGGTTCAGAACCTTGGCAGATATGTTGCACACGTGGAGAGATAACAGTAGTGGTATGGGGATGCATTGACCGCATTCTTTGCCCACCATGGGTTTCAGTACTCAGTTGCTTTCCCTGCACCATTCCAGTCACTACATGATGGAGCTGGTACTTCTGGGACACAACAGCATGATGACGGAGATGATGAGTGATTTAGTTATCCTTTTTTGTTTTTATTTTTTGTGTTATTTTTAGTTTAGTATTAGTATTTTTATTTGGTATGTAATTAAATTTTAATTTAGGGTGTTTTACTTTTGTTTTCCATGTTGATGCTCTTTGGTTGTTTAGATCTCTGTAGAATTTTTGCGCTTAGAAAGTAGGCAGTAAGTTCAGCAGCTAGGTCCGACTGTTGCTAGAGAGAGCCGTGTGAGAGTTCGAAGATTATAGTCAAGACCCACAATTTGTCATAAGTATGGGGTGCATATTGATTTCGTGAGCGATTGTTTAGAAGATTGGCATTTTTACGATATTTTGACTCTTATGATATGGATGAGCTGTTCCCACACCATAGAGTTTTCTTTTAACGCGAGGAAGAAGTATCATACCGGCTGCCACGACATGGTTGACACTTTCCTATGTTGTGGGGGATTTTTCATCGCGTGAAGAGGATGTCATTCTTGACGAGACAACGTGGTCGACACTTTCCCACGTCATGGTTACTATACATTGCATTTGTTTGCAATCTTTTGCACCACATTTTTAAATTCGGCAATCTTGATTTTATTTATCGGCAAATTCAGAAGCAGCAGTTCCAGTTTTCAGTCTTTCAGCAATATTTGAAGCAACTTGTAGCAGCCCCATTCGATCTCGCCACAACTACCCAGGGGAGTCTGTTCCTTTTTCTCCCTTTTTATGTTCTTAATTCGTTTTAGCATACAATGAGGGCATTGTATGAAATAAGTGTGGGGGTAGGGGGTCGGTAAAAGTAATTTATAAAAAAAAAATAGTTTGGAAATTGCTAGATTTAGGGAAATTTAAAAATTTAAAAACCTGAAATAATAGTTTAATTTAGAAAAATCTAGTGATAATTTAAATTTTGCTATATTGTATAAGATGATCCGATGAGAACTCAAATGTTTAGTTGAGCCAATACACGTTATAGTGCATTTGTGGCCTCCCTTATTTTAGTGAAATCATGGAACAAAAACACGACCTCGCTTAGTTTGAGGGATGCAATATGTTTAGCAGCCTAAACCTGAAATGTATCCAGGAAAATTATTATCATTAACCATAAAAGTTGAGGTTGAGCGCCTCTGCTTAAGCATGTAGGTTTTGAGTGAAAAAGTGAGGTACATGTAAAAAAAAGAGAGAATTACAAGAAAAGTTGAAGAATTTTGGAGCAAATAAAGTGAAGATCAAAAGATCAAAATTCCAAGAGTTCAAAAAGTTGAAGATACCAGAAATCAAATCAAACAAGGTGGTGAATCCAAAGAAATCAAAGATCAAATTATCAAGAAAGTGAAGAATTCAAAAGAGCTCCATAGTGGTATCATAAATTATAATTCTAGATTATGTATGCTTAGGTTGCTCAACTAAAAATACCTTGAGGTTAGGAGGTTTTCTGCGGATGGATTCGGAGGGTTGCATAAAATGAGCATTGTTCGGAAAAAGTGGGCAAGTGTTTATGAAGATTGTGAGTATTTAAAGTATGGGGGTACTTTAGGAAAACTTTAGACACAAATGCATGCGTTGCGGTCTTGACATAATGGCTGAGTTTTAAATGGATTGTTTAGAGCGATATTGGTAAAATAAAAGTAAATTTGCTTGGGGGCAAGCAAAGGCTAAGTGTGGGGTATTTTGATATGTGTATTTTTACATCTATACATAACTAAGGTGTGGGGTATTTTGATATTGGGTATCAAGCTGTTACATGCAGCTAAGGTGTGGGTTTGTCAGACCCAATATACATCTATACACAACTATCATACTCTCCCTACAAGAGATTCTTGTTACAATACAGGACTTAAGTGTAATACTTGAAAAGTAATATGAAGTGAATGTCTCACAAAAGGCATTAACGAACTTATGTATGGTACAATGAAAACCCTTTTGTATAATTGTAACCTTTGGAAATGAGTTTGTTATGTATAGGAATCATAAACTATATCTATTATATTTTATCAAAACAATAGTAGTGGTAGTGTACATAAACTATACTTGTCATAGTTTACCAAATGTTTGTATGACATGGACGTAAACATTGTTTATAACAAATTATTATTTACCATATTTAATATAGTAAAATCCATTTGTTTTGTGTTGTAATGTCTAAATACCAAGCCAAAATGACATATAATATAATAACATATAATCTCATAATGATACACACCTTGCTCAACAAGTTACAAGGTGTAAATGAAATTGATAACATTTTTCTAGTGTTAACATTTCAAATACTGTTCTTAGAAAATTTATAGAAAAGTCATCAAAGGTCCAAGTCAGAATCCGTAAATTCTGAGAGTTTGGAAAATGATTCTAGTTTGTTCATAAATTTTATTATGATTTTAAGTGACCTCCAACTTGTGTGAAAAAGTCCATAATCACAGACTGGTCCGGATTTGTTCTTGAAATGATAGGCAATTTTGTAAAAACCACCATATATTGTAGAAAAATCGTATGGGGATGTGCAAGTAATCATTTTAAAGGTATGAACCTGAACTATTTGCACCTAATACAATTTTGAAAACTAAAATGCTTAGGTTGTCCAAAGAGTCCGTGAATGGAGTCCAACTTTTTTGATGAAAACTATTGGGAGGGTTTAGTTGTGTTCTTGGTGTTTTAACTTGTATTCCCCCCCCCCCTCCCCCCATAAAACTTAAAAAAACGTGAAAAGATAGGGGTATGAACTCACCTTGAGTGATTTCAGTAGATGGATGATTAATAAATGAAGTGTTCAACTCAAGAACACTTAGAAGATTGCTTGAAGATTCAAGGATCTAGCACAATTATGATGAAGTTTGTGTAAGAAACCTATGATTGGAGTAGAAAAAGGTGGAATAATCATATGAAGGATGACTTTACTTACCAAAAGCAGATAAGGAACTTGAAAATCAGCCTTGAAATCTCGAAATCTTAGAGAGAGAAGTGGGAGAGAATGAAGTTTTCTTTTTAAAACATTTATTTAACATAATACGTTAGCGGAAGACTTAGTTTTTTTATATTATTATTATTTTCAACCATTCCGAAAACCACACGTTACCATTTTCATAAACCAACATTCAACCGTTTAATTATGGAAAAAAGGGGTTCAAAGAAAAATAAAAACCAAACGTGCTCAAGTGGCATCTTCATTAAAACTAACTACCCAAAAGGAACCCAACCTCACCAAGCCATGCTCCTAAGCTACCTGTACCAATCAAAAGGCATCCAACAAAGAAACAAGTGGTAGCAACCTCTACGTGAGCCAAGAAGTTTTACACAACCAAAGAGAAAACAAACAATTCCCGTAAGGGTCATCCATGCAAATCATGATAATAGCATAGTCAAGAAAAACAAATAACATGATATCTTAATTTAATTCAATCATATAGTTTTCAACTTAACTCAACCGATTATCACATATAATTTAATTCTCCATTTATTATATGTGATATTTAATTCAACCGATTAACTATTTTGGGGTTCCTTAGGGAGAGACTACGTAAAAACTTAACCTCATTCACTACTCGTGTGCTTCGTCAGTTTAATGCTCTAAGTGGCTCATGACTTCCACTCGAATACACCAACCCCAAGACTTCCACTTTCGCTACTCCGACTTGCAAAGTACAAGTACTTTACGGTGTCGTTCATGATCGGTACAAACAGTGCCAATTCCACCGATACACCTCCCGATTCCCACATGATGTTTGATCCGGCCACACCATAAAGCCAACACTACTCCAGTTCCCGTACACCGAGGTGAACACGAACCACGTGTCTCACGACCATCTAGAAAAGTTCATGTAACTAATCACTGTTATGGCTTAAGCTCTTTCAACCTATTAGACTTGTAAGGTTCTACCCATGTCACCGTTATACCCCGCAAAAGCATGCATGCACCATAATAATCATGTTACTCTTACAACTTAAACGAGTAATTATCATGTAGTGAAGTTCATTAAGATGTCACCATAAATTAGCATATAACTACAAATTCATGAAACACAATATCCGCATGCAATTTACAACGTTCACATAACATGAATATCACCATAGCAACTGATAACAAGGAATAACCACACATAAGATGCAAACAAAATATTTTCAATAATTATCACAAAAATCTAGCATGAATCCTAATTTACATCAACAATCCACCTATGAGATGTGGTTTTCGGTTATGTCCTAAAGTCAACAAAATTGTCGACTCACCTTATGTTTGAAGCGAGTTCTTCTTTTTAATTCAAGCCTTGACCCTTCTGGAAGTTGTCAAGTTTTCACCTAATAATTACACATACCAAACAATCATCAAAATGGGGTCCAAGTTTCATTAACACCTTTAATTTCTTAATGGGTTACATATTTTTTTTTAAGTTTCACAGCTTGACCACTGTTCAATGTTTTGGTCGTAAAACAGAATCTATAACTCCGATTGAGATGAATCCAGACTTTTTGAAAGCTAGACTCGATTTCCTACATTTTATCCTGAGATGGGCATCGGCCAATTCAGCTCAGATTAGAAGCTACAGCCCTTGAAAGATAGGGAAAAGTTGTTGTGTAGATTTGCAATAATTGCCAAAAATCACCAAATGATTTATGACTTGGACAAAAGATTAAAGAAACATGAAATGAAGGTACTAAAACATAAATTAAGTGGTTTATGAAAACACCAAGAATTAACTAAAAGGTGATTGAAAGTAAGATGCCCTAATGCACCAACACCAAAAATCTACATACACCAATAAAGACTTCTTTTAGTTCAAATCAAGATACATGTAGGGATGGACTTTGAGTGAACTTTAGACACACATTATGCGGTTTTCATGTTTTTTGTTTCAGCCTCGAAGTCATGGTTTTGAAGACCAAAAACACAAACCGTACTACCAAGAGTTGTGAGGACTTTCAAGCTAGACTTTTGACAATCTTCGTTTGTCCAAACAACAACATAATTCTCTACATATCACGGAATCTAGGGGCTGTTTTGTGGATCTGATGGAGCGTTCAAATAATTATTTTTATGAAGAAAGTTCTTACACAAGAATGTACACGTTTTGGTGATTCAAGAATCAATAGGCAATTTCACCAAAAGAAAACAATTCAATCCATGATTTAACTCAATTCCTCAAGCGTGACTTCAATTAATTCATCAAACAGTAGGAACAAACGAATATGGATTGAGGTGAAAGAGTGCATGATCAAAAACACAAGTGGAAGATGATTAAACTCTAAAGTAACAATCAATTTGAGTCTAATTGAGGTATGAACTTCAAAGAAAGACAAATTCAAGGGATTACCAAGAAGTATGTTTGATCCCTAGCCTCAATTGAAACCACCCCCACCGTATTCTACCCCCTGTGGATCGACCTCCACCAAAATCACAGGTCTCTACTTTTTTTCCACGTCGATGCTCACACTTCCAAGGTATCGTCGATCTCCCTTGCTCGATCCACCACCAACGATTTTTTTTCATGTTGACGTCCAACAAGTAACGAAGGCAGGAGGTGGGTTCAAGTTCGCTTCTTATTTCGCACGAGATGGGGGAAACGGATGAGGTACTAGAATCGGTTCCATCCCTCGGGGGTTATACACGATTTTTGTGACAACCCGATATTTCGACTCTATGTAATGACCTAAAAAGTCAAGTATTGTAACCACTTTTGAAATAATGAAATTAATTTTGAAAATAAAATGTACAAAAGTCTCTATTGGTTTACCTATTATGTTAGATATTGTGTCAAGGTTTACATAAATACTAAAAACACTAAAATCCGAGTTATAACGAAGAAGTTATGACCATTCTAAGATTTCCGACAAAACCAGCAACACCGATTAAACAAAAAACGCGAAGTTTCAATACAATAGTTTTTAGCCTTAAGTATCTAAATGAATGTTGTAGATATCATTAAACCGTAAAGGTATGTAAAAAGAACGTCCAAATCTGACTTCGTATGAGGAAGTTATGATTTTTCCAAAATCCGAATATAGCAGTAGACAGCTAAAAACTTGCATTAGAGATCGAGAGACTTTTGGCCGAAACAACCTAAGTGAGAATCGAAGGTCCCAACAATAGTAGCGCAACGGTGAAAAGTCTGACGAAAAAGGACATCGGATGAAGAAGTTATGGGTTTTTAACGGACTTTTCGTGTCCCGGCCCGTTAAAAATGATATAATAAAAATAAATCAAAATTAGCCGACGAATTCTAAACGAGAGTTGTAGAGCCTTTTCACACCTACACGTGCATATAAAGAACGTTGAAATTGGAGCTCGTACGCAAAAGTTACGGATTTTACAAGTTCGGGACACAAAATCTGAGGCTGACTCAGCCTCACGACGTGAGGAAACCAAAACTCACGACGTGAGCTCGTGACTGATGGTTTCTAGAGTGTCGGCCACGTCAAATCGTCGAAGAGGATCATGCTGACTAAGCCTCACGATGTGAGACACCCAAAACTCATGACGTGAGACCCCAAAACTCAGCCTATAAATAGAAACCGATGGTTACGAGTTCTAGTGCTCAATTCTCTCTTCTCTTGTGCTGAAACTCTGCTTTTAAGCCCCCGAGACCCTCCCGAAGCCCCGGTTTTCACGTACAAGTCCCAAAGGAAGATTTTTCATTCCCAAGATTCCCGAGAATTTCGAGAAAATCGACTTTCACAAGCCGAAGTTCTGCTCATTTTTCATCTCACTGTCTTCAATCAACCAAGTGAGTTCATACCCCTATAAACTACACTTTCAAATGTTTATCAATGCTTTTTATACACTTTTATGGGGGGAGGGGAATACAAGTAAACACACGGTTATTATCGTGTGTAACATAAAGTTTCACTATATACTCTTTTATAAAGTGAATCATATGTGATTCATAACTACTACATTGGAACTTTCGTATGTTATATATAGTCAGGATAACATCTTGTCTTTTGGAAATAAGACATGTTTATATACATATATACGAATCAAACACTTTATTTATACTCTAAGTATATGTGATCATTTATGTCACTTTAAATGTTATACTTTACATAACAAGTGAGCATTACACTAGGATTTACTATACGAACGAAACACACACTTTGAAAAACTATAATAGGTATAGTTTACGAGAAAATGATGAACATTTACATACTAGAAACACTATATCAAAGAGATACTTTCATATACAAGAACAAATGGACATTTTCATATGTAAATTTGTTTTATACTAACTTTTTTGAGGCATTTCATGTACTTTCGAATACGCATTTTAGGTCCTGTATTATATACCATAATCCCTTGTAGGGGGAGCGTGATACTTGTGTATAGATCTATACGGGATTGACAATCCTGCACCTAAGCTGTTAGCTACAGCTAGGCCGGCAGGCCTGGGGTGACAAATGTTATAACTTTCCAACGCGTGAAGAACGTTGTTATAGGCATCCTGGTCAAATAGTATGGTTATAAGACTCACATGGAGTATTAAAAACACATTGATTTACGGGGTTGTTTTTCTTCAAACACCTTAGCGATTTAAACATAAACCTACTATCTTAGGCATGAAAAGCACTATTGCATTATAGTTTTGGAACAATTAAACTACCATCTACTATAGTAGAAAATATGGGATTTTCTAGGAATATTTAAACATGTCCACACCATTTTCATTCTATTTCATACAAACATTGTCTCTAAATACTTATGAACTCACCAGCTTAAATGTTGACCTATTCTTTCAAAACTACTTGTATTTCTCAGGGATTCAGTAATACATGTAAACTACTGCTTTTGAAGAAGGGACGTTGCGGCGTTAGTTTAATTTCATTTTGCATCATATTGTAATTTCCTTTGAAACAAGTACTTTTCTACAATGTAAACTTTCAAATTATATATATGATGGTTGTGTTACTTTCTTTACTATGTATTTAACTATTTCGATACTACATGAAGTCATCCGCCCTCGAACGATTCCGTCGTTTTTGGTTTGGGGTTGTGACAGATTGGTATCAGAGCATTGTTTATAGTGAACTAAGTATATCGAACCACATAAGATATACAAACTATAAATGCATAAGGGACTAAAACTCTCTGACAAAACGTCTTTTTTACACCTAAAACCTCGTTTCATTTAATTTAGATTATTTTGGGTCGTAAAAGCACAAATACATGCATACAACAATATATTTTCATGGTTTGAACTATACAAGAAGTATTAAGACAAGTTGGACACTACGATTAGGCCTCGAAATATGTAATCGGATTTGGGACGAATATAGCCTGATCAACTATATTTATCTGAGATTGGACTAACGTATGTCGAGGAATGGTCGTCGTGAGCAACAAGTCAAAACTTACCAAAATAAACACTAGTATCAAACATACAAATTTAAATACTATAGGAGTATTTGGTACGTGCAATAGTTTAATCGACATGTTTAAGTTTTACATGTTTCAAATTTTGTTCAATTCTTATAACCCTATTCTCGTATAGTCAAATGGCTGGATTCTATCCACCAGGGGATCCCTACTACCCGAATCAGGGCAATGGTGGATGGGTAGAGGAGGGCCCCGAAGAGGATGAAGAACCCATCAATTTGGATGAAGGGGATGAGTCTGGGATAGACTCAGAACCAAAGATAATCAACCCACCAGTTGTTCAACCTCCCGCAGTTAGGAGAAACTTTCAGGGACCCACTCCCGTTTGGGGAAGTCACCTCCACCATTGGAGTCAACAGCATGGAGTGCGTCCTCCCTACCACATATGTCGAGACTTCTACGATGTCTACGGCGGAGGTTCAGACGACCGAGCACTCCCGGTTATGGTGGGCAAGCTAGCTAACCAGTCCTATCAATCAGGGGTTCAAGCTAACCAGATTCGTGAAGTCAACGTGGAAGTACAGGTTCACACTTCCGACATCCGTCGAATGGACACGGCACAGGATAATGCCCAACTCCAAACCGACACGTTCCAAGCACAAATGATTGCAGCCCTCTCTGAGATGAGGGAACAGCAAGCCGCCTTCAATATGCGTCTTATGGAAGCAAAACAATCGAATGCGGAATCAAGCTCCAAGTGCAACCGACGTCTCAAGTAGTGCTTGCCGAATCCCAAAATTTTGATATAGAATAGGACCATCGGCTAAAAGTCTTACCTTCTTTAACTTCCTGTAATCGGAGACCTTTAGAAAGGTCAAAATTTTGTAACTTCGGATGTAACGCAACCATATGTTTAATATATATATATAGGACATATCTCTTTTGTGTGTTAATTCTATGCATTTCATTCGAGTCATGAGTTTGTTTATTGTTATTCAAACTCCATTGGTGAATCAAACTCAAAACCTTGTGTTGGTCAAACCAAATTCTTGAACTATTAAAGATAGTTAACTCATTGTCATTCAACTCTCAACCACAAAAACTTATGATCTTTTATTTTTATTTCTTGGCAGCGCGATGCCTCCTCGTCCAAACCTAAGACCCAGGCCGGGCACGATACCTCCACCACCACCACCTCCATCGACGGAAAATGTCGCATTGATAGCTGCAGTAACAACGACAATGGCCCAAATGAGTAACAATGGTTCTGGTGGGGGAGTAAATAGTTCTACGAATGGCCAACGTCCAGGTCGTGCAGGGGATTGTACATACAAGGATTTCATGAATAGCAAACCCATTACTTTTAATGGGGCCGGAGGAATAATGGCTCTATCATAGTGGATAGCAAAAACTGAAGTAGTTTTTGAGATTTGTTCTTGTCCGGAAAGGAACAAAGTGAAGTTTGCTTCCTATACTTTCTCTGAGAGAGCTCTGACATGGTGGAATGGCCATGTTAAGTCACTAACGCTAGTAGTGGCTAACTCTATGGGCTGGGAGAATCTAAAACAAATATTACTGCAAGAGTACTGTCCATGAGGCGAATTGCAAAAGCTCGAACAGGAACTTTGGGGCCTTACCATGGTAGGCTCAGATATCACAACCCATACCAACAGGTTCAGTGATTTGGTAATCCTTTGCCCAAGGATAGTTACTCTAGAGAGCAAGAAGATCGAAAGATACATCTGGGGACTATCACCCCAGATTCGAGGAAGTGTTCTAGCTTCCAAACCAATCACTTTCGATAGTGCCAAACAGTTGGAACAAGCTCTCGTAGACCATGGGGTCTGCCAAGACTTCGCAACTACCGCACCGGAGCAACCCAGAGGAAGCAACAACAACAACGACAATACCAACAACAACAAACAAGAAGAGGTTCTGGAACAAAAGGAAGAGTCAACCTACACAGGAACCTTCCAAGAAACAACAGATTATGGCAGTCCATGCCGCTATTGCCCACACTGCTTCTCAAATTACCACTACACCAGCAAAGCCATATGCTGGGAACCTACCAAAGTGCGGCAAATGCAATTTCCATCACAACGGATATTGTCGGGAGATGCATTGCAACAACTGCAACAAGAAGGGGCACACTGCCCGTTTCTGTAAGGCACCGACAAGACCAATCACCCAAGTCCCATGGGTCGGTGTGGGCCAGACGTGTTATGGTTGTGGTGAGGCTGGACACTACAAGAGAGACTGCCTTAAGGCAAGGAATGCTGGAGGCACGGGACGAGTGCTGGCAGTAGGGCAGAACGAAGCGATAGATGATCCCACGGTGGTTACGGGTACGTTTCTCCTCAATAATGTTTATGCATGCATACTATTTGATTGTGGTGCGGAGAGGAGTTTCGTGAGTCATAAATTCAAGCACGTACTAAAATAGAACCCTAAAACACTCAATAAGATATTTACAGTAGAGATGGCAAACGGTAGAACAGAAAGCACGAACGATATGTACATAGGCTGCACACTAACTCTAAATGAACATTCATTTCAAATGGATCTAATGCCGATCACTATAAAGAGCTTTGATATCATCATCGGTATGGATTGGTTAAGCCTATACTTTGTCACGAAAGGGCTGTTCGCCTAAATCCGCCAAACGGCGAAACTCTTGTCATTTATGGTGACAAACCTGGTACCAATTTACAAATCATCTCTTGCGTCAAAGCCCAGAAATACCTACGTAAGGAGTACCATGCCTTCTTAGACCACGTGGTAGATAAGAAAAAAGAAACGCAAGGCATCAAAGACATTCCAGAAGTCTTGCGATTTTCCCGATGTTTTCCCTAAAGATCTTCCCAGAGTTCCACCAGAACGTCAAGTCGAGTTCAGAATCGACTTAATTCCCAGAGCTACACCAGTAGCTAAGTCGTCATACCGTCTAGCACCAGCAGAGATGCAGGAGTTATCCAGCCAACTAAACGAACTACTCAACAAAGGATTCATCAGGCCGAGCTTCTCACCTTGGGGAGCACCAGTCTTGTTTGTAAAGAAGAAGAATGGATCTTTCCGCATGTGCATCGATTACCGAGAACTCAACAAGCTCACTATTAAGAACCAATATACCTTACCACGCATTGACGACTTGTTCGACCAACTCCAAGGAGCGAGTTATTTCTCAAAGATCGACTTAAGATTCGGGTACCACCAACTACGAGTCTTGGAAGGAGATGTTCCCAAAACAGCTTTTCGAACTCGTTATGGTTACTACGAGTTTGTAGTAATGCGCTTTGGATTAACAAACGCACCAGCGGTGTTCATGGACTTAATGAACCGGGTGTGTCGTTCATTTCTAGACAAGTTTGTGATTGTATTCATAGATGACATACTCATTTATTCGAAGACTAAAGAGGATCACAGTCAACACCTCCAACAAGTCTTGGAAACGCTAATAAAAGAGAAGCTATACGCAAAATTCTCCAAGTGCGAATTTTGGATTCGGAAGGTAGATTTCCTAGGTCACATGGTTAGAAAAGACGGAATACACGTGGACCCTTCCAAAATCAAAGCAATCAAGAACTGGTCAGCTCCAAGAACCCCGACGGAAATTCGACAATTCTTGGGCCTTGCTGGCTACTACCGAAGGTTTATACAGAACTTCTCGAAGATTGCGAAACCACTTACCACCCTGACCCAAAAGGGTGTTACTTTCGATTGGAAAGAAAGACAAGAGGCTGCATTCCAAACACTGAAGCAAGCTCTATTCAGCGCACCTATATTGTCCTTGCCAGAAGGAACAGAAGACTTCGTGGTCTACTGTGATGCATCTAATCAAGGTCTTGGATGCATACTAATGCAATGAGGTAAGGTCATTGCTTACGCCTCAAGATAACTCAAGACGCACAAAGTCAACTACACTACCCACGATCTTGAACTAGGAGCAGTCGTTTTCACACTAAAGATCTGGAGACACTATCTTTATGGCACGAAATGCACGATCTTCACCGATCATAAGAGCCTTCAGCACATTCTCAACCAAAAAGAACTCAACATGAGGCAGAGACGATGGGTTGAATTACTTAATGACTACGAATGCGAGATTCACTATCACCCAGGAAAAGCATATGTAGTAGTCGATGCTCTTAGTCGAAAAGAATACTCAGGTCGCCGAGTGAAATCCTTAACCATGACGATCCATTCACATCTGTCCACACAAATCAAGGAAGCTCAGAGGGATGCCTTGAAAACAGAGATCGTGGCAGGTGAAGCCCTAAGAGGAATGGATTAGAATCTTGAAGTCAAGGGTAACGGAGTTCATTACTTCATGAATCAAATATGGACGCCGACGTTTGGTGGATTCAGAGACGTAGTCATGAACGAGGCTCATAAGACTCGATACTCCGTGCATCCAGGTTCGGACAAGATGTATCTGGACCTCTAGAAGGCCGAACATGAAAGCAGAGATCGCTACCTATGTGGGCAAGTGTCTGACTTACGCCAAAGTCAAGGTAGAATACCGAATAACCGTGTGGAAGTGGGAGCGGATAACCATGGATTTCATAACCAAATTACCCAAGACAACAGGTGGGCTTGACACCATCTGGGTAATTGTCGATAGGTTAACAAAATCCGCACACTTCCTACCCATTAAGGAAACCAATAAGATGGAGAAGCTAACTCGAACTTACATCCGAGAGATTGTACGACTACACGGTGTACCAATATCCATTATCTCCAACAGAGATAGTAGGTTTACCTCGCGATTCTGGCAATCGTTACAAAAATCCCTAGGAACGAGGCTCGACATGAGTACTGCTTACCATCCACAAACCGACAGTCAAAGTGAGAGGACCATACAAACCTTGAAAGATATGCTAAGAGCTTGTGTAATCGATTTTGGTAAAGCATGGGATACCCATTTACCACTAGTCGAATTTTCAAACAACAATAGCTATCACTCCAACATTAAAGTTGCTCCATTTGAAGCCCTCTACGGACGGAAGTGCAGATCACCATTGTGCTGGACTGAAGTAGGAGCCACACAACTAGCCAAGGGACAAGTACCCGATAGCACTCTCACTGGCTCGGAAATCATAAGAGAAACAACTGAGAAGATTGTACAAATTCAGGAATGACTAAAGGCTTCAAGAGACCGAAAAAAGATTTATGCGGACAAAAGGCGGAAGCCCTTGGAATTTCAGGTCATAGACCGAGTGCTATTAAAGGTCTCGCCCTGGAAAGGGTTAGTATGTTTCGGAAAACGTGGAAAACTAAACCCAAGGTATATCGGACCATTCGAGATCCTTGCAAGGATTGACCCGGTAGCCTACAAACTTCGTCTACCGCAGGAACTCGATAATGTACATCCTACCTTTCATGTGTTGAACTTGAAGAAATGTTTGACAGATGAGACCCTTGTCGTCCCTCTAGACGAAATCGAAATCAACGAGAGTCTCCACTTTATAGAAGAACCAATTGAAATCATGGATAGGGAAATTAAAAGAACAAAACAAAGTCGCATACCCATCGTGAAGGTCCGCTGGAATGCAAAGCGAGGACCTGAATACACCTAGGAACACGAAGATCAGATGAAACACAAGTACCCACATCTTTTTCCCTAACCCGCAAGTGTTTTTCTTACATTAAAGTCTCTATTGGTTTACCTACTATGCTAGATATTGTGACAAGGTTTACATAAATACTAAAAACACTAATATCCGAGTTATAACGAAGAAGTTATGACCATTCTAAGATTTCCGACAAAACCGACAACACCGATTAAACGAAAAACGCGAAGTTTCAATACAATAGTTTTTAGCCTTAAGTATCTAAATGAATGTTGTAGATATCATTAAACCGTAAAGGTACATAAAAAGAACGTCCAAATCTGACTTCGTATGAGGAAGTTATGATTTTTCCAAAATCCGGATATAGCAGTAGACAGCTAAAAACTTGCATTAGAGATCGAGCGACTTTTGGCCGAAACAACCTAAATGAGAATCTAAGGTCCCAACAATAGTAGCGCAACGGTGAAAAGTCTGACGAAAACGGACATTAGATGAAGAAGTTATGGGTTTTTAACGGACTTTTCATGTCCCGGCCCGTTAAAAATGATATAATAAAAATAAAGTGAATAATATGTGATTCATATTGAGTTTGACTATATACTCTTTTATCAAGTGAATAATATGTGATTCATAACTACTACATAGGAACTTTTGTATGCTATATATATTCAGGATAACATCTTGTCTTTTGGAAATAAGACATGTTTATATACATATATACAAATCAAACACTTTATTTATACTCTAAGTATATGTGATCATTTATGTCACTTTAAATGTTATACTTTACATAACAAGTGAGCATTACACTAGGATTTACTATACGAACGAAACACACACTTTGAAAAACTATAATAGGTATAGTTTACGAGAAAATCATGAACATTTACATAATAGAAACACTATATCAAAAAGATAGTTTCATATACAAGAACAAATGGACATTTTCATATGTAAATCTGTTTTATACTAAGTTTTGTGAGGCATTTCATGTACTTTTGAGTATGCATTTTAAGTCATGTATTATATACCATAATCCCTTGTAGGGGGAGCGTGATACTTGTGTATAGATCTATACGGAATTGACAATCCATCACCTAAGCCGGCAGGCTTGGGGTGACAAATGTCATAACTTTCCAACACCTGAAGAATGTTGTTATAGGCATCCTGGTCAAATAGAATGGTTATAAGACTCACATGGAGTATTAAAAACACATTGATTTACGGGGTTGTTTTTCTTCAAACGCCTTAGCGATTTATACATAAACCTACTATCTTAGGCATGAAAAGCACTATTGCATTACAGTTTTGGAACAATTAAACTACCATCTACTATAGTAGAAAATATGAGATTTTCTAGGAATATTTAAACATGTCCACACCATTTTCATTCTATTTAATACAAACATTGTCTCTAAATACTTATGAACTCACCAACTTAAATGTTTACCTACTCTTTCAAAACTACTTATATTTCTCAAGGATTCAGTAATACAGGTAAACTACTACTTTTGAAGAAGGAACGCTGCGGTGTTAGTTTAATTTCATTTTGACATCATATTGTAATTTCTTTTGAAACAAGTGCTTTTCTACAATGTAAACTTTCAAATTATATATATGATGGTTGTGTTACTTTCTTTACTATGTATTCAACTGTTTCGATACTACATGAAGTCATCCGCCCTGGAACGATTCCGCAGTTCTGGTTTGGGGTGTGACAATTTTCACCTTCCAACCCCTAGAATTTCGATTTTTTACCACCTTTCAACCCTAACCCTAGGAAAGTGGACAATACAAGTTTCTTTTTATGACACTTAAACCCCTTAACTTGATTTACATCCTTCCATGAATTATAATCACCTAATTCAATTATTTCACCCTAAATTGTTATTATATTTTTTTTAGTAAATATTATTTAATTTATTTTATTCTATATCCTTAAAATCGAAATATCTTTATAACAATTAATTTTTGAGTGACGGGAAGCTAATAGCATTAACGGAAGAATTTTCGGGTCGTTACATTTCTCCCTTCCATAAAAAGATTCCGTCCTTGGAATCTCTAATTTATTGTATAATTTTGTTCCTAGTTCATCCCATTGAGTTATACTGCTAAACGAATCAACGTCGAAGGAAAAGTGTGTTCAGCAAAAGAGATATCACACATAACAAACTTTTCACGCATTAGGACTAAATCAAACATAGCCACATCAATGTCTACATCGCAACTAATTGAGTCTGAGGTACACGCAATGATACCAACCACCTACTATCCCTAGCATCAAATAACATAAAAGCAAAGATAACACATAAACAGGTATAGGAGTAACTAAGAGGGTTCCCAAAAATTACCTCATCAGTTGTCATATTGAAAGCACGAGCTTTCACTTTTCGCGCTTCGTCTTTCATCTCAGTTGCTCCCATCTGGACCTTGGGGTTGGGACACTGCGTACTGATATGTCCCATTTGACGACAGTTGTAGCATATAGGTTCAGCACTCTTACAATCTTCATAATGATGCCCCATTTTCCCACATCGTCTGCAACTCATGGTACTGCTACTACATGGACCTTCCTGAGAGGAGTGACACTTCTTACAAAATGTTGATTTTTCACCTTTCTTCTGAAATTTCTGCTTCTCAGGGGACCCCAATTGACCCTCACACTTGAGTTTTTCCCCGTAGCTCATTGTGGTACGATCCCGAATGGCTAAATCATTCTCTATCTTGCGGGCCTCATCCATGGCCTCGCCTAAAGTGGCCCTCAATCTCACAATTGCACGGTACTCGAATGGCAACCCCTCCACATAGTGATGAATCAACTTCTCCTCAGTTGAACAGTAATCAGCAGCGAATTGTGACTTCTCAGTGAAGGTGGTGTTATACTTAGCAATCGTCATGCTTCCTTTCTGAAGATTCAAAAACTCTCGTTGGGCCTGTTGTATGCTACCCTCACTACAGAAACGGTCTTTCACCATTTTACTAAGAATTTCCCAAGTCATAGCCCTCCGAGTAGCCTCGGTGAGTCGTGCGTCAATAGCGTCCCACCACTCGAGTGCTTCCTTATCAAACATTCGCACTGCATAATTCACCTTCTGGTCCACAGTAAATTCACCAGATTGGAAGGTTTGGTCCATCTTCCTAATCGAACGAAGGCACGCCACGGCACTCTCGCCTCCCTCAAAGGTAGGCGGCTTACAGTCCATGAAGGTTTTGAATGAGCTCCCTCTACATCTGGCCGCTCCAACAACCTCCTGCCTTGGCACAGAACGACTATGTGCCTCATCACCAAACGATTGATCTCGACCCTCGTTCACGCCCTCAAGTGGCAAGAGTCCAGCGGCATGCATCGCCTGCTGCACCTGCTCCAATGTCCTATCCCGCTCCTGGAGCTGCTCCTGAAGATCAGCAATGATGGCGGCACTTGATGTGCTGCGTGCGCTCCGCGATGGTTGGGCTCGTGGCTGGCAGTTAATGGGTGGGGTCTGAAACATGAACGACGGTGTCCCGGGAGTGCGGTTGTTCTGGCTACCGCCTGCCTCTCCAGCATTCACATTCTCCATAGTGTTCGACATTATCCTAATTTATAAAGAGTTTCATTTCTTTTATAGATAAACAAATATTAGGAATGGAAAGATTTTACAAGCACTATCCTAAAATGCTCAACACACACCCTCCCCCCTTTAAGTACCTAAAGGTCCTAATTGAGCCAACTAAGCTGTTAGTCTGAACACCAACATCTGCATTCAATTCACTCACAGCATGACTCTGATACCAACTTGTAACGTCGTGATTTTTACTCAATTTTTTTCTTTTTAAAACATTTATTTAACAAAATACGTTAGCGGAAGACTTAGTTTTTTATTATTATTATTATTATTATTATTATTATTATTATTATTATTTTTAACCATTCCAAAAACCACACGTTACCATTTTCATAAACCAACATTCAACCGTTTAATTATGGAAAAAAGGGGTTCAAAGAAAAATTAAAACCAAACGTGCTCAAGTGGCATCTTCATTAAAACTAACTACCCAAAAGGAACCCAACCTCACCAAGCCATGCTCCTAAGCTACCTGTACCAATCAAAAGGCATCCAACAAAGAAACAAGTGGTAGCAACCTCTACGTGAGCCAAGAAGTTTTACACAACCAAAGAGAAAACAAACAATTCCCGTAAGGGTCATCCATGCAAATCATGATAATAGCATAGTCAAGAAAAACAAATAACATGATATCTTAATTTAATTCAATCATATAGTTTTCAACTTAACTCAACCGATTATCACATATAATTTAATTCTCCATTTATTATATGTGATATTTAATTCAACCGATTAACTATTTTGGGGTTCCTTAGGGAGAGACTACCCAACAACTTAACCTCGTTCACTACTCGTGTGCTCAGCCAGTTTAGTGCTCTAAGTGGCTCATGACTTCCACTCGAATACACCAACCCCAAGACTTCCACTTTCGTTACTCCGACTTGAAAAGTACATGTACTTTACGGTGTCATTTAGGATCGGTACAAATGATGCCAATTCCACCGATACACCTACTGATTCCCACATGATGTTTGATCCAACCTGTCACACCCCGAAACCGAAGGCGGAAACGTTCCGGGGCGGAGGACGTCATGTAAAGTATCACAACCAATGTACATAGTAAGCATAGTAAACACAACCATTACATTACATAAAAGTATTTACAGTTGTTTGAAAGCAAAGTAATACATGTTTTACATATACATTAGTAACAAAAGTAAAGACGAGACTGCTAAAATACTCCGTCTTCTCCAAAAGATTGTGGCATACCTGTCTAACGAGGACCTGAGAATACAAGCAGTTTTAAAATATATCAGCATAAAGCTGGTGAGTTCATAAGTGGTTTATTTCTGGTAAAAGAACAAGTTTCCTTTGGTTTTCTGAAAGCGTTGCTAACCAAGAAAATCCCATATTTTCTTATAAGAGAGTTTAGATATCCGTTTGTTAAACAGCCTGGTTAAGAGCAGTTAATTTATCCCTGGAAAACCCCTTATTTTCCTAAAAGTTGGTGGTCGGTTATCCATACACGAATGTCGAATATCTACTATACTTAACAAAAATTTTCTTTTCGAAACTCTAATTTCGCTCAGAGGAGTATATTAATAGACGCCTTTTCAAAATTCTGGTTTTACTCCGAGGAGGATATTAGACGAAATTTCGAAGCTCTGGTGACACTCAAAGACGTACCTTAGTTGTATTTTCGAAGCTCTGGTGCCATCCAAAGGCGTATAATGTTAGTAATAATCCTATTTTATGATTAGCATGAATCCTTCGTAAATTATAAAATATAACATAAATTATAAAATTTTATAATGAGATCCACAATTAGTCTGAAAGCTAACTCTGCAAGTTAAACGGTTGGCCAATACGGTTTCCAGTGTTAAAAGCATTCGAAATATGAAACATTTCAAATGAAATAATAAATTTGAGTACAAGATTTACTTGTACTTTTGCTTGTATTCCCCCGTGAAAACATTGAAAAACACGGAAAAAGGTGTAGGGGTATGAACTCACCAGTCGAGAAATGCGTCGGTTAGGATGCTAAGTGTCAGTTCATGGCTTGAATACATGCGAGGTTCCTATGTAATATGAAGAGATACATAATTGTATCTAATTAGACTTTCAACCACAAATTTAGTGACATAATACACTCTGAGACGCGGAAACACTTTATTTCAAGTGTTAGGGGTGATCCGGGTTGCATCTAAGGAGGTGTAAGGCCTAGATATGGAGTTTGCTCTTCAAGAGTAAACTCCTAAGGGAGTTTTCGGCCCATAGACCATATCCGTATGAGTTTACGGCCGTAAACACATGGATGGTGTGTTCTTGGATGCTTAATGGTCTTACAACACTTGTGGAATTAGGCTAGGATCAATTCTAAGGCATTGGAAGGGATTAAACCATCAAATGGACCATTATGGGGAGTTTACGATAGTAAACATAGAGTTTAGAGCCATAGACTCTTACTTACCCTTTTCTTTTGTGTTTTGGTGGTCCTAGGTTAAGCACAAGTGGTTCTACTCCAAAGTACAAGCCATGGAAGGAAGTTAGGGCGCCATTTGACCACTATTGAGGAGTTTACGGCCCAGGAACCATTCCTTGGGGGGTTTACGGTCGTAATCTCCTAAGTAGGTGGTTTCTCTCATGTTTAAGGTCCCTAACACAATGGAGGTTAGTTCTAGACATTATTCCAAGGCATAGGAGGTGTTTAAGGGGCATCTTAACACCTTAAATGGTGTTTACGGCCTTAGAAGGGGTGTTTACGGTCTAAGCATGATCTTGGGCCATAAACTCATGTTTACTCCCCATATGTTAAGTTTTTGGTGTTCTAAGTCCATTCATGTAAGCCCTTGAGTCATAACTAAGCTCCAGAAGTGGTTTGGAAGGGTTTTGGGGCTTCAAAACCCCATTTAAGGGTGTTTGCGGTTTGGGATTGTTCCTGGACCGTAAACACATGTTCTTGGTCCTTTTGGATGATTTAGACACAGATTTGAAGGATAAACAAGCTAAACTATCAGTTAGGAGGGATTACTTACCAATTTGGAGCTTAAATGGGTGATTTTTGGATCAAAGTTTGGGTTTGTAAAGAGAGAGAGTAGTGAGAGAGAGTGAAAAAACTTCAAATGAGATCCTCTCAACTTTATATATGGTTTTGAGTTTGAGACCCGGTGGAAATCTACCCGATACTGACGTTAGACGAGGCTTATGGTCGTACCCGATTTAGTTGTCGTAACCCGACGTGTTCGAAACTAAAAATTCTCCAATTAAAAATTGGGATGTTTTAACGTGTTTCAAATGGGTTTTCACACTCACGAGATCATAATAAAGGTCTCAATTTAATTAACTTAATCCAAAAGTTAATGGAAAAATTGGAATACAAACGGTTTTATTAACGGGAATGGTTTACGGTGATGGAATAAATTACGGGTTGTCACATTATCCCCCCGTTAGAGAAAATTTCGTCCCGAAATTTAGAATTAAGATACAAATCATGGATTTGGAAATAGATGCGGATATTTCTCTTTCATCGAGTCTTCGCACTCCCAAGTGAACTCGGGTCCCTGCTTGGCATTCCAGTGAACCTTCACTATCGGGATACGGCTTTGTTTCGTACGTTTTATCTCTCGATTCATGATTTCGATTGGTTCTTCCACGAAGTTCAGGTTTTCGTTGATTTCGATCTCATCAAGAGGGATCATGAGGGTTTCATCGGATAAACACTTTTTAAGATTAGAGACGTGGAAGACAGGATGTATGTTGCTAAGCTATTGAGGTAGTCGAAGTTTGTAGTCTACGGGACCGATCCTAGCGAGGATTTCGAAAGGTCCCATGTACTTCGGGTTAAGTTTTCCGCGCTTTCCAAAGCGTATCATGGCTTTCCAAGGTGAGACCTTCAACAGGACACGATCTCCAACAAAAGGGTACACCTTTCTGTGTCAGAGTAGTTAGGGGTTTGGCGATTCTGGAAAAATTTTGGGTGAATCTACGATAGTAGCCGGCAAGATGCAAGAATTGACGGATTTTTGTGGGTGTCTTCGGTGCCGACCAATTCTCTATCGCCTTGATTTTGGACGGGTCTACGTGTATACCCTCTTCGCTTACCACGTGACCAAGGAAAGCTAGTTTTCGAATCCAAAACTCGCACTTGGAGAATTTCGCGTACAGCTTCTCTGATCGAAGAGTTTCCAACACTAACCTTAAGTGTTGTTTATGATCTTCTTCGCTTCTGGAATAGACAAGTATGTCGTCAATGAACATGATGACGAACTTGTCCAGAAAGGGGCGACAAACCCGGTTCATCAGGTCCATGAACACTGCCGGTGCGTTGGTTAGATCGAAGGGCATCACTACGAACTCGTAGTGACCATATCGAGTCCTGAATGCTGTCTTGGAAACATCATTCTCATGAACTCGCAGCTGATGGTAACCCTGATCTAAGGTCTATCTTCGAGAAATAGCTGGCTCCCTGAAGTTGATCGAAGAGTTCATCTATTCGAGGAAGAGGATAACGGTCAACTTATTCAAATCGCGGTAGTCTACACACATCCGTAAGGATCCATCTTTCTTCTTCACAAATAGTACCGGGGCTCCCCAGGGTGAGGAACTCGGTCTGATGAACCCTTTACTAAGTAGCTCATTGAGCTGACTGGATAACTCCTGCATTTCTGTTGGAGCTAAACGATAGGGAGATTTGGCTAGAGGATTTGCTCCAGGAATTTGGTTGATGTGAAACTCGACTTGACGTTCGGGAGGAATTCCCAGCAGCTCTTCGGGAAAGACATCAGGAAAGTTACAAACTTCGGGGATGCTCTCGAGGTCTTTAACTTCCTATTTCTTGTTGATCACATGAGCTAGGAATGCGTGGCACTCCTTTCGCAGAAGTTTTTGGGCTTTGATGCATGAAACGATGCAAAGGTTGGAACCGGATTTATCGTTGTAGATCATGAGAGTCTGGCCAGAGGGGAGATTGAGATGGATGGCTTTTTCATAACAAAGGATATCGGCATGATTGGAGCTCAACCAATCCATGCCAATGATAACATCAAAGCTCTTTATGGAAACTGGCATTAGGTCAATGGGAAAAGAGTGATCATTTAGGGTAAGGGTACAGCCTATGAATATATCGTTAGCGTTCTCTTTCTCACCGTTAGCCATCTCGACGGTAAACGTTTCGGTTCCTATTTGAGGACTATGTTTAAGAAGATGTTTGAATGAATAGCTAACAAATTTTCTTTCAGCACCAGATCGAAAAGGGTTGCAAGCATAAGAGTTGTCGAGGAGGAACATACCTGTGGAAACGGTGAGATCGGCGACTACCTCATCTCGTCCCATAGTTAGAACTCTCCCGGTGTTTCCAGTTGTTGCTGCCTTGGGGCAGTTTCGGTTAAAATGCCTGACTTCACCGCAACCGTAGCAGGCCTGACCGACACCCGCTCTGGAAGCTTGATTGGTTGATTAGGTTGGTGTTCTGCAGTTTCGCGCAAGGTGACCCTCCTGGCCACAGTTTTTGCAAAATTTTTCACGAGATGGGCCAGGGATACGATGGTGGTAACTGCACCTGTTGCACCACGGGAGGGTACCAGTATATCCACTGGTAGGTGCTTGAGCTGAGTAACCGACGACAGAAATAACAGCAGGGGTAGCGTGGACTGCCACAGTTTGCTGCTTCTTCGAGGACTCCTGTGAAGACTGACTCTTCTTCTTCTTCAAAAATTTTCTTTTCTCACCATTCCTCTCTGTCGGTTTAGGAGTGGTGGCTGCTTCCTCAAGGTCATCACTATGGTCAACCAGAGTTTGCACTAGGCATTTGGCGCTGTCGTAGGTGTCTGGCTTTGTAGCCATGACATTACCCTTGGTTGGCTGGGCCAACCCCCATATGAACCTCTCAATCTTTTTTCTTTCCGAGGTAACCATACACGAATAGAGAAGCGCCAAGTCATCAAATCTGGAAGTGTAAGCGGTGATATCGGAACCCTTCATCTTTAGGTTTCAGAGTTCATGCTCTAGTTTCTACATTTCGCCCCGAGGGCAGTACTCCGCAAGTAGAAGTTCCTTCATGATCTCCCAACCCATAGCATTGGCTACAGTTAGGGTTAAGGATTTGACTCGGCCATTCCACCAAGTCAGGGCTTTATCAGTGAAAGTGCAAGCGGGGAACTTCACCTTATCAGTTTCAGAGCAGGTACAGATTTCGAAAATAGATTCAATTCTCTCGAACCATCGAGTTAGGGTAATGATACCTCCAGTGCCATTGAAGGGTGTGGCTTTTGCATTCACAAAGTCTTTGTAGGAACACTCCTTTCGGTGTCCCTGGTTACCTTCCTGGTTTTAGGGCTGAGTACCACCTCCTGGCCTGCCTGAACCACCGGGGTTCATTTGCGACATGGCAGCTGCCACAGCAGCAGTAACAGCTGCTTGGAACATGGTGGGGTCAAATGGAGAGGGAGGTAATGAAGGGGGAGGATTGTTATTCTTTGAGCTGGGTCTTTTCCTTGGAGGCATCTTGATCTAAAATGATCATGAAAGAGAGGTTGGTAAGTCCTCTAATTGGAATCGAGAGATATGAAACAAGATATATCTCATTATGGCAGATATAGAGTTCTACTTAAGCGATAAAACAGGAAAGAGCTATCAAAGCGGGTAAACTGTCGCTAAGGAAAGAATGAGTAGCAACACTCGGAATGAATTTCTACAACGTATTCGGCTTTGGCTAAAATACTCCTATAGTATTTTATGTATCGCTGCGACGATGACTCGTTATTTGGATATTAGGTAAGTTTTAGGCTTGCTGCACATCACAGTCACTCCCAAGCACATGTTGGCCGTGTCTCGAATGAATATAGTTGATCAGGCTATATTGACTCTAGACACGACTACATAACTGCCCAGGTTTAACCACAGTGCACAACACCCAATTACTTATGTTTTGTTCTACTCGAGGTTACGGTTTCTGGCGTTTAGGTATTCTTGTACACTTGGAGTAAAAATACTTATATTTTTAAAGTATACTTTTAGTTCAGAGCACTTCGTCCCCTTACTGTTTATAGTTATATACCATGTAAGGTTCAGTATACTTAGTTCACTATAAACAAGGGCTCTGATACCAATCTGTCACACTCCGAAACCGAAGGCGGAAACGTTCTGGGGCGGAGGACGTCATGTAAAGTATCACAACCAATGTACATAGTAAGCATAGTAAACACAACCATTACATTACATAGAAGTATTTACATTTGTTTGAAAGCGAAGTAATACATGTTTTACATATACATTAGTAACAAAAGTAAAGACGAGACTGCTAAAATACTCCGTCTTCTCCAAAAGATTGCGGGATACCTGTCTAACGAGGACCTGAGAATATAAGCAGTTTTAAAATATATCAGCATAAAGATGGTGAGTTCATAAGCGGTTTGTTTCTGGTAAAAGAACAAGTTTCCTTTGGTTTTCTGAAAGAGTTGCTATCCAAGAAAATCCCTTATTTTCTTATAAGAGAGTTTAGTTATCCATTTGTTAAACAATCTGGTTAAGAGAAGCTAAGTTATCCGAGGAAAAACCCTTATTTTCCTAAAAGTTGGTGGTCGGTTATCCATACACGAATGTCGAATATCTATTATACCTAACAAAAATTTTATTTTCGAAACTCTAATTTCGCTCAGAGGAGTATATTAATAGACGTATTTTCGAAACTCTGGTTTTACTCAGAGGAGCATATTAGACGAAATTTCGAAGCTCTTGTGACACTCAAAGACGTACATTAACTCTATTTTCGAAGCTCTGGTGCCATCCAAAGGCGTATAATGTTAGTAATAATCCTATTTTATGATTAGCATGAATCCTTCATAAATTATACAATATAGCATAAATTATAACATTTTATAATGAGATCCACAATTAGTCTGAAAGCTAACTCTACAAGTTAAACGGTTGGTCAATACGGTTTCCAGTGTTAAAAGCATACGAAATATGAAACATTTCAAATGAAATAATAAGTTTGAGTACAAGATTTCCTTGTACTTTTGCTTGTATTCCCCCTGAAAACATTGAAAAACACGGAAAAAGGTATAGGGGTATGAACTCACCAGTCGAGAAATGCGTCGGTGAGGATGCTAAGTGTCAGTTCAGGGCTTGAATACATGCGAGGTTCCTATGTAATATGAAGAGATACATAATTGTATCTAATTAGACTTTGAACCACAAATTTTGTGACATAATACACTCCGAGACGCGGAAACACTTTATTTCAAGTGTTAGGGGTGATCCGGGTTGCATCTAAGGAGGTGTAAGGCCTAGATATGGAGTTTTCTCTTCAAGAGTAAACTTCTAAGGGAGTTTTCGGCCCATAGACCATATCCCCTTGAGTTTATGGCCGTAAAATCATGGATGGTGTGTTCTTGGATGCTTAATGGTCGTACAACACTTGTGGAATTAGTCTAGGATCAATTCTAAGGCATTGGAAGGGATTAAACCATCAAATGGACCATTATGGGGAGTTTAAGGCATTAAACGTAGAGTTTACGGCCGTAAACTCTTACTTACCCTTTTCTTTTGTGTTTTGGTGGTCCTAAGTTAAGCACAAGTGGTTCTACTCCAAAGTACAAGCCATGGAAGGAAGTTAGGGCACCATTTGACCACTATTGAGGAGTTTACGGCCCAGGAACCATTCCTTGGGGGTTTACGGCCGTAATCTCCTAAGGAGGTGGTTTCTCTCATGTTTAAGGTCCCTAACACAATGGAGGTTAGTTCTAGACATTATTCCAAGGCATAGGAGGTGTTTAAGGGGCATCTTAACACCTTAAATGGTGTTTACGGACTTAGAAGGGGTGTTTACGGTCCAAGCATGATCTTGGGCCGTAAACTCATGTTTACTCCCCATATGTTAAGTTTTTGGTGTTCTAAGTCCATTCATGTAAGCCCCTGAGTCATAACTAAGCTCCAGAAGTGCTTTGGAAGGGTTTTGGGGCTTCAAAACCCCATTTAATGGTGTTTGTAGTTTGGGATTGTTCCTGGACCGTAAACACATGTTCTTGGTCCTTTTGGATGATTTAGACACAGATTTGAAGGATAAACAAGCTAAACTATCAGTTAGGAGGGATTACTTACCAATTTGGAGCTTGAATGGGTGATTTTTGGATCAAAGTTTGGGTTTGTAGAGAGAGAGAGAGAGTAGTGAGAGAGAGTGAAAAAGCTTCAAATGAGATCCTCTCAACTTTATATATGGTTTTGAGTTTGAGACCCGGTGGAAATCTACCCGATACTGACGTTAAATGTGGCTTTTGGTCGTACCCGATTTAGTTGTCGTAACCTGACGTGGTCGAAACTAAAAATTCTCCAATTAAAAATTGGGATGTTTTAACGTGTTTCAAATGGGTTTGGACACTCACGAGATCATAATAAAGGTCTCAATTTAATTAACTTAACCCAGAAGTTAATGGAAAAATTGGAATACAAATGGTTTTATTAACGGGAACGGTTTACAGTGACAGAATAAATTACGGGTTGTCACACGACCACACCGTAAAGCCAACACCACTCCAGTTCCCGTACATCGAGGTGCACACGAACCACGTGTCACACGACCATCTAGAAAAGTTCATGTAACTAATCACCATTATGGCTTAAGCTCTTTCAACCTTTTAGACTTGCAAGGTTCTACCCATGTCACCGTTATACCCCGCAAAAGCATGCATGCACCATAATAATCATATTACTCTTACAACTTAAACGAGTAATTATCATGTAGTGAAGTTCATTAAGATGTCACCATACAATAGCATATAACTACAAATTCATGAAACACCATATCTGCATGCAATTTACAACGTTCACATAACATGAATATGACCATAACAACTGATACCAAGGAATTACCACACATAAGATGCAAAAAACATATTTTCAATAATTATCACAAAAATCTAGCATGAATCCTAATTTGCATCAACAATCCACCTATGAGATGTGGTTTTCGGTTATGTACTAAAGTCAACAAAATTGTCGACTCACCTTATGTTTGAAGTGAGTTCTTCTTTTTAATTCAAGCCTTGACTCTTCTTGAAGTTGTCAAGTTTTCACCTAATAATCACACATACCAAGCAATCATCAAAATGGGGTCCAAGTTTCATTAACACCTTTAATTTCTTAATGGGTTACATATTTTTTTTAAGTTTCACAGCTTGACCACTGTTCAATATTTTGGTAATAAAACAGAATCTGTAACTCCGATTGAGCTGAATCCAAACTTTTTGAAAACTAGACTCGATTTCCTACATTTTATACAGAGATAGGCAACCATCAATTCTGCTCAGATTAGAAGATACAGCCCTTGAAAGATAGGGAAAAGTTGCTGTGTAGATTTCCAATAATTGCCAAAAATCACCATATGATTTATGACTTGGACAAAAGATTAAAGAAACACGAATTAACACCAAAAGCTTGAATGAAGGTATTAAAACATAAATTAAGTGGTTTATGAAAAGACTAAGAATTAACTAAAAGGTGATTGAAAGTAAGATGCCCTAATGCACCAACACCAAAAATCTACAAACACCAATAAAGACTTCTTTTAGTTCAAATCAAGATACATGTAGGGATGGACTTTGAGTGAACTTTAGACACACATTATGCGGTTTTCAAGTTTGTTGTTTCAGCCTCGAAGTCATGGTTTTGAAGACCAAAAACACAAACAGTACTACCAAGAGTTGTGAGGACTTTCAAGCTAGACTTTTGACAATCTTGGTTTGTCCAAACAACAACATAATTATCTACATATCACGGACTCTAGGGGCTGTTTTGAGGATCTGATGGAGAGTTCAAAACATTATTTTTATGAAGAAAGTTTGTGACACCCAAGATCAGAAAGGCCAAGAAAAGGAAAGAAACCCTAAGTCAAGGAATGGACTCGTCGAGCCCAGGGAGGAACTCGACGAGTCGGAGCGGGATCCGGGGGATCGAGTAAGTGACCAACTCGGCGAGTTGGGTCTGAACGAGGAAACCCTAATTTCGGGACTTGGTACCCTATTTAAGCATCTTATTCTTTTCCCTAGGGCTCATTTGCAGCCCTATATTTCAGAACCAGAAACCCTAAGCCTCCATTGTTGCTCATTCAAGCTTTCTTGCCATTTTGGGTGATTTGAAGGAAGAAGGAAGAAGGCACACATTGGGGATTCAAGAACTGGCAGTAGATCCAGAGTTTGTGAGGTCTTCCAGAGCATTTGAAGGTAATGAGTCGCCACCTTCCCTCTTTTGCATATAGATCAACCTTTATCATGGGGTTTGGGGCTTTTAGGACAAGTTTATGAACCATTTCGAGTTAGAAGCCTAGATCTGAAGTTGCTACTTCAGATCTATGTCTATCTTGGCCTAGAGAATCATAAAGCATCGGTCTATTGGTTGATTGTTGAGCCCCTTTGTCTCAAACCCTAATTTATAGTGTTTTGAGCCTAGATCTCGTTAGCTACACGTAAAGTTTGCCACTTTACGTAAGGAATAGGCTTTAGAAGAGTGGATCTACAGCTTGGAGTCCATGCATGACTCAAAAGTCCTCTGCATGTATGTTGATCTGAATGGACTCGGCGAGTCCTTCGAGTGGACTCGGCGAGTAGCATGAAGATGAGGAGGAACTCGACGAGTGGGATGAACAACTCGTCGAGTCGGATGAAGTTGGGCATGAACTCGGCGAGTTGGAAGAACAACTCGACGAGTTGGTTGAAGATTGCCTTGGGATCGGCGAGTCTATTCTTGGACTCGGCGAGTCAGGTCGCAGAACCCCAAACCCTTCGAGTTTAGACTCGAATCAGTGAGTCGGGTGGAGACTCAGCGAGTTGGACAGGTCAGGACTCGGAAATAGTTGGACTCGGCGAGTCATGGACTGACTCGGCGAGTCGAGTCGCAAATAGAAAGACCCTGAACATATGAACTCGGCGAGTCATTAGGTGGACTCGGCGAGTAGGGTTGACCTGGAAGGTTGACTTTGACCAGGACTTTGACTTTGACCAGAGTTGACTTAGTTGACTTTTAGAGGACTGTCAGACTAAGTGTCATATTGATATTGGTAGCTCGGAGAGCTGGAGGAGCAGCGGCTCAGGGGATTGTCGATCAGCAACCAGAGGATTATCGGCGGAGCTTAGTAGTTCAGGTGAGTTTCCTTCCAGTAGGAACGGGTCTAAGGCCACAATGCCGGCCCGTTTAGCTAGCAGTAGTTTCCGGATTTTAGTCTGATGCAGTAGTTAGTATGTTTGATGCCTTCGTGGCTCAGACAGGATTTATGTGTTATGTGTTCTGGGCTACCGCCCGATGCAGTATGCAATATATGTGTGTTCATGCTAGTTGCTATGTTTATGTTATGTTCTGCTCAGTTAGTCCAGACTTCGGTCCAATGCAGGGGACAAGGTCCCAGTCAGTTTCCGGACTTCGGTCCGACGCTGGGGCAAGGCCCCAGTTAGTCCGGACTTCGGTCCGATGCAGGGGCAAGGCCCCAGTTAGTCCGGACTTCGGTCCGATGCAGGGGACAAGGTCCCAGTCAGTTTCCGGACTTCGGTCCGATGTAGGGGGAAAGGCCCCAGTTAGTCCGGACTTCAGTCCGATGTAGGGGGCAAGGCCCCAATTAGTCCGGACTTCGGTCCGATGTAGGGGACAAGGTCCTAGTCAGTTTCCGGACTTTGGTCCGATGCAGGGGGCAAGGCCCCAGTTAGTCCGGACCTCGGTCCGATGCAGTGGGCAAGGCCCAGTATGTGTTTTATATGTTATTGTATGGTATGTGGTAGTTTGGGGGAGCTCACTAAGCTTCGTGCTTACGGTTTTCAGTTTTGGTTTCAGGTACTCAGTTTTCAAAAGAGGAGCTCGGAGAGATTGCAGTGCACACACCATAGTCAGTTAGCCTGTGAAATGTTTTACTCTAATAATGAGATTATGTTTTGAATCTAATACTCGAAAGTTATGTTATGACTTATGATACGTTTTTATAAATATGGGTTTTAGTAATGTTTTAAAAAGAAATTTTTAGTCATGATTTTTGGGTCGTTACAAAGTTCTTACACAAGAATGTACACGTTTTGGTGATTCAAGAATCAATAGGCAATTTCATGAAAAGAAAAACAATTCAATCCATGATTTCACTCAATTCATCAAGCGTGACTTCAATTAATTCATCAAACAGTAGGAACAAACGAATATGGATTGAGGTGAAAGAGTGCATGATCAAAAACACAAGTGGAAGATGATTAAACTCTAACGTAACAAGAAATTTGAATCTAATTGAGGTATGAACTTCAAAGAAAGACAAATTCAAGGGATTACCAAGAACTATGTTTGATTCCTAGCCTCAATTGAAACCACCCCCACCGTATTCTGCCTCCTGTGGATCAACCTCCACCAAAATCGCAGGTCTCTACTTTTTTTCCACGTCGATGCTCACACTTCCAAGGTATCGTCGATCTCCCTTGCTCAATCCACCACCATCGATTTTTTTTCCTGTTGACGTCCAGCAAGTACCGAAGGCCGGAGGTGGGTTCAAGTTCGCTTCTTATTTCGCACGAGATAAGGGAAACGGATGAGGGACTAGAATTGGTTCCATCCCTCGGGGGTTATACACGATTTTCACCTTCCAACCCCTAGAATTTCGATTTTTTAGCACCTTTTAACCCTAACCCTAGGAAAGTGGAAAATACAACTTTCTTTTTATGACACTTAACCCCTCAACTTGATTTACATCCTTCCGTGAATTATAATCACCTAATTAAATTATTTCACCCTAAATTTTTATTATATTTTTTTACTAAATATTATTTAATTTATTTTATTCTATATCCTTAAAATCGAAATATCTTTACAACAATTAATTTTTGAGTGACGGGAAGCTAATAGAATTAACAGAAGAATTTTCGGATCGTTACAGATGAGGATTTCCAGGTTTTGTTCAAGAGTATGGCTGGAATAATGGTGGGAAAAAGGATGATGATTGACTAGGTATGGGGGAATAGTGGTTGGGTATGGCTTTTGAGTGAGTGTGGGAGGTTGCTTGTGTTCTTGTACAAAGGATAAGTCAACACTCCACCTACATAACTCACCTACTATATTTCATTCTTAAATAAAGATTTCCATAAAAATGTGCTTAGATTATGGAAATATGGGGTCTTATATGTCAAAATATAAGTTTGGGTGAAAATCTCGCGTTAAAATCACAAAAAACGGGCTTAAAACGCAAAAATGGTCAAAACCGGGAAAAACAGGCGAAAATCTTAAGTCTGGGCGGGAGGTTCGGTCCCTGGTACTTAGAACCGAGAGTAGGGTTCAGCTCCTTAAGCTGTGCATCTTGGAGAGAAGGTGAAGGCTTGGACCAAAGATAGTCCTCTTGGACTGAAGGTGGCCTCTCGGACCGAAGGTTACTTTCGGTTCCTTAGTAGTTTCGGTTCAAGAGGTTTCGGTTCGTTAAGAGAGGTTCGATCCCTAAGAAGGTTCGACTCTAAGAGGGTGTTTTTCATGATTTCTTCCCATTTCGAGTGATTTTTGACCAGGTTAAGGGTCGGGATGACTCGAATGACTATAAAAAGTTGAGAGAGATTTTGAGAGAGATTTGGGAGAGATTTCACATACTTGGAGAGATTTGGGAGAGATTTCACATACTTGGAGAGATTTCTCATTCCGAGAGAGATTTGGGAGAGATTTCACATACTTAGAGAGATTTGGGAGAGATTTCACATACTTGGAGAGATTTCTCATTCAGAGAGAGATTTGGGAGAGATTTCACATACTTAGAGAGATTTGGGAGACATTTCACATACTTGGAGAGATTTGGGAGAGATTTGTTTTGTGACTTTTTTGAGTGTTTGGCTTAGTAACGCAAGGTCCGTAAACCCCGTTTATCCATGTTTAAGAGTCTTACACACCCCTGAAGGGTATGTAATAGTGTTTTATCGCTTTGCTACCTCACTTACCCCGATTAGGGTTTAAGAAATCTAAAAACACAAACTTTTCAAGTGATGATTTCTTATTAAAATAGTGAGTTGTACAGTAATTACATAAAGTGAACCCTAGTATACAAGGGTTAGTAGAGTTGACCGGTTTGACTTGTTGACTTTATTTGACTTTGAGTTGACCAGAATTTGACGGTTGTCACATCATCCCCCTGTTAGAAGGAATTTCGTCCCGAAATTAGCTTTTTGACTGGGACTTCAAGAATTTGGGAAGAGATGTGGATACTTTTGTTTCATCTGATCCTCACATTCCCAGGTGAATTCGGGTCCTCGTTTGGCATTCCAGCGAACCTTCACAATAGGAATATGACTTTGCTTTGTCTTTTTGATCTCTCGATCCATGATTTCTACCGGTTCTTCCACGAAGTGGAGACTCTCGTTAATTTCAATTTCGTCGAGTGGTATCATGAGGGTCTCGTCGGATAGGCACTTCTTTAACTTTGATAGGTGGAAGGTAGGGTGTACATTATTAAGTTCCTGTGGTAGTCGGAGTTTGTACGCCACGGGACCAATCCTGGCAAGGATTTCAAACGGCCCGATGTACCTAGGGTTTAGCTTCCCACGTTTACCAAAACATATCAATACCTTCCAAGGAGAGACCTTTAATAGCACACGGTCTCCAACCTGGAACTCCAAAGGTTTGCGTCGTTTATCGGCATAACTCTTTTGTCGGTCACGAGATGCTTTCAGTCTTTCTCATATTTGAACGATCTTTTTTGTGGTTTCCCTTATGATTTAAGGACCAATGAGGGCGCTATTTGGGACTTGTCCCTTGGCTAGTTGAGTGTCCCCCACTTCGGTCCAACACAGGGGTGATCTACATTTACGACCATATAGAGCTTCGAATGGAGCGGCTTGATGTTGGTATGATAAGTGTTATTGTAAGAGAATTCGATGAGTGGTAAGTGGGTATCCCATACTTTACCAAAATCTATTACACAAACACTCAGCATGTCTTCAAGTGTCTGAACGGTTCTTTCGCTCTGTCCGTTGGTCTGTGGGTGGTAGGTTGTACTCATGTCCAGCCTAGTCCCCAGGATTTTTGTAAAGACTGCCAAAACCGTGAAGTGAATCTACTATCTCTGTCAGAGATAATGGATATTGGCACCCCATGCAGTCGTACTATCTCATTAATGTAGGTCCTGGTCAGTTTCTCCATCTTGTCAGTCTCCTTGATCGGTAGAAAGTGCGCGGATTTGGTTAGCCTGTCAACAATTACCCAAATGGTATCCATTCCACTCGTCGTCTTGGGTAACTTGGTTATGAAGTCCATAGTTATCCGTTCCCACTTCCATTCGGGGACTTCTGGTTATTGCAGTAAGCCTGTCGGTTTTTGGTATTCCACTTTCACCTTGGCGCAAGTCAGACACTTGCCCACGTAAGTAGTAATCTCCGCTTTCATGTTTAGCCACCGGTACACCTTTGGTGAATCTCTCTCTCTCTCTCTCTCTATGATCTCTCTTAATTTCATTGAAATCGTGCGTTACGTTTTTGATTTGTGATCATTTAACTCGTTGGATCAAATATTTCTTGAAAAACCCATTTCTAAGTAGTAATCTCCGCTTTCATGTTTAGCCACCGGTACACCTTTGGTGAATCTCTCTCTATGATCTCTCTTAATTTCATTGAAATCGTGCGTTACGTTTTTGATTTGTGATCATTTAACTCGTTGGATCAAATTTTTCTTTAAAAACCCATTTGTTGTGATCCAATTATTTCTTTTTTATCAAAGTCCGATCTAATCTCATATTTGTTTGGTTGATTTGATTTTAAATATGCAATAGTCCAAATTTTGATTCAGATCTTGCTCAAAAATTGAGTCCACTTATTGTTCGAAGTCCATAAAATTCATTTCAACCAAATTCGAATGTTACTGTTCATATTATTAAATTGGTTATCTTAAGCCCAAGTGATCATAATGTGTTACTGTTCACAATTCTTGAACGCATACGTTTTTGTTATTTGATCCAACATTTTGAAACGAAAAGCCCATTCATCAAAATCATATATACGATACGATCGTTTCGTCATATACAAGTTGTACATTGACACTCCAAGCATTGCTTCATCGTTCTTTACCGATTTTGATTGATCACTTTTATCGTTCTTAAGTTCAGATTTAGTTTTACTGATTTTAATCGATCGATTGGTTTTGAGATTCGATTTCAAATGAATGGCATATGATGAAATCGATTTTGGTCAAGCTAAAATTTGAAAAACGTCAAATTGTGCCTTTGATTTTGATAAAGTCGATCAAGAACGCTTAAAGGTTTTGAAGAACAGTGAAGCAATCTCGTTTTGATCTAAAAATTTGTAGAGAGATTCATCAATTTCGTGTTTTTCTACAATTGATTTCGAAAAGTCAAAGTGAAGAAAAGTCAAATTCTTTTTGAAATTGATGAATCGGTGTATTGGAGACTGAAATTGGTTAATACAAATTATTTCGAGGCTATTTATCTCGAAATCTTGTTTGATTTTGGATTCAATTTCAAATATTGTTGGATATATGTTTATGATGCCAAAAACGAGAGAATGGGAACGAAGAACTGTGAGAATGATTATTTGGTGTCGATTGGATTTCGAATGGTTAAGTTGGAGTCTATGTTCGTTAATTGGAAATCGATCATGAGTTAGGTCAAGAATCGATGATTTTGAGACTTGTTGCTGAGTAATCAAGAACGAACGGTCAATGTTCGTTTGTTTATGGGTTTGGGTTGGGGATAACCGAACCTTTGATTGTGAACGAATGATCGAATGAGATGCAATGATTGAGACTTGTAAAGCAAAGGACTGATGTTTTGGTTCAGAGTGATGAAGAACGAAATGGGTTATTAAATTGTAATCGAACAATTGATTTGTTAAAAGACGAAGTTGATTTCGATTTTGGTTGTAAACTGAAAGCAAAGAATGTTTGGGTAATGGTTTTGATAATGATTGAACGAAGGGGAGAAAGAGTGAATTTGTAAGAAGGGTAGGCTAAGGATTTCATACGAAGAAATGAAATTTTCTTATGATTGGTTAAAAATTTCGTATGTTTTAAAGAAAAAGGAGAAAGTTTCAAAAACAGCCCCCAACCTTTCGAATGTTTGGCAACTTTGACAATTGGGGTTACTCTCGTATAGTTTGCACAATGCTTCCTATAAATTGAAGAAGAAAAGCAAAAGTTTTGAAAACAACCCTTGAACCTTCGAATATTTGACAACTTGGTCATTTATCTAAATTTTCGAATTTTTGACACTTTTCACCCAATTTCGAAAATTGGCTGAAGTTTAGTATGTTTGGGGTATTCTTGGTATGATTGGGAGACAAAAGGGCAGAATTGTCGAAAATAGTCCCTGAGGTTTCGAACATTTGGCGGTTCATACCTAAATTCAAGAAAATACTGTGTTTGCTGAAAATTGAAGAATATGCATTTCAAGCCCCTGCAGTTTATGCAAATTGACGCTTTCTACCCAGCTTTGGAAAAGGGGGAGAGTTTTGCATATTTTGCTGTTTTGGGCGCACCGGGTCACTGCAGAATTTTGAAATTGACAAGTTCTACCCATTTTTGAGAAATTTTGTCAAAGACGATCCGTGAACGAAGCTAAAAATTGAATATTTTTTGGATTTTCCGGATTAAAGCGCAAAGTTTATGCCACATGTTAAGGGGGAGTTTTGACACGAAAAATTCCGAATACAGCACGTTCTCTTTCCTTGGGAGTTTTATAATCAAATTTTGATTATAAAAAGGGGGAGAAGTTTATACAGAAATTCGAACTTGAATTTTTCATATTACGCGGATTTGAAGACCGAAATGATCTTGAAGTTTTGAAGCTGACGGAATGATGCAATTGGAAGTTCGGAAATGATTTATTTTCGAAATAGGTTTGGAATTATTGAAGATTTTTGGGGTGGGTTTTTATGCTCAACTTTAGGGTGATCGATTTGGAGTTTGAGAAGCTCGTGATCATTCGTTGATGCTCGGATTGTATGGTCTCACATCCTAGAGCCCAAATTGAAGAATCATGGAAGAATTGAAGATTGAAGTTCGTTTCGACATGTGTCACCTTTGAGGCTCGAACCGCGTAGTTGCTTGATTTTGGAAGATTTGAAATGGGTCATCCATTCCTAACTTTGAGGGGGAGAATGTTGGGATGCAAAGTTCTTCATGTATGACTTTGTAGATGGTTTGACTTATGTAGACCTACTTGCATGTGGTGCATTAGCCTTATGACTAATGAGTATTAGAGAGTGAGAGAGAGAGACGTGTAAACACCTCTATATAAGGTGGGTTCTTACCACTTGTAGAGGTGTGCTTAAGAGATGTAGTTCATAGTGATTATTGAGTGAGATATTTTTGAAGTTCTAGACTAGTTCCCTTTTTTGTACTCATTTACTATGATCGAATATATCATTTAGCACCCAAATCACCATGTTGATTGTGCAATCTTTAACTCTGCATGTAAAACCATGTTCTTATGTCACTACAAGTATCGAGTTTTGTGTGCTTCATTCATGATTATGTCTCAGAGACCACCGAACTTCGGTGTCCAGATTCGGTTCATGAGGTAACGAGCTTCGTCGTCTTTGACTTCTAGATTTTTGTGACAACCCGAAATTTCCATTCTGTACAAACAATATCACTTCAATAGAAGTTATAGCAGTCACAGTTAATTTTCAGACTTTTTCGTGTAAGTTGAGTAATTCAGGGTTTACACTTCAGGAGATATCAGGAGAGTGGATGCACTAGGGTTTAGTGCAACACTATTATTCCAACACTCTGTTATATGAGAAATCATTTCTGGAATAAAAATTATTTTCTGCCAAAAATATCTAAGGACTATAAATAGAATTCTGAACCAAATTCATTATTTATTCGCAATTCCAACTAGAGAAAAGCCATTTTCTCTCTCACGGATCTTCGGGTTTTTATCCCAAATCATGAGTACCGCTCTCTAGTAGTGTTATAAAGCTTAAAATGTGTTCACAACATATATTACATAGCTAAATCACTAGATTTAGGAGTTTACTCCCCAAGGTGTTCTTGGGCGGTAAACTCCCGAAACAAAGCCTAGACCTTCCCTTGTGTTATGCTACTGCCTTGGACACATATAGAAGTGTATTAGGGACAAGAAAACAACCAAGAAACACAAACACATGGGAGTTCACGGCCCAAGATGATCTTGGACCGTGAACTCCAATAACTTGGATCAAAGGGTGCTTTTAAGGCACCTAAAGCCTTGGACATTTACTAGGAATTGTTCCCACTTAAATCCAGAACCAAAACACAGCAAAATCCCCTTTCAAAGTGATTTCATGGCCCTAATAAGGTTCTTGGGCCGTGAACATCAAACAAAGGCACCAATGTTTCCCTAAGGCCTTCATATGCTTGGAATAAAAGTCTAGAACCTATACCACTTGTGCAAGAGACTTGAAAGCATCAAAAACACCCATCCTTAAGAGTTTACGGCCGAAACTCTAAAGGAAATGGCCTTAAGGCCGTAAACTCCTCAAAGGAGTGTCTCTATGCCTTAAACCCTTCCAAGAATTGAACCACCAAGTTGGAATAATTCTAGGGATCATTTAGAACTGCAAAACACAAAATACCACCAAGCTTAGGAGTTTACGGTCGTAAACTCAATAGTTTACAACCGTAAACTCCATGTGTGATGCTATATGGAGAGTAAACTCATATATAGGGTCCTTTGGAAACCTAAACCGAAGTACCTTGTCCCACAATAGCTTAGATGCAATCCTTAGGGATTAAAACACTTATATAAAGTGTTTATTATGTTCTAGGATGTCTTAACATTATCAATTAGTAATTTGAGACTAATTGAGTGCATATAGGTGTGATTATATGTTCATTAGGATCATAGTGTGTGTACAAGTCCTCACTTGACACCTAACAATCCTACACCGTCTAGTTCATCCGAACCACCATCTACAGGTGAGTTCATACCCCTAATCAATGTTTAAATGATTTTAAATGCTTTAATGGGGGGGGGGGATACAAGTAGAAAACAACATGTTATTAAATCATCTATATGTATTTTATAACTGTGTTTTCATTCAACAGATTTCACATACTACAAAATGTGATGCATGAAATGGTTTTCTAGCTTTAAAATACTTTGTTATCAAATGTATTACTTTTGAAATGTTTATCAAAATGACATCAAGTCACTTTTATATTTGTTCAAAACCCTTAGATGCTTACAAAACCATTTTACATTCTTGAACTAAACTATGCATATACACTTATATTTTTATATATGTATTGATGTTATAGTTTACAACTTTCATTTAGTTTCTCACACCCTTGAGTAGTAAGAGTGTATAAACCTACTTGAACAACCAATTACCTCTCAGTAAATTATCATAGGGATAACTTGAAGATATCAAACATTATTCCTATTACAAGGAATCACACAAGAGTCAGTTCATTCATGAGTCTATACCAGTACATTACCCGATACATGAGTACATTTACATATGATTACATGATACATGAGTACGTTTACATATGCTTACATGATACATGAATACGCTTACATGAACACATTACATGAGTACCTTGACGTAGATACATTTACCTGTGTATATTAACATGAATACTTGTATCTCGAATTGCGAGGATGATTTATTAGTACCTTCTGTGTAAATCTGCCTGCCTATCCCTCATACCTCGGGATATCTAGACAGGACCTTATCCCTAGTACCTCGGGATATCTAGACGGGACCCTATCCCTAGTACCTCGGGATATATGGACGGGACTAACCATTCCGGAACCCATCTGTTAGCAACAGTGGGTGATGAACATCTACGGACGTCTAAGGTTATCACTTATAATAGATAGATTGATATCGGAACTAACCATTCCCCCATCCTACTGTTGCAACAGAGGATGAGATGAAATTCTTCGGATGATCATTAGGTTACCACTTATATTAGGAGTCGGCTACGGGACTAACCCTTCCTCCAACCTGTAGCTGCTACAGAGGACAATTGGACCATCTTCGGAGGTTCATTAGGTTATATATGTCGTGTTAGCCCCAACACCTCGGGATGACATTTACATACGTCGTGTTAGCCCTAGTACCTCGGGATAACACTTACTTTAGTATATTTTCCTATTTACTTTATTTTGTGATATATTAACATAAACGATGAGTTAGACTAATTACTGTTCGTAGTAGTCGAAAAGAAGGAAAAAATATCATTTTACTTATAAAACATCCGGGTCTTGGTAGAAGACTACATTGTCATAACAAAACATTCGGGTCTTGGTAGAAGACTACATTGTCATAACAAAACATTCGGGTCTTGGTAGAAGACTACATCTCAAACTGATAGAAAATAAGGGATTTTCTAGGGCTTTTCATACTTACATCAACATTTTCATTTAAAGGTTTACATGACTTTTAAAACAGCTTTTAGTAAGCAAGACAATGACACTTAAATACTTATGGATTCACCAACTTTAAAGCTGATACTCTCTTTCAAAATAACTTGTATTCTCGGGTCATCAGTAGACAGGTACGGTGGCCATGTTTTGAGAAGACGGAGCAAACAAGTCTCGTCTTTTATTTTGATTGTATATTTTTGGTGTCTTATTACAATGAAAGAACACACATGTATTCAAACTTTACTTATAAAGCAATGGATGATGTTGTTGCTTGTTTACTATTTTACACTGTTGTGATACTGTACATGACGTCCTCCACCCCTGAACGTTTCCACCGTTCGTGGTTTTGGGGTGTGACAGATTGGTATCAGAGCATTGTTTATAGTGAATAAAGTATATCAACCCATAAAAGATATACTAACTATAAATACATGGGGATTAAAACACTCTGTCTAAGAGTTATACTTTTAAATAATAAAATATTTAAGTTAGTATACGTGCCTGCATTGATACTAAAATCAGTGTCACAATGACAAGAACAAAAGTATTACGATTGTTGAATATCACAAGTAAGCCTGGGGATATATGGTCAGTCTTGGGAATGGCATAGCCTGATCAACTATGCTGGTCCGAGGAGTGATTAGCATATGCCCAAGAATGGTTGTGATATGGCAACAAGTCTAAAAACTTACCAACACAACCATAAAGAAATACCATAGGGGTATTTGGTCTTAGTGTAATTATCTTAGTCGGTTCGTCTATTTAGCTATTTCTTATATCCCTTTTCTCGCGTAGATTTTAATGGCTGGATTTCACCACGGCGATCCGTACTTCCCGAACCAAGGCAATGCTGGTTGGCTAGAGGCAGAACCAGAAGATGATCACCCAATCCCTTTGGATGATCACCATGCTGAGGGTTTTTCCGATAATTCTGACTCAGAGCCTGAAGTCAACAACCTACCCCTAGGGGCTTAAAATCCAAACCCCCGTCCCGCGTTTCACGGACCCACACCTCTATGGGCCACTAACTTGACTAGATGGAGTTAGGAACAAGGTCAGCCCATTCCCTACAATGGAGACCGAAGTTTCTACAACCTCACTGAAGGAGGTTCTGCTGACAGGGTCCTACCCATCATGGTTTGTAGAATTTCCAGAAAAACGATACTGGGTCAGGTAACTATTGATCGGGTCGTGGAGATTGAAGCCAACTCTGGCGTTAACACTGTCCACATTCGCCAACTAGAGTCTGCTCATGAAAGGACTCTGGTCTGCAATGCAAATCTGCAGAGGGAACTTGCTGAAACTCAAGCTGAAGTTAGGGAACTTCGAGCTCAGCAAGTGAGAGCTGACAGGAGTATGAGGGACATGGAATGTCTACTGTCGGGATCAAGAACTCATGCTAGCAGTTCTCGTCGCCGATAGAATCTCGTCGGCTCTTCTTTTGGATATAACCTAGTTTATGTAAAACTTTGGTCTAATTTCCTGTCTTTATAAATCTTAGACCTGTTAGGTCTTGATCTAGTCTTAATTCTGTCAAAAATTTCCATCTTGGTTGATGTAAGGCCTACTCCTAGGCCAATCTTTCCCAAACTTTTTACATCTGTAATTCCAGTATTATTGACAGATATCTAATCATATGGAAATTATTATCCAAATACTGTTATCTTCATTTAGTCATACTATTCCTTCTGTTGTTGGGCTATGGGGAGTTAGTCCATGAGACACATTCATTAATCATTTATTCTTATCCATGTTGTCATCTTTTAAACGTATAGTTAAAGATGCCGCCACGCAGAAATACAAGGCGTAACCCAAACAACGAAACACCAATACCACCACCTGCACCACCACCTGAACCTCTTCAACCACCTAACCCCTTCGATGCCAATATGTTCCAGGCAGCTTTCACAGCAGCAGTTGCAGCTGCTGTGTCAGCAATCAACGCTCCTATCCCTAGTGGATCAGGAACAGGTGCACCCCCCTCGAACCACGGCGAAAGCCATGGACACCCTCGGGAATGCACCTACAAGGACTTCACGAACGCCAAACCCCGCAGCTTCAATGGAACTGGGGGTGTTACGGTGTCGAGACAATGGATTGAAAAGATGGAATCCGTCTTTGAAATTTGTGCTTGCCAGGAGGGCAACAAGGTCATGTTTGTAGCTTGTACCTTCTCTGACAGAGCACTAAGATGGTGGAACAGCCATGTTAATTATCTGACTTTGGTGGTGGCGTATTCCATCAGCTGGGAAAAGTTGAAAGACATGCTGATGAAAGAATACTGTCCTCGAGGCGAAGTACAAAAACTCGAGCAAGAATTTTGGGGTCTTCAAGTTGGATCCGACATCACGACCTACACAAATAGGTTCTGTGATCCGGCAAACCTATGCCCTGATATGGTTGCTCTTGAGAGCAAAAAGATAGAGAGATACATCTGGGGGCTGTCGCCCCAGATCCAGTCAAGTGTGATCGCTTCCAGGCCTATTACCTTCGATAGTGCCAAGGACAGTACAATCTCTCATCGATCACTGGAAACCTCAGAACCCAACTATCCCTACACTGGTACCACAAAAGTCCAACCCCGACCACAACAGGAAGGGGTGGAATAAGAGGAAAAGAGGGGCTTCGCAAGGATCCTCCAAGAAACAACTTGTGGCGATCAATGCTGCCACAGTGACTCCCATTGTCCCTACGAACCCCTTACCAGCAAAAACTTATGCTGGGACTCTTCCGAAGTGCAACAAATGCAGCTTCCACCACCACGGAACTTGCAAGGAGATGCAGTGCTCTAACTGCAACAGGAAGGGGCATACAGCCATTACTGCAAGGCTCCAACAACTCAGGCCGCCCAGGTTCCTAACGCTGGTAGGGGCCAAGCTTGCTACGGCTGTGGCGAAGTGGGCCATTACTAGAGGAACTGCCCTAAAGCAGGGATGGCTGGAGGAGTAGGAAGAGTTATGGCCCTAGGCCATGAGGAAGCGGTAGCTGATCCTACGATAGTTACTGGTACGTTTCTCCTCGATAACTCATATGCTTGCATACTATTCGATAGTGGAGCAGAGAAAAGTTTCGTAAGTCACAAATTTGCACACCTGCTTAAACAAAAACTCTGTGCATTAGATAACTCATTCACGGTAGAAATGGCTAATGAGAAAACGGAGAGTACTAACTGCATATACGTAGGTTGTACTTTAACTTTAGATGGCCATACTTTCAAGATAGACCTCATGCCAGTCCAAATTAAATGTTTCGACGTTATCATCAGCATGGATTGGTTGAGTCTTCTTCACGCCGACATCTTGTGCTTTGAAAAAGCAGTTCGTCTTAACCTTCCTAACAACGAAACCTTAGTTATCTGTGGCGACAAACCTAGTACGAGCCTTCGCATCATTTCGTGCATTCAAGCCCAAAAGTGCTTGCGAAAGGAATATCATGCATTCCTCGCACACGTCGTCGACACAAGTCAAGAAATGAAAGACATTCAGAACATCCCAGAAGTACGCGACTTTCCCGACATCTTCCCAGAAGAACTTCCCGGGTTACCACCGCAACGCCAAGTCGAGTTCAGAATCGACTTAGTGCCAGGAGCTACCCCAGTAGCCAAATCTCCTTATCGTCTGGCATTGGCCGAGATGCAGGAACTTTCCAGTCAACTTAACGAACTTCTCAAGAAGGGATTCATTCGACCAAGCTTCTCACCATGGGGAGCACCGGTCTTGTTCGTCAAGAAGAAAGATGGATCGTTTCGCATGTGCATCGACTATAGAGAACTCAACAAGCTTACCATTAAAAATCGTTATCCTTTTCCCCGCATTGACGATTTGTTTGATCAACTTCAAGGAGCCAACTACTTCTCGAAGATAGATCTACGATCCAGATATCACCAACTACGAGTATTAGAGGAGGATGTTCCCAAGACAGCCTTCCGAACTTGTTATGGACACTACGAGTTTGTGGTCATGTCGTTCGGATTGACTAATGCGCCCGCAGTATTCATGGATCTGATGAATAGGGTGTGTCGTCCTTAATTGAATCAGTTCGTCATCGTCTTCATTGATGACATACTCATCTACTCTGGAAGTAAGGAGGAACATAGCCAACATCTCCGTAAAATCATAGAAACATTACGATCGTAGAAGCTCTACGCGAAGTTCTCCAAGTGCGAATTTTGGATTCGGCGAGTCGAATTTTTGGGCCATTTTGTTAGCGAAGAGGGAATACACGTGGACCCTTCCAAAATTAAGGCCATCGAGAACTGGTCAGCACCGAAGACACCTACAGAAATTTGTCAATTTCTAGGTCTCGCTGGCTACTATCGTAGGTTCATACAGAACTTCTCCCGCATAGCGAAACTTCTGACAACCCTAACCCAGAAGGGCGTAGCCTTTGACTGGGAAGAGAAACAAGAAAGAGCGTTCCAAACGCTCAAACGAGCCTTGTGCACCGCACCGATACTATCCCTCCCCGAAGGGATAGAAGACTTCATTGTCTATTGCGATGCATCCAATCAAGGACTCGGATGTGTTCTGATGCAACGAGGTAAAGTCATAGCCTATGCCTCGAGACAGCTGAAGACACATGAGGTTAACTACACCACCCACAATCTTGAACTAGGAGCAGTTGTGTTTGCTCTAAAGATCTGGCGACATTACCTATATGGTACAAAAAGCACGATCTTTACAGACCATAAGAGTCTATAACACATTTTTGACCAGAAAGAGCTCAACACGAGACAACGACGGTGGGTCGAGCTACTCAGTGATTATGAGTGCGATATTCGTTATCACCCGGGTAAAGCCAATGTAGTAGCCGACGCCCTAAGTCGGAAAGAATATTCTGGTCGTAGGGTCAAATCTTTGACTCTAACTATCCATTCACACTTGTCCACGCAAATTAAGGAGGCTCAGCTCGATGCTTTGAAACCTGAAAACGTGGCGGGTGAATCCCTTAGAGGAATGGATAAGAACTTGGAAGTCAAGGGTGGCGGAGCCTTGTACATCATGGATCGGATCTGGACACCGAAACACGGTGGCTTCAGAGACTTGGTCGTGACGGAAGCTCACAACACTCATTATTCCGTCCACCCGAGTTCAGATAAGATGTATTTGGATCTTAAAAAGTTATACTGGTGGCCTAACATGAAAGCAGATATTGCTACCTTCGTGAGTAAATGCCTTACTTGCGCAAAGGTCAAGGTCGAATACCAGAAACCCTCCGGTCTCCTTCAGCAACTGGAGATACCAGAATGGAAGTGGGAGCAAATCACTATGGACTTCATAACCAAGTTGCCTAAGACGACGGGTGGACTTGATTCCATATGGGTCATCATCGATAGACTGACCAAGTCTGCACACTTCTTGCCGATCAAAGAAACAGACAAGATGGAGAAACTTACCAGAACTTACATTAGGGAGATTGTAAGGCTGCAAGGTGTTCCTTTATCTATTATCTCGGACTGAGATAGTAGATTCACTTTGAGGTTCTGGCAATCATTACAAAATTCCCTAGGAATTAGGCTGGACATGAGTATAACCTACCATCCACAGACCGACGGGCAAAGTGAGAGAACTATCCAAACCTTAGAAGATATGTTGCATGCCTGTGTGATTGACTTTGGAAAAGCTTGGGATACCCATTTACCCCTGGTCGAATTTTCCTACAACAATAGTTATCACACGAGCATAAAGGCAGCTCCATTCGAGGCCCTCTATGGCCGAAAGTGCAGATCCCCTCTGTGCTGGGCTGAGGTGGGTGATACCCCGTTAGCTAAGGGACGAGTTCCCGAAAGCACTCTCATGGGTCCGGAGATCATTCAGGAAACGACAGAGAAGATCGTTCAAATTCGTGAACGATTGAAAGCCTCTAGAGACCGACAGAAAAGCTATGCTGACAAGCGAAGGAAACCATTGGAATTCCAGGTGGGCGACCGAGTTCTACTGAAGGTCATACCCTGGAAGCGCTTGATATGATTTGGAAAGCGTGGGAAGCTCAATCCAAGATACAGATGGCCTTTCGAGATTCTCGCGAGAATCGGCCCTGTAGCTTACAAACTCAATCTACCGCAAGAACTTAGTAACGTACATCCTACCTTCCACGTCTCGAACTTGAAAAAGTGTCTGTCCGACGAGACTCTTGTTATTCCACTCGACGAGATCGAGATCAACGAGAGCCTCCACTTCGTGGAGGAACCAGTAGAGATCATGGATCGAGAGGTCAAGCAAACAAAGCAGAGCCGTATCCCGATAGTGAAGGTGCGTTGGAACGCAAAGCGTGGACCTGAATTCACTTGGGAACGGGAGGATCAGATGAGACTAAAATACCCACACCTTTTCGCTTAGTTATTTGTAACTTCTTAATTGCTTAAATTCTAATTTCGGGACGAAATTCCTTCTAACGGGGGGATGATGTGACAACCCGAAATTTCCATTCTATACAAACAATATCACTTCAATAGAAGTTATAGCAGTCACAGTTAATTTTCAGACTTTTTCGTGTAAGTTGAGTAATTCAGGGTTTACACTTCAGGAGATATAAGGAGAGTGGATGCACTAGGGTTTAGTGCAACACTATTATTCGAACACTCTGTTATATGAGAAATAATTTCTGGAATAAAAATTATTTTCTGCCAAAAATATCTCAGGACTATAAACAGAATTCTGAACCAAATTCATTCATTATTCACAATTCCAACTAGTGAAAAGCCATTTTCTCTCACACGAATCTTCGGGTTTTTATCCCAAATCGTGAGTACCTCTCTCTAGTAGTGTTATATAGCTTAAAATGTGTTCATAACATAGATTACATAGCTAAATCACTAGATTTAGGAGTTTACTCCCCAAGGTGTTTTTGGGCGGTAAACTCCCGAAACAAAGCCTAAACCTTCCCTTGTGTTATGCTACTGCCTTGGACACATATAGAAGTGTATTAGGGACAAGAAAACAACCAAGAAACACAAACACATGGGAGTTCACGGCCCAAGATGATCTTGGACCGTGAACTCCAATAACTTGGATCAAAGGGTGCTTTTAAGGCACCTAAAGCCTTGGACATTTACTAGGAATTGTTCCCACTTAAATCCAGGACTAAAACACATCAAAATCACCCTTCAAAGTGAGTTCACGGCCCTAATAAGGTTCTTGGGCCATGAACATCAAACAAAGGCACCAAAGTGTGCCTAAGGCCTTCATATGCTTGGAATAAAAGTCTAGAACCTATACCACTTGTGCAAGAGACTTGAAAGTATCAAAAAACACCGATCCTTAAGGGTTTACAGCCGCAAACTCTAAAGGAAATGGCCTTAAGGCCGTAAACTCCTCAAAGGAGTGTTTCTATGCCTTAAACACTTCCAAGAATTGAACCACCAAGTTGGAATAATTCTAGGGATCATTTAGAACTTCAAAACACAAAATACCACCAAGCTTGGGAGTTTACGACCGTAAAATCAAGAGTTTAAAACCGTAAACTCCATGTGTGATGCTATATGGAGAGTAAACTCATATATGGGGTCCTTTGGAACCCTAAACCCAAGTACCTTGTCCCACAATAGCTTAGATGCAATCCTTAGGGCTTAAAACACTTATATATAGTGTTTATTATGTTCTAGGATGTCTTAACATTATCAATTAGTAATTTGAGACTAATTGAGTGCATATATGTGTGATTATATGTTCATTAGGATCGTAGTGTGTACAATTCCTCACTTGACACCTAACAATCCTACACCGTCCAGTTCATCCGAACCACCATCTACTGGTGAGTTCATACCCCTAATCAATGTTTAAATGATTTTAAATGCTTTAATGGGGGGGGGGGGGATACAACTAGAAAACAGCATGTTATGAAATCATCTATATGTATTTTATAACTGTGTTTTCATTCAACAGATTTCACATAATACAAAATGTGATGCATGAAATGGTTTTCTAGCTTTAAAATACTTTGTTATCAAATGTATTACTTTTGAAATGTTTATCAAAATGACATCAAGTCACTTTTATATTTGTTCAAAACCCTTAGATGTCTTACAAAACCATTTTACATTCTTGAACTAAACTATGCATATACACTTATATTCTTATATATGTATTGATGTTATAGTTTACAGCTTTCATTTAGTTTCTCACACCCTTGAGTAGTAAGAGTGTATAAACCTACTTGAACAACCAATTACCTCTCAGTAAATTATCATAGGGATAATTTGAAGATATTAAACATTATTCCTATTACAAGGAATCATACAAGAGTCAGTTCATTCATGAGTCTATACCAGTACATTACCTGATACATGAGTACATTTACATATGATTACATAATACATGAGTACGTTTACATATGCTTACATGACACATGAATACGCTTACATGAACACATTACATGAGTACCTTGACGTAGATACATTTACCTGTGTATATTAACGTGAATACTTATATCTCGAATTGCGAGGATGATTTATTAGTACCTTCTGTGTAAATCTTCCTGCCTATCCCTAGTACCTCGGGATATCTAAACAGGACCTTATCCCTAGTACCTCGGGATATCTAGACGGGACCCTATCCCTAGTACCTCGGGATATATGGACGGGACTAACCATTCCGGAACCCATTTGTTAGCAACAGTTGGTGATGAACATCTACGGATGTCTAAGGTTATCACTTATAATAGATAGATTGATATCGGAACTAACCATTCCTCCATCCTGCTATTGCAACAGAGGATGAGATGAAAATCTTCGGATGATCATTAGGTTACCAATTATATTAGGAGTCGGCTACGGGACTAACCCTTCCTCCAACCTGCAGCTGCTACAGAGGACAATTGGACCATCTTCGGAGGTTCATTAGGTTATATATGTCGTGTTAGCCCCAGCACCTCGGGATGACATTTACATACGTCGTGTTAGCCCTAGTACCTCGGGATAACACTTACTTTAGTATATTTTCCTATTTACTTTATTTTGTGATATATTCACCTAAACGATGAGTTAGACTAATTACTGTTCGTAGTAGTCGAAAAGAAGGAAAAACTATCATTTTACTTATAAAACATCCGGGTCTTGGTAGAAGACTACATTTTCATAACAAAACATTCGAGTCTTGGTAGAAGACTACATTGTCATAACAAAACATTCGGGTCTTGGTAGAAGACTACATCTCAAACTGATAGAAAATAAGGGATTTTCTAGGGCTTTTCATACTTACGTCAACATTTTCATTTAAAGGTTTACATGACTTTTAAAACAGCTTTTAGTAAGCAAGACAATGACACTTAAATACTTATGGATTCACCAGCTTTAAAGCTGATACTCTCTTTCAAAATAACTTGTATTCTCAGGTCATCAGTAGACAGGTACGGTGGCTAGGTTTTGAGAAGACGGAGCAGACAAGTCTCGTCTTTTATTTTGATTGTATATTTTTGGTGTCTGATTACAATGAAAGAACACACATATATTCAAACTTTACTTATAATGCAATGGATGATGTTGTTGCTTGTTTCCTATTTTACACTGTTGTGATACTGTACATGACGTCCTCCACCCCTGAATGTTTCCGCCGTTCGTGGTTTTGGGGTGTGACAATTTTTATCCATTCCTCTTAATGCCTCACCCATCACATTTTTTGGTTTCAAGCCCTCTAGCTGAGCCTCCTTGATTCGTGTGGATAGGTGTGAATGGATTGTCATCGTTAATGACTTCACCCGGCGACCCGAATATTCCTTTCTGCTTAGGGCATCGGCTACAACATTTGCCTTACCCGGATGATAGAGAATTTCACACTCGTAGTCGTTCAACAACTCTACCCATCTTCTCTGCCGCATGTTGAGCTCTTTTTGATTGAGCATATGCTGAAGACTTTTATGATCGGTGAAGATAGTGCATTTTGTGCCATAGAGGTAGTGCCTCCAGATCTTTAAGGCGAACACTACTGCTCCCAATTCGAGGTCGTGGGTAGTATAATTAACTTCATGTGTCGTAAGTTACCTTGATGCTTAAGTGATGACCTTCTCTCTCTGCATGAGCACACATCCGAGACCTTGACTTGAAGCATCGCAATATACCATGAAATCTTCGATTTCTTTTGGGAGAGATAAGACCGGTGCGCTACACAGGGCCTGTTTTAACGTTTTCAATGCGACTTCTTGTTTATCTCCCCACTTAAACATCACACCTTTTTGAGTCAAAGGTGGTGAGTGGTTTAGCGATCTTGGAGAAGTTTTGTATGAATCTTCGGTAGTATCTAGCGAGCCCTAAGAATTGACGGATTTCCGTTGGTGTTGTCGGTGCTGACCAGTTTTCGATTCCCTTTATTTTGGAGGGATCCACATGAATCCCTTTCTCGCTAACCACATGGCCAAGAAATCCCACTTCTTGGAGCCAAAATTTTCACTTTGAAAGTTTAGCATAAATCTTCTCAGTTCTTAGGGTCTCCAATACTAGTCGTAGATGCTGGATGTGCTCTTCTTCGCTTCGCGAATAGACCAAGATATCGTCGATGAATACGATTAGGAATTTGTCTAAGAAGGGTTGACACACTCTGTTTCATCATATCCATGAACACCGCAGGTGCATTTGTTAGTCTGAAGGGCATCACCACAAATTCGTAATGGCTGTAGCGCGTGCTGAAAGCTGTCTTGGGAATATCATCCTCTTGAACTCGCAGTTGATGATAACCCGACCTCAAGTCTATTTTTGAAAAGTAACTCGCTCCTAGTAGTTGGTCGAAGAGGCCGTCGATTCGGGGTAGGGGATACCGATTTTTGATGGTGAGTTTGTTTAGTTCCTGATAGTCGATGCACATGCGAAAGAAGCCATCCTTCTTCTTCACAAAGAGGACTGGCGCTCCCCAAGGTGAAAAGCTCGGTCTGATAAACTCCTTGTTTAGCAGCTCGTTTAGTTGACTGGACTATTCTTGCATTTCCGCCGGTGCTAGATGGTATGGAGCTTTGGCTACTGGGGTAGCTCATGGGACCAAATCGATTCGGAATTCGACTTGTCGTGTAAGTGGTACACCCGGAAGGTCTTCTGGGAACACATCGGGAAATTTGCAGACCTCCGAAATGTCTTTAATGTCCTTCGTTTCTTGTTTCTTATCTACCACGTGGGCTAAAATGGCGTGGTACTCCTTTCGAAGATACTTTTGAGCCTTGATGCAAGAAATGATTTGTAGATTTGTACTTGGTTTATAGCCGTAGATAAGAAAAGTTTCGCCAATTGGCAAATTAAGATGGACGGCCCTTTCGTAACATAAAATGTCGGCACCATTAGAACTTAACCAATCCATACCAACGATGATTTCGAAACATTTTATTGTGACCGACATTAGGTCGATTTTGAACAAATGGTTCTCTAGAGTGAGGTTACACCCTGTGTAAATATCATTAGTGCGCTCAAACTTTCCGTTTTCCATTTCTACAACGTATGTATCTTTTAATGGCTAGGGATTTTGTTTAAGTAACTGTTTGAATTGGTGGCTCACGAAACTCCTTTCTTCTCCACTATCAAAAAGTACGCATGCAAAAGAGTTATTAAGGAGGAATGTACCGGTAACCACCGTGGGGTCCTTGACTGCTTCTCTGTGCCCTAAAGTTAGGACTCTTCCTGCACCCCCAGCATTGGCTTTTCGTGCTATTGGGCAGTTTCTTTTGAAGTGCCCTGTCTCTCCACAGCCATAACAGGTTTGGCTTGCTCTGATGTTGACGACCGGGGTAGCTTGAGTGATGGATTGAGCTGGCACTTTATAGAATCGTGCTGCATGCCCCTTCTTTTTGCAATTACTACAATGCATCTCCCAACAAGCACCGGTGTGGTGGAAGTTGCACTTGTTGCACTTGGGAAGAGTTCCAGCGTATTGCCTCCGTGGTGCCGGAGTGGATGGAGTAGTGGCAGCATGAATGGTAACAGTTTGTTGCTTCTTGGCGGCCTCTGGTACCGACTACTTCTTTTTGTTGTTACAAAATTTTCTTTTATTGATCCCTCCCTTAGCTTGATCATGGGTGACAGTAGCTGTACCGTGGCTGGCCCTATGGTTGACAAGTTGTTGTGCGAATTTCTTGGCACTCTCAAAAGTAGTGGGTTTCGAGGCCAACCCACTATCTTGAATCTGGGATGATAGCCCCTAGAGGTATCGTTCCACCTTCTTCTCTTCTGGAGTGACCATTGCTGGACAGGGGAGGGCTAGGTATTTGAATCGGGCAGTATAAGTTTCAAGATTTGTGCCCGACATATTGAGGTTCCAGAGTTCTTCTTCAAGTTTTGGCACTTCGCCTCTTGGGCAATACTCCTTTAGCATCAAAGCTTTCAACTCCTCCCAGCTTATTGAGTTAGCCACTGCGGGAGTAAGTGACTTAACTCGGCCATTCCACCAAGTGAGAGCTCTACCGGTGAAAGTGAATGTCGCGTACTTGACTTTGCTCGTTTCGGGGCAAGCACAGATTTCAAAGACTACTTCGGTTCTCTCGAACCATGGCATTAGCGCGATGACGCCCCCGCTTCCATTGAAAGGATCAGGTTTTCCATTTCTAAAGTCTTTGTAAGAACACTCTTTTGTACGCCCCGTACTGTCCCCGTGGTTAGAGTATGTAGCACCAGATCTAGAACCACCAGCACCGTTTGTACCTATCTGCGACATTGCGGCCGCCACAGCTTCTGTTACTGTAGCCTGGAACATCACGAAATCAAACTGCGGAGGTGGTGGCAGAGGAGGTGGTGGTGCTGCGCTGCCGGAAGGTCTTGGTCTTTTCCTTGGCGGCATGGTTCTGTCATAAATTTTTAAGGACGAAAATTTGGTGAGTCTTCAATAGTAAGGACGAATCGGTTGCTATTTGAGGTACATTATTAGTATCATGACCCAACGTTATTGTATTTGCATATCATTTCATAAATAAAGTCCATACTTATAAACTTAAGAATTTAATAATAGTGTCTCAACCGAACATTCATGTTCTACTCTGTGCCTGGTCCACTCCGAAAATTTACTCAATGTACGCCAGTTTTATGTAATTGAGTTTAGATAAACTGTTGAACCTAATGAGTCTGTCCTAACTCAATAACCAAACAAGGAACATGACCCAAGGCGGACTAACCATTTCTATGTCGATCATCGCTTAATTACACATGACTTCGAGGTACACTTTAAAATTTTTAGAGTTATCATCTGCAAATCGTTTGTGTTATCAAGTTATGAGATCCAATGCCAACCATCCAATAAAATGCAAGTTAATTTCATTGATATAACCTTGTACATATTTCTTAAGAAAACTTGACCTCATAGGAGGTCTACATTACATTAATGTAGCAGAAAATTTTGACAGCATAACGACTACTCGACTAGTGTAATCTGTTAGGTCCAGAAGGTGTTGCGTCTTGGGCTCGATATTTAGTCCATTTAATCTCCGGTATGGGCCTGTCCATCCGTGAGTTATTTTGTAGGGTTTTATATATATAGATGCTTGCATGCATCCTAGAACGTAAGATTCAATAGAGAATTTAATAGCGTTCATTGTTCTTATCTTTTGTAACCCTAATATCCTCTACAGCGGAAGTTCTTCATCGAGCTCTGCTGAGGATTGAATCAATTGAATCATTCGACACATTCAGATTCATTCTTGTGCTTTATCTTATTGTTTTTCACTTTCTTGATTTACCTGTTATAAGATCTAATCGATCAAAGAGTTATATAAACTCATCATAATCACTTAGACGCAGGGTCAAACCTACTCACAAGAAAGAGTAGCACCAACACATACTCGAAATCCTAGTTTTATAACAAAAGGTGAGCAGTGTAAGCACTACTTGAGGCGGGTGGCATCTGGTCCATGGTGGCCTTGAGATGAGGTCGAGGCTCTCTGAAGCTCCGCAATATGGCTTTCAGCCGCGATCACTCTCTCCTCGAGAGCTGCGTGCCTCACCTGGTCCTCAATATAAGTCCCTTTCCAACTCCTTGGTGCGTGCATCGGTGGCTTCCGTAACAGCGTTGAGATTTCGAACTTGATCTGGCATTTCCCTATTTTGGTTCCCCAAATTCATAATATGTCGGACCATGACGGGGAGGGCTCTGTCAGCCGGTCCCTCGTGGCTGAGGTCGTAGTAACCCCGTTGATCGCCATATGGTGATCGTTGGCGTTGTAAGGAGGGTTGATGACTTCTTCCTCTGGTTCCTCTTCTTCTTCTTCCTCTTCGGATTCTTCTTCTCATTCGTCCTCCATTTCATCTTCCTCCTCGGGTTCTTCCTCTTCGTCAACCTTTTCAGGTTCTTCTTTAGGATCCTCCTCGATTATTTCCTCGGGTTCTGCCTCGAGCCATCCAGTGTTTCCCTCATTAGGGAAGTAAGGGTCTCCAGGTAGATGGTATCCTGCCATGTTGTCTGTATGAGAATAGAGGTGTTAGAGATATGAAATGAACCTAAAATGTCAAGTTATGAAGTTACAAAATACTCCTATAGTAGTTTTAAATATTATGTTTGGATTTTTAGCGTATTCGTTATAGGGTGATGTTAGCTTGTAAGATTTGTTGTCCACTACAACTATCTCCCGATATATGCAAGTCAGTTCTCGGACAGATATAGTTGATCATGCTATATCCATCCCAGACTTGACCATATATCCTAAGGCATACTCGTAATGCACAACTCCTCCTCTATTATTTTATGTTCTTCCTATTTATGACACTACGCGAGCATTTATGCATGTACTTATACTTGTAACAAGGAACTGTTTATTTTCTAAAAGTATAGTTATTTGAAAGTGTTTAACCAGAGACTTTTAGTCCCAAATGTGTTTATAGTTTTTATATCTTATGTGTTTCGATACACTTGGTTCACTATAAACATTGCTATGATACCAATCTGTCACACCCCCAAACCAAGGATGGTGGAAATGTCCGGGGGTGGAGGACTTCATGTATAGTATCATAACAACAATTTGCAATAGTGATCAAAGTAAACACAACCAACATAAATATAATTGAAAAAGTTACATCATTGTATGAGTTTACATGTTTCCAAATCAATTACATTATGTTGACAAAAATGAAATGTTTGACGCCTTAACGTCCCATTCTCAAAAGCACTTGATTACCTGAGAATGCCAGTAATTTTGAAAGAGTGTCAACAATTAAGTTGGTGAGTTCATAAGATTTTGGATGTAGTAATGAAAACCTTTTCTTGTAAAAGTAGTGTTTTTCCTTAGAAAAATCCAATATTTTCCTTAAAGTGTAAAATGTAGTCTTTAATCCAAAGACCGAAATGTACAAGCAGTTTTCCTTATTTATAGTAAACAATGCAAGTTTAAATCGACATAAACTTGTTTGATTTTAATGAAATCCCCGTAAATCCTATGTTTGTTAATACTTAATGTGAGTTATTATAACAATGTTATGACCTAGTTGGCCTAAAACGACGTTCTTCAAGCGTCAGAATTGTTATGACATTTGTCACCCCAGACCTGCCGGTCTAGCTGTTGCATGCAACTAAGGTTTGGGTTTGTCAGACCCAATATAGATCTATACACAACTATCACGCTCTCCCAACAAGAGATTCTTGTTACAATACAGGATTTAAGTGTAATACTGGAAAAGTAATATGAAGTGAATGTCTCACAAAAGTCATTAACAAACTTACGTGTCGTATAATGAAAACCCTTTTGTATAAGTGTAACCTTTGGAAATGAGTTTGTTATGTATAGGAATCATAAACTATACCTATTATATTTTATCAAAACAATAGTAGTGGTAGTGTACATAAACTATACTTGTCATAGTTTACCAAATGTTTGTATGACATGGACGTAAACATTGTTTATAACAATTTATTATTTACCATATTTAATATAGTAAAGTCCATTTGTTTTCTGATGTAATGTCTAAATTGATGGGTTTGAGCCATAAGAACTTTCCTATGTGCACATGCAAACCCTAATCCTTGGATCTAGGTTTCTCTAATTGAACATGCAATGTATCCAAGGCTTACAATTCAAGATCTAATGTAAACAATTGAATCATAACGTATGAAATCAGATCTAGAAGAATACCTTAAGTTTCTTTCTTGAATCTTCTTGTTCTTGGAGCTTAGAGTCACACTTGTCACTCCTCTAATGGCTTTCAAACACCAACTAGAAAGAGGATGATTTTGAGAGAGAGGAGAGGTGAGGAAATCGGCTCTAGGGTTTCTTTCTTGCAAGAGTGACCGATTTCCCTCAACCATGGGGTCTATTTATACTATGAGCAACTAGGGTTACACCCTTAACCCTAATTGAATAACTTAGGCCCTAAGCAATTCAAATATCTTTCTAGATATAAGGCTTGAACGATTTTTAAGATATCCAATCCCTAAAAATCGTCCGCCCTAATGTCCATAAAGATTCATAGCCTAAAAACATAACTATCACACATTTGACAGTTTATGCCCCTTTATTCAATTAAGCTCTTTAAGTCACCAAATTAATTCTTAATTAATTTATGACTTACATCAATCAAATAATATTATTATTCCTTTAATATATTACTCTCATAATATATTAATAATAATATCTCTTCTCTCTTTATAAATCACCCTGTCAAGTTGCTATGGTGAAGGCAACCCAAAAGGACCATGCACAACCGGTTCAAGTACTTACCAAATATAGTTACAAGATTAGATAATAATCCAACATAAATACCAAGACAAATTGACATATAATATAGTAACATATAATCTCATAATGATACACACCTTGCTCAACAAGTTACAAGGTGTAAATGGAATTGATAACATTTTTCTAGTGTTAACATTTCTAATATTGTTCTTAGAAAATTTATAGAAAAATCATCAAAGGTCCAAATCAGAATTCATAAATTCTGAGAGTTTGGAAAATGATTATAGTTTGTTCATAAATTTTATTATTATGTTTAGTGACCTCAAACTTGTGTGAAAAAGTCCATAATCACAGACTGGTCCGAATTTGTTCTTGAAATGATAGGCAGTTTTGTATAAATGACCATAAATTGTTAAAACATCGTATGGAGATGTGCAAGTAGTCATTTTAAAGGTATGAATATGAACTATTTGCACCTAATACAATTTTGAAAAATAAAATGCTTAAGTTTCCCAAAACAGTCCGTGAATGGAGTCCAACTTTTCTGATGAAAACTGTTGGGAGGGTTTAGTTGTGTTCATGGTGTTTTAAGTTGTATCCCCCCCCCCCCCATAAAACTTAAGAAAACATGAAAAGATAGGGGTATGAACTCACCTTGAGTGATTTTAGTAGATGGATGATTAATAAATGAAGTTTTCAACTCAAGAACACTTAAAAGATTGCTTGAAGATTCAAGGATCTAGCACAATTATGATGAAGGTTGTGTAAGAAACCTATGATAGGAGTAGAAAGAGGTGGAGTAATCATATGAAGGATGACTTTACTTACCAAAAGCAGATGAGGAACTTGAAAATCAGCCTTGAAATCTCGAAATCTTAGAGATACAAGTGGGAGAGAATGAAGTTTGCTCTTTGGTGGAGAAGGAGTGAAATGGTAAGAGAGATGAGGATTTCCAGCTATTGTTCAAGAGTATGGCTGGAATAATGGTGGGAAAAAGGACGATGATTGACCAGGTATGGGGGAATAGTGGCTGGGTATGGCCTTGGAGTGAGTGTGGGAGGTTGCTTGTGTTCTTGTACAAAGGATAAGTCAACACTCCACCTACATAACTCACTTTGCTTTGGAGATTTCGGTTTTGGATGAAGGATGGATGCGATCTCGACTTTAACAAGATTCCTTGAAGATATCATCTAGATCTATGAAGTTCTAAGAGCATGGATCATGAAATGATGTAGTTTAAGAAGAGATTTCTAGAGTAAACTTGAATCAAAATTTATAGAGTTTCACAATAACTTACCAAGAATGAATGAGCTTTGATGGAGAGTTCTTGATGCACCCTTAAGCTCACGAGTTTTTGGAAGATGAAGGAGAGAATTTTGTTATGCTAGAGAATGTTTGAATTAACTAGAATTGAGAGTGAAGGTGGTGGTAGGAGTTTTTGCTCCTTGGCCGTGAATAAGAAGGAGGGGGAAAGAGAAGTCATGGGACTTACCTAGATGCATGAGTTCTTCATGGATACGTGAGGGATATTTAGCATGATGGTGGTAGGAGTTATTTTCCCTCTTTTTTTGAAAGTGGACCGTGAATGGGGAAGGATGGGGTTTACGGCCCAATTCCGATGAACAGATGGGTTCACGGCCCAATTAAGATGAGAAGATGGGTTTACGGTCCATCATGGTTCAATAGAATGGTTCACGACCCATCATGGCCCATGATAAATAAGTGAGTTATTTTAGGCCTAACATGGCCCAATTGCTATGGTTTGATGAATGTGGGTCCAAATAGAGCCCAAATGGGTTTCATTGGCCCAAAATGATCAAATCGAAGGTTTACTAGCCCATTAGGCCCAATAAGAGGATCCTAGTCCATACTAAATTCGAACCGGGATATTTAAGGTTTCAGACCCATAGTTAAGTATATGAGATGCATTGTATTAGGTTTTGAACTTCACTAAGGAGTTTTGATTCAAATGGATGATTTTGATTGAGCATAGAGTATGATATCCACTTAGATTACAAGCCTTAAAATAGTTGATGTTTACATGAGGACAAAATTTCCTAGCTAAAAATGCTAGTTGTGTCATCATCGCCCCGTTAGATGGAATTTCGTCCCGAAATTCTTTTGAAAGGTAGAACTACGAACGAGAGAATACGTGAGGGTACTTCTTCTTCATCTGGTCTTTGCATTCCCATGTGAATTCCGGTCCACGCTTAGCATTCCATCGAACCTTCACAATTGGAATACGACTCTGCTTCATATGCTTCACCTCCCTATCCATTACCTCAACTGATTCTTCGATGAACATGAGATTCTCGTTTATTTCGATCTCTTCTAGAGGAATGACAAGGGTTTCATCTGTTAAGCACTTTTTCAAATTTGAAACGTGGAACACAGGGTGTACGTTGCTGAGCTCCGCATGTAGCTGCTGCTTATAAGCCACCGGACCAATTCGGGCAAGAATCTCGAACGACCCGATGTATCGCGGATTTAGTTTTCCTCGTTTCTCAAAACGGACCATCCCTTTCCAGAGAGAGACCTTGACTAGCACCTGATCTCCGACTTGGAATTCTAGAGGTTTTCGTCGTTTGCCAGTGTAACTGTTTTGTCAGTCACGCGATGCTTGGAGTCGGGCTTTGATTGGATTATCTTTTTGGTAGTTTCTCGAATGATTTCTGGTCCTGTAAGAGTGCTACTCGATGATTGCCCTTTTTCCAGCTGGACGTTACCCTCCTCATCCTGGCAGAGAGGCGATATGCATTTGCGACCATATAAGTGTTGGGTTTGGAGCATTCTAACACTCCTAAGTGTACATGCAACCCTAAATACCTTTGATCTATGTTTTCTCTATTATACATGCAAATAAGAACTTTCCAAGGATTTAATCCTAACTAGCATACTATGAGACAATTATACTACAAAGACTAGCTAGATGACATACCTTTTGGTGTAGATTGATGTCTTCAAGCTTTAAGAGCTTAGCCCCAATAGTGTGGAAGCCTCAAGTGGAATCACAAATCACCAAAACACCTTGGAAGACTTTAAGAATAAGAATACTTTTGTTCTCTCTAGTGAAATCGGCAAGCCCTCTTAGTGTACCCACACTAGTGCCAATTTTACCAACAAGGGACATCTTTATATAGTGTGGAGACTAGGGTTAAACCCATGACCTTTCATTTCATATGATCCATGGGTTAAACACTCCATGGACTATCCATGAAAGCTTAGCCCAACCTAAATGAACTTGTGTCACACCCCCAAACCAAGGATGGCGGAAACGTCCGGGGGTGGAGGACTTCATGTAGAGTATCACAACGAGTGTAATAGTGCTCAAAGTAAATACAACCATCATAAATATAATTGAAAAAAAAAGTTACACCAAAGTATATGTTTACATGATTCAAATCAATTACATTATGATACAAAATGAACTGTTTGACGATTTACCGTCCCATCCTCAAAACGTGGTTGATTTCCTGTTTCACTGAATTCCTGAGAATACAAGTAGTTTTGAAAAGTGTCAACACAAAGGTTGGTGAGTTCATAAGCTTTTGACGGTAAGAGTTTGAAAATCGATCTTTATAAAGAGATGTATGTTACCAAGAAAAATCCAATATTTTCCTTACATAAGTTATGTGGTCCTAAATACCAGGACCAAAATCGAACAAGTATTTGCCATACTTAAAGATATAAAAGTGGTTTCAAATTGGCGTAAAACCCTTTCTGATTTGAGAAAAACTCTCGTAATGAAGGGTGTGTAGTCTTAAATACCAAGACTGAAAATATACAACGATATCTGTAATTGATATAAAAAGTGATTTTCAATGAACATAAAACCCTTTTTGATATGAAGACGTACAAGTATTTTTCCATACTTAAAGTAATTTCTGAGAGCTAAATCGACATAACTTGCTAATTTAAAGTTAGAACCCGTAAATCTTATGATTGTTAATACCACATGTGAGCTATCATAACCATACTTGACATAGACGGCCTCGTAATACGACGTTCTTCAGGCGTCGCCGTTAAATGACACTTGTCACCACAGACCTGCCGGTCTAGCTGTTGCAAGCAGCTCTCGTGTGGGTTTGTCAAACCCAATATAGATCTATACACAACTATCACGTTCTCCCTACAAGAGACTCTGGTTACAATTTACAGGACTTTTTGACTTTGTTACATTGGAAGTAACCCGAAGTGAATGACTCACAAATTTATTCATTAACAGATTTACGTGAACTAAACTGAAAACCTTTGGTAAATAAGTTTGAGAAGTAAATGATACATAAACTATACCTATTATAGTTTATCCAAAACGTTAGTAATGTATAAGAATTCTTTTATGAAAATGCCTTAATGCTATGAATCCATAAACTATGATCATTATAGCTTAATATACGTGTTCTAAATGAATGAATAATCTTATTATGAATGACAACCTTTTAGTTTATGATGATAAAATTAACAAAGAAACACATTCAATACTTAGAACTTATTATTATACACTTTGCTCAACATAATACAAAGTGTTATGAAAGTTATATGGTGTTAACTAAATTAAACCTTTCTGCACTGTTTTAGAAAAGTCATAGAAAAATCATACGAAGTCGAAATCTAAATCCGTAAATTCTGAGAGTTCTCAAAATGTTTCTAGTTTACTCATAATTTTTATCATGATTTTTAATGACCTCTAACTTGGGTGAAAAAGTCCATAATCACAGACTGGTCCGGATTGGTGTTTCAAATGATAGGCAGTATTGTAAAAATCACCATAAATTGTAGGAAAATCGTATGTAGATGTGCGAGTAGTCATTTTAAATCTAAGAACTGGAACTATTTACACCTAAAACAGTTTTTCAAACAAAAATGTTTAAGTTGTCCAAAACAGTCCGTGAATGGAGTCCAACCTTTCCGATGAAAGCTATTAGAAAGATTTAGTTATGTTCTTGGTGTTTTAACTTGTATTCTGTCACACCCCAAAACCAAGAACGGCGGAAACGTTCTGGGGCGGAGGACGTCATGTAAAGTATCACAACACAGTAAATATAAATAGCCAAACAACATCATCCATTGCATTAAATATATAATTTTAATACAAGCGTGTTCTGCACAGTTATAGACACCAAAATAATGTAAAACAAAATAATATGAGATGAGTCTTGGATGCGCTCCATCTTCTCAAAAGCTGGCCTCGGTACCTGTCTACTGATGACCTGAGAATACAAGTTATTTTGAAAGAGTTTATCAGCATTAAGCTGGTGAGTTCATAAGTATTTTAGTGTCGGGTTTGTTATCAAAACGTTTGAACCTGTCGCAAGTATAAGTTGTAAAATGTATGTAAGTGTTTGTAAAAGTTTGAATCTCTCAGAAAAACCTATATTTTCTATTAAAGTAGCCTTCTACCAAGGCTTAACTGATTTGTATGCTCGTTTGTTGTAAAAGTGTGTAATTTCCCAATTGTAACTATCATTTAACAAAATATAGTTTGTACATTAATGTTTAAGTGAGGTTATCACTAAAAATATGTAATGGGTAAATCATTGTAGTACTGTAGTTTTGTATTATAGGAACTACTACTGTACTAACTACCTTAAACCGGATTTTATATTAAGGCATTATGTGATAAATTGCACCATACTATCGACTAGTAACAACGACATAATGAATGGTTGTAATAACGAAATGACGTTAGGCACCCGCAGACCTGCACGTCCGGCTGTAGCTAGTAGCAAGGTGTAGGATAGTCAATCCAGTATAGATCTATACGCAAACTCACGCTCTCCCTCCAAGAGAATTCTGGCTACAACTCGGGCCATGACATTTAAGGCATGCTCCGATACAGTGGATCACAATTTGTTAACGTATTAATGTAAGGGTAATATTTCTCGTTCTAGTATAGTTGTATATGTTCTCATAGTATAGTTGTATATGTTCTCTTCTTAGTATAGTTGTATATGGACTCATGAATGAACTGACTCATTGATCTAGCAGTTGTAATAGTATGATCCTGTGTTACCTCGATGGTAACTTAGTAATGGTGTGTCTAGTACGTATGAATATGGAAGTACTTTTATGTCTATATATCTATATTTGATATATAATTAATATTGAAACGACCTTTGGATGGTCACCCGAAATCCCACCAGACCACATCCAAATCGAGAAAAAGGAAATAGGGCGGATGGCCTTCCTAAGCCCTTTAAACATTATTTATACATCTATACATATATGGGCATGCAATTTATAATATAAAAGCATAAATAAGTTTTTATAAGACATTTGAAACATAAATATTAATTCAAGAAAAGATCGACTTGTTGTCAATCTATAAAACAATTTGAAGGCATAAGTTTGATGAAACAGTTCAAGTATAAGGAACATTTGTTTGAATCACAGTTGTAAATAAGTTTGAAAAGTAAAAGAGTTTGTAAACCATTTTGAAGTAAAACAGTTTGAACAGTGATAAAATCATTGGTTTCCTAGTTATTAATCACATGTGATTAATGCAATCACATGTGATTGAAGCAACAACTATATGTATTTAACTTGTATCCTCCCCCCCATAAAGTATTTAAACATTTAAAATCATTTCAAAGATTGATTTAAGGGGTATGAACTCAATTGATTGATTGAAGAAAGCGAGATGGAAAACCGGGCAGAGTTTTGTCTTGGGAAACGGATTTTTCTCGGGATTCTCGGGAATCTCGGGAGTAAAATCGACTCTCGGGACTTGAGCAAAAAGACCAGAGCTTCGGGTTTGAACGGGCACGGAAATCGAGGCAAGATCGTGAGAGAAAGGTGAGAAATGAGCAATTTTTCCGGAAACCCTTGCATTCTATTTATAGGGGGTCTGAGAAGCCTCGGTACGCGGGGCGTACGCTCGTACGCAGCGCGTACGCGTACGTCATGCATGAGCGAGTCCTCGACTGCCTCGGCTTCGGATGGGACGGATCGGATGGGACAGGTCGGATGGGGCGGGTCAGATGGGGCGGGTCGGTAGCTTCGCATAGGGGCGACGTGGACGATCCGAGGCCCTTGATTCGAGTACGCGGGGCGTACGAGGGTACGCAGGGCGTACTCCGGTCCTATCTGCTGACTCCCCTTCGGATATTACCAAGAATTTATATTTAAATTTATATTTATTTTAAATAAACTTCTAAAATTCATATCTCCTTCATACGAACTCCGTTTTCGACATTCTTTATATCCACACGTAGGTGAGACTACGCTCTACAACTTTCGTTTAGACTCCGTTGGCAATTTCCGAAATTAATTTTATTATTTAATTATAAAATGACGTGATTAAGGAATTTCTTTAAAAATTCATAACTTCTTTATCTGACGTCGGTTTTTGCCAGACTTTTCACCGTTGAAATACCATTGTCGAGACCTTCGATTCTCGTTTAGGTCATTCCGGCCAAAAGTCGCTTGATCTCCGATTCGAGTTTTTTTTTAGCTGTCTACTGCTATACCCGAATCTTGGAAAATCATAACTTCTTCGTTATAACTCGGATTTTAGGGTTCTTTATATGTACGAAAACCTTGATACAATTCCTACTACTTTATTTAACCCAAATAAGATTTTAGGAAAGTTATATTTTGACCTAGATTTGATTGGTTTTACATTACATTGTCTCGAAATATCGGGTTGTCACATATTCCCCCCCTAAAAACTTAAGAAAACATAAAAATGTAGGGGTATGAACTCACCTTAACTGATTTCAGTAGATGATTGTTGAATAATGGAAGCGTTTAACTCAAGAACACTTGGAGATGCCTTGAAAATTTTCGAGAATCTAACATCATAGTTATGGAGTTTGGGTAAGCAATCAATGATTTGAGTAGAATGAAGTGCAATAATCACAAGGAGGATGAATTATACTTACCAAGAGTGGAAGAACACTTGATGATCAGCCTTGGGATCTCGAATTAGAGAGAAACGTTTGACGGAAAAGTTGGAGTTGGATCTTTGGTGAAATGAGAGTAATTGAAAGAAAATGAGGATAGAGGTTGAGTGACCAGCCCTAAAACGTGGGAAAAGGGTGATAATTGAGTGGAAAGGACATTGAAGTGACCTAGGTAAGTTGGGGAGGTGTGGCTGGTCATAGAGTGGGTGTGGGAGTGGTTGTTTGTGTCATAAGGTAAAGCTAAGTCAACACTCTACCTTTGTACTTCACCTACTCTCTTGTGGATAAGGTTTTATCCTTAAAACGTGATTAATCATTAATTAAGGGGTCTTATATGTTAAAATAAAGTTTTGGGTGAAAATCCCGTGTTAAAAAAATTAAAAACGGGCCTAAAACGTGAAATTAGTCAAAAACCGGGAAGAAAAGCACTTCCAGCGAGACCTCTCGGTCCTAGGCCGAGGTTTGGTCCCTAGGCCGAGGTTCGGTCCCTAATGATGCTGAGCCGGAGCGAGATGGGGCAAACCAGAAGCGAGAAGCAAAGGCGAGGGGCTCGGTCAAAGGCTCAGAAGCGAGGGCTCGGTTAGAGGCATCAGGATCCGAAATGGACCGCAGGTTCGGGTTCGGTTGTGTAGGCGAGGTTCGGGCCCGAGAGGACCTTTCGGGTTCGGTTCAGCAGCCTTCGGCTCAGAAGGGTTCGGTCCCTTAAGAGGACAATCGGGTCCTAAGAGGGGTTTCGGGTCCTTAAGTCCGTTTTTCGCGTAAACTTCCGTTTTTGGGTTGTTTTCGCCAAATTCGAGGGTCGGGATGCCCCGAGTGATTATAGAAAGTTGAGAGAGATTTTGAGAGAGATTCCACATACTTAGAGAGATTTGGGAGAGATTTGACATTCTTGGAGAGATTTCTCATACAAAGAGATATTTAGGAGAGATTTCACATTCTTGGAGAGATTTGGGAGAGATTTGACATTCTTGGAGAGATTTCTCATAGAGTGAAAACGATTGAGAGGGGTTTCATTTGTGACCTTTTTAAGTGTCTGGCTTCGCAATGCTAGGTCCGTAAACCTCATTAAGCCTTGTTTAAGGATCTTGCATACTTCCGATGAGTATGCAACATTGTTTTATCGGTTTGGCTCGCCACGTACCACAGTATTAGGTTAAGGAGATCTCGATTTACGCACTTTCCGATTTATGATCTCTCGTTAGATTAGCGAGTTGTTTAGTAAATACATAACGTAAGCCCTCGTACACAAGGGTTAGTTGAGTTGACCGGTTTGGCTTGTTGACCTTAGTTGACTTTGACTTGACCGAAAATTGACGGTTGTCACATCATCCCCCCGTTAGAGGGAATTTCGTCTCGAAATTTGAATTTAGACAAGGATTAGGTACAAATAATCGAGCCAAGGAGTGGGGATACTTCCTAATCGACTGATTTCTCGTGCTCCCAAGTGACTCTAGGTCCTTGGTTAGTATTCCAGCGAACTTTCACTAATGGGAAGCGGCGTTGCTGCGTTCGCTTAACCTCTCGGTCCATGGTCACTATGGTTCTTTCACGAAGGCGAGGCTCTTGTGGAACTCGATCTCGTCGAGGGGGATTACAAGTGTCTCGTCGGATAGATACTTCTGCAAGTTCGGGATGTGTCGGGTAGACGGTACTTTACTAAGCTCGCGGGAGTAGATTGAAGTTGCGATTACAGGGCTGATTCTTACAAGAATCTCGAAAGGCATAATTATCTGGGGTTTTGGCTTTCCACGCTTTCCGAAGCGTACTAAGCCTGCCCAGAATGAGGCTTCCAGAGGAATTTGGTCTCTTATTCTGGAGTTCTAAAGGTTTCTTCCTCTTGCTTCTCTTCCCAGTCGAGGGTTGCTCCCTTCAGGGTCAAAGTCGTAAGGGGGTTCTGTAATTTACGAGAAGTTCCAAAGGAACTAAGACGGTAGGTCAGCGAGACCCGAAATTTTAGCGTATTCCTGCTGACGCCTTTTGTGCTGACTGTTTCTCAATGTTTTTGATCAATTGAAAGAGTCCTTATGGATTTCCACATTGATAATGATGTGTCTTAGGAATTTGAGTCCTCAATTCCAAAACTCGTATCTAGAGAACTTCGGGTAAAGCTTCTCTGATCATATTGCTTTCACGGTTTGTTGTAGTTGCTCTCCTTGGTTTCCTTCTTACTACGAGGGTAGATAAGCAAGTCATTTACAATGACAATGACTAACGGATCCTAGTAAGAATGGCATATCCTATGAATACTGCGAGCAGGTTGGTCCTATCCGAGGGGTATCACTACGGACTTGCAGCGTCCGCATCGAATTTAGAGGATTGTCCTCGGACATCCTTCTCCAATACTCGCGACTGGTGATATTTAGATCTCAGGTCCAATTCCTGAAGGGTACTTCGTTCCTCGCGGTTGGTCAGCCTATTCGTCTATGCGAGGTAGATAGTAAAGGTTTCTATTGGAGATATTGTCGGGGCCTCTGAGGTCAATGGGCCTTCGAGCAATTTTGTCTTTCAATTTTGAAGAATAAAACCGGAGTTCTCCAGGGTGAGAAGCTTGATTCTTCAATTTCATTGTTGGGTTGCTCGACGGTTTTGGCCTGACAGTTTATGGCAGGACTCGTACCTGGTCCATCTATCATTCACTTGCGCATAAAGGTCGTATGTGCTCAAGATTGGCAAGACAGTTGGATGGGTGACTCTGCCCCAAATCCATAACCAGACATGGAACAGGAAATAGGGCGGAAGCACACATCCAATGTCTGTAGAATCTTAATTATACATTATCATCGCGTATACACGTAGTAGTGGTGGACTAACCGTATCTGTCCCAAGCTTCTATGCTTGAACCTTGTCTGCTACATGCGTGTCATTCCCGAAAGTCTCCTGTAAATACTTGTGATAAGGTTTCAGGATGTATAACACTCCTCTGGTGCGTGTTTTGGGGTTTCACCGCGAGAGAAGGCCCGGAGGTCCGTGCTGGATGCGTTTATGGGAGACAAAGATTCCGATATTCAGTGAGTTAGGTGAAGGGTTCTTTTGTAGCCGTTAAATCGGGAAGATGAGGGCTATATCCTTAAAATTAGATGATGACAACAATGTCTTTTCAGACAACATGCGTTAAGCTATAGTCATAAGAAGAGATCACTAGAGTGATAGTGTATCTCGTGTTACTTTTCCTTGTTCCGTTTTGTTTGATGTTATTATTACTGTAGATGATTTATACCACAGTGCCTAGCACTGGTAGTGGGTGTGTTTCAATAATCAGTAATGATACTTGACATCGTGATCCCTGACAGGTCTCCCTATGATCGAATGGTATATGAACATCGTATGAGAGTTGATGTTGGTGAGATTGTCGAGTGGGTGGCCCCACTTAGTTCTTACTGCTAGACACGGAATAGGAGTCAGGATGGAATTATTTGTTTAATGACTTCAGTAATTTGATTATAACTAGCCCCGATGTATGTACAAGTCATCACATCTTATAGGTAACGATCCTAAGATCATAGATGAATGTCTTTGGTTTGATTTGAACGAGGGAGTATTTTAAATACTTTTTAGAAAGACATGGATTTTAGCAAGCATATAAAATTCATTACAAACATACGATACTTAAATGTTTTTGTTGTTGGGAATATTACAAAAGTCCTAATATGGTTCCCTATTACCCTTGCTGGTTCGTTTGCTATACTCCTCCGGTTTCCCCGTCATTCCTCTCAGTTGGACAGTTTCTCTTGAAGTGTCCCGTTTCGCCACATAGGAAGCACACTGGAATTACTTTGGTAATGGGTGTTGAAGTGATGTACTGAGTCGGGGTCCTACAGAAACGGGCGGTGTGCCCTTTCCTATTGCAGTTTTTACAGTGCATCTCTCGGCAAGCCCCATGGTGATGGAAACCACACTTGACACACTTTGGGAGTGATCCCTCATATGGTCTGGCCGACGTATGGGTGGCAGACCCTGTGGCTAGGGTCTCGGCGTTCGTCATGACTGCTGTTGTAGTGGCAGGTGCAGCTACGGATTGCTTTCTTCCAGCGAGTTTTTGAGGTAGGTTACACTTCTTTTCGGTCCAGAACTTTCGCTTCTTGCTCGTAGGTTTGTGGTCCGAGGTATTTTCGCTGGCAGGCACCTGTTGGTGTTCCTGATTGTTACCACAATCTATATTTTCAGTACCGCTTCCACTCCTACTGGCGTTGTTAGCATCAAATTGCGCCATGACGGCTGTCACGGCTGCCGTGACTGCAGCCTGAAAAGTAGCAGCGTCTATCTGCAGAGTTGGCGCCTTACTAGTTGGTTGGTTGCCTCTTGGTGAAGACATAGCTCTGTTTCACGATGAAATACGACTTCGTTAGTGGAAATGATTATCTTAAGTGCATCTTTACGATTTATATATACGCATATAAATTTTTGCACATTACTATACTATTCCTAGTGTTTTCCGCTAATGTTCTTGAGATGGAGTTATAGCAGTGGGTAGGAGTAGGTTTCATACGGGCGTTTAGCTTTACTCATCTTAGAATCATGTCTGTCCGCACACACTCGGCTGAGGAGTTTTGATGGGACCCAGTGCATTAGTGCTGGTATGATCGCACCCCTAGGTATATAAAGAAAGCATCCCCTCGATCATAAGGGTTAAGGGGAGAGACGGTAACGAGTCTTTAGAATGACTATACGTCGCGAGTTTTCTAACTAAGTTTATCGATCTCAGTTCAATTTATAACGTATTTTGGTTGTTAGGGGCGTTCTGAAAACTGTTCATAACGGGAGTCTTTATATGGTAAACCCATGAATTTTTAGTAGTTTAGTATCCAAGTGAACCCTTATACTTGACCCAAGCTAGGTCCTTATTATGACCAGTTGATGTATGCTTAGTTATATAATTAAGGCTAAGTAGACCTTCGAGTCTGTTAGGTATGTCCTAAGCCCATCTTGTTAATATGACTATAGTAATTCGGGTTTTGGTGAAATTTTTTGACCTAGATGTAGTTTTACCTCGCATCTATGCATGGAAAAGTTTTGATAGCAACTAGATCTCTTGTTTAGTATAACCGCTTAAATCACAGTGTCATGCTTATGCCTAGAATAGAGTAGCACCAACGCATACTCACGAACCTAATTTACAAGGTCTTGTGAGCGGTATGAACTCTACTTACGACGATTTGTCCCTTGCGATGCATGAGGCCAAGTCGATGCACCTTGCAAATCGATGCTTGGCTGCAATCCTCCTCTCTTTGAATGTTGTGTGTCTACCCCGTTACTCTCTTGCCTCTGCCTGAGTGGCGATAAGGTCCTAAACAGAGAGTTGGTCTCCGAAATAGTAGTCTCTTTCCGAGTCTCGGGTACGTGAGACAGTAGGGCCTGTAGTAGCGTGCAGTTTCTGAACTCGGGTTGTAGTCTACCTACTTTAATTCCCGATGTTCGCGATCTGCCGGGTCTTCGCCGGGAGGGCTCTGTCAGTTGGTCCCCCGTGGTTGAGGTCATAGCACCCTCGTTGGTCTCCACATGGTGGTTGTTGTCATTGTTGTCGACATTCAACCCTCGATCACGATTGCCCAACGGGGCACAGGTTCGATGTAGTCGAAACGGTTCGCGGAAACCTTTGCTATGCATGGAGGATTGATTACCTCCGGTTCCGGTTCCGCTTCTGATTCTCCTCATAACCATTCACCATTTCTCGGGTTCGGATTGGGAAGGTAGGGGTCGTCTGGTAAGTAGGATCTTGCTATGTTGTCCTTGCGAGAATAAGAGTGGAAGAAATAATTACTAGGCGTCTAACTCTATAATTAATTACTTATAGGGGGTGATCCTTATTAGTTACTTCTATAATGACATATTTCATACTAGTTACATATAACAAGATATGATAGACCTTCGAATAAGTGATCCTACCCTAGATCCACATCCAAACAAGGAAAAGGAAGTAAGGAAATGACCACAAATTCTAAGTCTATGATTTCTAAGTTATATAATATCTTAGGGTATTTACTTAGGGACTATAGACCTATTATTAAGGATCTATTTAGTTTTCATATAAGTTATGATATCATAAAATACTCCTATAGTATTTTAAACTCGTGTTCTGTTCTAATGTTCTCATTGTGGTAGTGTTGGTAAGTATTTAGACTTATTGCCATATCACAACCATTCTTGGGCATGTGCTAATCACTCCTCGGACTAGCATAGTTGATCAGGCTATGCCACTCCCAAGATTGACCATACATCCCCGAGCTTACCTGTGATATTCAACAATCATTACTTTTGTTTTGTTCTAGAATGATGCTGACCTTAGTATGTATGCATGCATGTATACTTTTAATAAGAAATTATTTATTTCTAAAAGTATAGTTGTTTTGAAAACTTTAAATCAGAGACTCTAGTCCCAATGCATTTATAGTTTGTATATCTTATGTGGTTCGATATACTGAGTTCACTATAAACAATGCTCTGATACCAATCTGTCACACCCCCAAACCAAGGATGGCGGAAATGTCCGGGGGTGGAGGACTTCATGTAGAGTATCACAACAACGAGTGTAATAGTGCTCAAAGTAAATACAACCATCATAAATATAATTGAAAAAAAAAAGTTACACCAAAGTATATGTTTACATGATTCAAATCAATTACATTATGATACAAAATGAACTGTTTGACGATTTATCGTCACATCCTCAAAACGTGGTTGATTTCCTGTTTCACTGAATTCCTGAGAATACAAGTAGTTTTGAAAAGTGTCAACACAAAGGTTGGTGAGTTCATAAGCTTTTGACGGTAAGAGTTTGAAAATCGATCTTTGTAAAGAGATGTATGTTACCAAGAAAAATCCAATATTTTCCTTACATAAGTTATGTGGTCCTAAATACCAGGACCGAAATCGAACAAGTATTTGTCATACTTAAAGATATAAAAGTGGTGTTAAATTGGCGTAAAACCCTTTCTGATTTGAGAAAAACTCTCGTAATGAATGGTGTGTAGTCTTAAATACCAAGACTGAAAATATACAACGATATCTGTAATTGATATAAAAAGTGATTTTAAATGAACATAAAACCCTTTTTGATATGAAGACGTACAAGTATTTTTCAATACTTAAAGTAATTTCTGAGAGCTAAATCGACATAACTCGCTAATTTAAAGTTAGAACCCGTAAATCTTATGATTGTTAATACCACATGTGAGCTATCATAACCATACTTGACATAGACAGCCTCGTAATACGACGTTCTTCAGGCGTCGCCGTTAAATGACACTTGTCACCACAGACCTGCCGGTCTAGCTGTTGCAAGCAGCTCTGGTGTGGGTTTGTCAAACCCAATATAGATCTATAAACAACTATCACGTTCTCCCTACAAGAGACTCTAGTTACAATTTACAGGACTTTTTGACTTTGTTACTTTGGAAGTAACCCGAAGTGAATGACTCACAAATTTATTCATTAACAGATTTACGTGAACTAAACTGAAAACCTTTGATAAATAAGTTTGAGAAGTAAATGATACATAAACTATACATGTAAGGTCAAACCTTGAAATATGATGATGTTTGAAATATATCTTTCAGCATCAGCGTATATCTATCAGCATCAACATTTCAGCAGTTCAGTGTGTTTAGTTTATTCAATGTATTGTAACAGATCTTGTACTTATCTTGTTTCCATAGTTATCATAATTTAGTTAGCTGGCATATCCCTGATTTATAGGGATTGTCTAGAATAGAGTATATAATCTTTTGTATAGGTTTGTGAAAGGTCACGCCTTTCACAAACCCTAATAGTTGCTTTGTGCACACGGTAATCTCTTTGTGAGATTATCTTTCTTAGTGAAAGTTTTTCTTCGTGAATCCTTATTTGTTCTTGTTCACTGTCATTGTTTGATAAATTGATTGATCTAAGGTCTTTTCAATTGGTATCAGAGCAGGTTTCTTTTATCAAACAAATGGCTTCATCTTCTTCTTCGTCAAACTCATCAAATCATCCTTCCGCTAAAATTCCTCCTTTTGATGAAACAAATTTTGCCATGTGGAAAATAAAGGCTCTATATGCTTTGGAGTCAGTAGATGAAGACATGTTGGACATCGTCGAAAAAGGTCCATACGTCCCAATGTATCAGCCTCTGAAAAATAACGTTCCTGATGGTGCTATGAAGAAAACACCTAGAGAAAACTGGAGAGCAGATGACAAAAGAAAAAATGGTCTAGATGTTCGTGCTCGTGCTGCAATCAGCTACGCTTTGCCATATAATATTTTCGGGCTGGTTCAAAATTGCATCTCAGCAAAGGAGATGATGGATACTCTGACTGTATCTTTTGAAGGCACTGAAGAAGTCAAGTCTACTCAAATAAATGATCTTAGCAGAAGGTATGAGCACTTTTTTGCAAAAAAGGGTGAAACTTTGACTCAAACCTTTAACAGGTTCAATACTCTTGTTAATGATCTGCGGAGATTAGATCAGTTGAAGCATAGAACTGTTCTAGTGCAGAAGTTTTTGGATTCTCTAGGTGCAGGTTGGGAGAACCATGTTGATGTGCTGAAAAATAGTGAGAAGATCAACACTATGGACTTACAAAGTCTCTATGGAAATCTTCGATACTATGAGGAATCCAGGCTTCAGAGAAAGGAGCTGATGAAGGATTCTCAGCGTGAATCATCTGTAGCTTTGTTCACAAACAAAAAGCTGGTGTCAGATTCAGACACTGAAAGCCATTCAGACACTGATTCCTCTAAAACTGACATTGATGATCTTGAAAAGGTTGTGGCTAGTGCAGCTTTGATTGTGAAGACTTTTGAGAAATCAGGCCGAAGCTTCTCAAAGTTTCAGAAGAAAATGGGTGGAAAGTTCTCAAAAAGATCTGAAGCTGATAAAAAGCATGGTACTGATAAGAAAGGGAAAGCTCAGTGCTTTAACTGTGGAAGTACTGATCATTTTGCAAAAGAATGTAAACAAAGATCCCAAAGCTCGGGTGAATACTGGAAGCAGAAGTACAACAAGCTGATTGAGAAACTGAAAGCAGAGAACTTGGAACATAAAGTTCTTGTTGCTGAAGAAGAAAAATGGAAGACTGATGAGGAGTCATCTGATGATGAAGTCAAGTGTCTAATGGTAAAGATAGAAGACACGGATGTCCCTGAAAAAGGAACAAGTACATTTGATGCTGATATGTATGATGCAGGTGAAAATTCCAGGAAGCACAACACTGACTCTCCTTCAATGTATCAGGTTAAAAACTTTGTTTCCTATTCAATGAATGAAAAAATTAAAATGTTTGAGTATTTGGGTGTTATTAATTCTAAGAAGAATCAAACAATAAGGGATTTGCAAAATCAACTTGATCTTCTTAAAACTGAAATATCCATGAAAAATAACATTATTGATTCCGCTCAGGAAAATCTTAGAATCACTAGCTTGTCAAATTCATCTTTGTCTGCTGAAATTGATAATGTCAAAGATCTTTTGATCAAAGAACAAACTGTGCTTCATACTTGGGCCAAATCTCACAAAAATGCTAATTATATTATATCTGCTCAAATTCCACATTCATGTGAGAAAATTCTTGGGGGTAATTTTGTAGAAGCTGAAAAAGTTATTAAATCACAAGAAAAAGAATCTGAATTTTATTCCATGAATGAGATGAAAACAATTTCAAAAAAAAGTTTGTCAGTAACTCTTTTATTAATCAGAGTCTAATTGATGAATACTGTGTTAGTAACTCTAATGGTGTTACTGAGTGTAATGTTGAAATTACCGGAATTGATCCAACCTCTTACCTTACACATCTTGTAAGACCAACTCCTTTCACTGAGAATATTATTGCATTCCCTATCTCAAATGGAGTGTTTCATGCTGTTCATGAACAACTTAAGCATTTTCCTGATTGCAATGCATTTGTGAATAAGTCCAAATCAGACACTGATGATTGCTCATCATTTATCACTGATCACAATTTGTCTGACACTGAATTCAGTTGTGATTCAATGATAAACAAAAGGACACAAAGCTCTCTTGGTGAATCTTACAAGTCGAAATGTGTTGAGTCCAAAAATTTGCTCACGAAGAAGAACTTTGGTACTAGAGTTTGTTACAGATGTGGTGATACATCTCATAAGATCAGTGAATGTTCATTTGATAAATTATCTTTAAGAGCTGATAATATTAAAGTTAGAAATGAAAAATGGACTCTTAAGTCAAATTTTTTAAACTGTCTTCCTAAGGAGTGTTATAACCTATTATCAAATAACTTTGTGAATGACCCATCCTCGAATGGGTCAGTGTGTTCTAACTAGTTTCTCAGCACTGCAGGGTCAGGAGCATCTTTGGTACTTAGATAGTGGTTGCTCAAGACATATGACAGGATCCAAGTCTCTCCTGGAAGATTATGTCAAGAAAACTGGTCCTGCAGTTACATACGGAGACAATGGAAAGGGGTTCACTAAAGGATATGGAAATATCAAGTGCAATAACGTAGTTTTTCAAAACGTTTCATATGTAAAGGGTCTCAAACACAATCTAATCTCAATCAGTCAATTGTGTGATGCTGACTATGAAGTTCACTTTACAAAGAAGGAAGGAAAAGTTGTCAACACTGACAAGAACATAGTACTTTCAGCGAGTAGAAAAGATGATATATATGTTCTCTTGTGACAAGGCGCTGATGCAATGCTTCTTTACAAAGTCTCAAACCAATCTCAGCTGGATTTGGCACAAAAGGTTTTCGCATCTGAACTTCAAGAATCTATCCAAGATATCCAATCAAGATCTAGTTAGAGGTCTCCCAAAATTCAGCGTTGTTAAAGACAAGATGTGCTCAACTTGTGAACAAGGAAAACAAACCAAGTCATCTTTCAAACCCAAGTCATGTTCCGGTATATCTGTGTCTCTTCATTTACTCCATATGGACTTGTTTGGACCTATTCCTGTCCGTTCTCTAGGTGGAAACAAGTATACACTAGTGGTTGTGGATGAGTTCACTCGATTTACATGGGTGGTTTTCCTTAAGAAGAAGAGTCATGCTGCACAAGAAATCATTTCACTGATCCGTAAAAATGAGACACTGACAGGTCTCAAAGTTAAGCAACTAAGAAGTGATCATGGTACTGAATTCCGGAATTCAACTCTTGAAGAATTTTGTGATCATAAAGGCATTGAGCAAAACTTCTCAGCTCCTCGTACTCCTCAACAAAATGGAGTTGCTGAACGAAGAAATAGAACGCTGATTGAGGCAGGAAGGACCTTAATGATTCATGCTGGTCTTACTATGTCATTTTGGGTAGAAGCTGTCAATACAGCGTGCTTTACTCAGAACCGATCTCTAATTCACAGGACTCACAAGAAGACACCATATGAAATGCTGAAAAGTCGAAAGCCAGACGTATCCTTCTTTCACGTGTTTGGATGTATTTGTTATATTCTAAATCAGCATGACCCAAGATCTAAATTTGAACCTAAGGCTGACAAAGGTGTTTTTGTTGGGTACTCATCTATTTCAAAGGCTTTCCGTGTTTTTCATGTGAACAGGCAATGCATTGAAGAATCCATTCATGTGAAGTTTGATGAGGAATCATACACTGATGAAAAATTCATTCATTCTTCCTCTATTTTTAAAGAGCTTCTCTCTTGCCCATTTGACGAAGTTCCTCTTGCTGGAGATGAAGCTGATATTTCTGATTCTATCGTTCCAGTTCCAAGTTCCTTGAATCATGATACTGCAGCCAGATCATCAAATAATTCGTCAGGTGCTGATGAAACCCTTGAAGCTGAAGACTCTCCTGCAACTGATGACTCGTCAGTGTCAAATTCTCTGGAATCAACATCAGTTTCTGAACATCGATATCACCCTGTTGGTCAAATTATTGGGAATATTCATGATGGTGTCCGAACCAGATCTCGTGTATCTAATAACTCTTGCATGTATGTTAATTTCGTTTCAATGATCTTACCAGACAAGATACACTCAGCTTTTCAAGATGCTGACTGGATTAAAGCCATGCAAGAAGAACTGAATGAGTTTGAAAGACACAAGGTTTGGACTCTTGTTCCAAGACCTTCAGGAAAGACCATCACCGGAACTCGCTGGGTCTATCGCAACAAGGTTGATAAAGATGGAATGATTACTCGCAACAAAGCGAGGCTTGTCGCTCAAGGGTTTACTCAAATTGAATCCATCGACTACAGGGAAACCTTTTCTCCAGTTGCTTGCATTGAAGCAATCAGACTGTTTCTCGCATACGCATCCTACATGAATTTCGTTATTTATCAGATGGATGTAAAAACAACATTTCTTCATGGTGTATTAGAAGAAGAAGTATTCCTTAATCAGCCCCTGGCTTCGTTGACAAAGATCACCCGGATTATGTGTATCGATTAGACAAAGCCGTTTATGGACTGAAGCAAGCACACAGGGCCTGGTATGAGACGCTGAAAACATATCTTGTTGAAAATGGATACAGACGAGGAGCAATCGACAATACTCTCTTCATCAAAAACAAAGGCTCAGACATGATTCTTGTTCAAATCTATGTCGATGACATCATTTTTGGTTCTCCAAATGAGATCCTAAGCAAGGAATTTGCAGAGATTATGTATGAAAGGTTCGAAATGAGGATGATGGGGAAGATGACCTTTTTCTTAGGTCTTGAAGTTCAGCAACAAAGATCAGGTATTTCTATCTGCCAAAGTAAATATATTTCTGACCTGCTAGTTAAGTATTCTCTCAGTGACTGCAAACCAGCCTCTACTCCAGTGTCCAAGACTGATAAGATGCACGCTGATCCAACTGGCACTGATGTCAATCACTCGCTGTATCGAGGAATGATTGGATCTCTTTTGTATCTCACGGCAAGTCGTCCAGACATCATGTTTGGAACCATTCTCTGTGCTCGTTTCCAAGCTAATCCCAAGGAATCTCATCTCATGGCAGTCAAACGCATTTTTCGATACTTGAAAGGGACTCAGAACTTAGCATTGTGGTATCCTCGCGACTCAGCATTTGAACTTTTTGGATACACTGATTCAGACTATGCAGGATGCAACTTAGACAAAAAGAGTATGTCAGGAGGATGCCATTTCCTTGGAAATCGTCTCATCAGCTGGTCTAGTAAGAAGCAAACATCAATAGCCATCTCGACTGCAGAAGCTGAATATGTTACAGCTGGGAGATGTTGTGCTCAGCTCTTATGGATTCAAAATCAGCTTCTAAACTATGGGATCAAGTTCTCAAAGACTCCCATATATTGTGATAACACCAGTGCCATTCAAATCACTCAAAATCCTGTTCAGCACTCAAAGACGAAGCATATCGAAATCAGACATCACTTCATCAGAGATAATGTAGAGAAGGGAAAGGTTGTTCTTGAACATGTCAAGACTTCAGAGCAACTTGCTGATATCTTCACCAAGGCACTGGATTCTCAAACAACTGCTTACATTATTGGAGAACTTGGAATGCTTACTTTGTAATTAATTTTGCTGATTAATTTCGCTAATGTTTGGTATTGTCTTATAAGCTAATGTACATTGTGCTGATGCTGACATGCTGGTGATATTTGCATACTGAACACTTGGTTTGATCTCCTATCCTTCTCTCCTCTTCAACTCTTCTAAACTAAAGTTGAATGATTCACTGTATTAAACCATACATTGATAACAACTTGAAACTCTTTGCCGATGGTTAGATCAAAACACCAAGATCTATCACACGCAACTATCTCTTCTTACCAATCTTACACTGATTCCGTGATTCAGTGTGATAAAACACACATTGATGAGAATCGAAAAATCTTTGCCGATGGTTAGATCAAAACACCAAGATCTATCACACGCAACTATCTCTTCTTACCAATCTTACACTGATTCCGTGATTCAGTGTGATAAAACACACACTGATGAGAATCTAAAAATCTTTGTCGATGGTTAGACCAAAACACCAAGGTTTATCACACGCAACAATCCTTTCTTTACCTTCTTCTCATTCAGTGTCTAATGATTCAGTAAGATAAACCACTCACTAATAAAGACACAACACTCTGTGCCGATGGTTAGATAATACAACTAGTATCTATCACACGCACCAATCTCCTTGCTAGCCCCAATCAAGCAAGTTGTACCTTGAATTGACGGAGAATTATCTTCAGCATGTAACTTTTGTGACACTGATCTCAGCGCTTCCGCAAACACTGATTGACGTTTCATCTTCAGTCAACGATTCTTTTACCCAACGGCTATTTTTTTTGATCTGACAGGTTGTTACGATACGCCGTTATTTTTGAAGAAGATAATCATTACCTTTTTAAAGGCCCGTTTAATTCCATATTTAAACCTCTTTCCACCCTAATTTCAAACTTTCCTTCCACAATCTAAACTTCCTTCACTTATATTCAAAACCCTAGAACCCTAAAAACTCTCTAATGACAGCTTCTTTGTTCACTTTCTCCTCTACTTCACGAAGAGTAATCCCTGCCCCAAACTCTCCTCCTCTCCCAATATACATCAAAGCCACCAATGTTGTTTTCAACCCTGATATTCCAGATGTTCATCGAGGTCTTGGACTCGATGATTTTGTTAACTTCTTAGCCTCCTGCCGCCTACGATATGCCATCAGTGACATTCCATCAGAGTTCTTCCCTGAACAAGTCTGTGAGTTCTACTACACCGCAACAGTCAATGATGAAAACAATGTCATCACCGGGACCATTGGCCGTGGAAGACATTCTGTCTTTATTACCGTAGAACTCCTCAGTGCTACACTCAGGTTACCTATCTTTGAACCATTCTCTGAACTTCCTTCTATTGAACGATGTAGACGTCTATTCGATCAACTGGGATATGATCACTCAAAGGCTGGTGCTCGATCAGCTCTTATTCTGCGCCAATGTATGACCCCTGGATGAAAATTCTTCACCGGTGCTCTGCGCAAATGTGTGGGTCACAAGTATCGAAGTGGTGATCAACTGAGTAATTATGAGCAACAAGTCATCTGCTCACTTCTTCTCAACAAAAGACTTGATTATGGGGCCTTATTCTTTGATCAACTTGTTCAGCTTCTTCATGCAAATGTACGCGCTGATCACGTTCCCTTTCCACGCTGGATTGCTCTTGTGCTCGATAAATTTTTTGCTGCAGACTACTTCTCTCACCCTGGAAATCCCATCCAATGCCCTCGCATGTCTATTCGAATGTATCAAGATGATCCCCTGGATACTGACATCGGAATCTCTGATAGGATGAGAGAATGGATTGCAAATCCATACACTGTTCCTTCTGTCACCGCTGATACTGATGAAGGAGCTGATGGTAACCATGAAGATCATGTCGGTTAAGAGGATGAACCACATGATGGTGGTCATTTCTCTCCTCAACTTTCTCATCATATCGTCTCTGTTACTGAGAAAGTTCCCTCAGCTCAAAAGGATTCACTGATTCAGGGGGAACAACAATTTCAGGGGGAGCACCCATCTCAAGGGGAGCATCCCTCACAGGGGGAGAATCCACCCTAGGGGGACCAATATTCTCCAGGGATGCCACCTAGCTCACAAGCAGCTCCAGGTACTTCATTCCTTCAAATTCCTGCCTCAGCATTTACTGAACTTCTGACACTGATTCGGGACATGAGTCAGCGTCTTCTACACGTTGAGGCTGATGTTCATCAGATAAAGGAAGTTCTCTTGCATACTCCTTCCCCTAGCCCCCAAACTGATGATGCTCAAAAAGGGGGAGATACTGATGACGATGATGATGCTGATGATTATGCTGATGATGATGATAATGCTGATAATGATCCAAATGAGAGAGACACCGAACCTGTTGACAACACCATTGTTCAGACTGAATCACCAAAGCCGATGCATGAGTCTGACTCTGTGGAGCCTAATAGTCCAGCAGCTACTGAAAAGCTTGTTGAAGATAGTGAGCATGATGATGAACCAGATGATGAATGTCAAATTCTAGATATGAACTTCATTGATCCCTTTATTCCAGTCCAAGATGAAGATACAGATGATCTTGAAAATGAATCTCAAAGGCCAGACATGAAAATCGTTGATCCCACTGTTGATCCCATTATTCCGGTTCAAGGAGAAGATTCAGACGTTGCTAGTGAAGATTCTCATTCGCTATCTCACAAGCGCAAGGTAGCAGATACTGACTTGGCTCATTCACACACTGATACTTCTTTGGCTTGCAAGAAACCCAAGTCCATTGTCAGTATATCAAACTTGGTGGCTGAATGGAACATGTCTCCTGATCAGGTTAAACAGATTCTTGATGAAGCCAATCAAGCTTAGCTTATAAAGAACATTGCTCAAGCTGATGAATCACTCATTCAGCATAAACTTCAGGCCAAAGGATCTTTTGAAGCTCAGATGCAGAAATTCTTGGAATTTCAGTCCAAATCTCAATCTTCTCAGCCTCCTCCTAGCAGCAGTAAGCCTAAGTCTGATAGTGTTCTTGACAGGATTGATCGAAAGAGGTTTGAAGATGTTCTTAGACGATGAGTGTGTGGTGATAAAATCTTCAAAGTTAAAGCTTCCAAACCACGCAGCGAGAAAATTCTTACGTTGCTGATTACTCATCAAGGTCCACAACATTCATACACTGAAGTTGTCAAGAGAGATGAGCTGATCAAATATGGATACACTGAATGGATGGAATTACTTGAACTAGCATCCAAGCAAACCTCAACTCACTCCTCTGAACTGACTTGTGCTCTTCACCTGCTGTTCAAGAAAGTTCAGCGTTTGGACCTTGTTCCTAAAGAACAACCACAACATCAAGGCCAAAGGTCATCTGTTCCTAGAACTCGAAGAACCAGATTTCAAGTTGATTGTGAAGATGTGTTGGTTTTGGACTTTGGCGCTGGTGGGATAAACAACTCTCTTCCTATCAGTGTTAACCCAGTTCAACATAAATTTATCTCAGTTCCTGAACACGGGATGTTCTATCTCGATAAAAACAGAAAAATGTGTTTTCGGCGAACTGCTGAGATTCCAAAGGCTCCAACCACTCATCTCGCTGGCTTAAGGCAAATGTGCATGAGTCATCAAGATCTCTCCGGAGAATTTCACATCCTTATTGCTATGGAGCTGCTGAATAGAAGACAGGAGTTGCTGGATAGTCCTTACCGGCCGGTAAAAATAGAAGCTGAAGCTGAGTATGAAGAGTTCTTGTCCAGAGGTGTTCTAATTTAGTTGGTTTTGAACATCATCATATTGGGGGAGATTGTAAGATCAAACCTTGAAATATGATGATGTTTGAAATATATCTTTCAGCATCAGCGTATATCTATCAGCATCAGCATTTCAGCAGTTCAGTGTGTTTAGTTTATTTAGTGTATTGTAACAGATCTTGTACTTATCTTGTTTCCATAGTTAGCGTAATTTAGTTAGCTGGCATATCCCTGATTTATAGGGATTGTCTAGAATAGCAGTATATAATCTTTTGTATAGGTTTGTGAAAGGTCACGCCTTTCACAAACCCTAATAGTTGCTTTGTGCACACGGTAATCTCTTTGTGAGATTATCTTTCTTAGTGAAAGTTTTTCTTCGTGAATCCTTATTTGTTCTTGTTCACTGTCAATGTTTGATAAATTGATTTATCTAAGGTCTTTTCAACACCTATTATAGTTTTTCCAAAACGTTTGTAATGTATAAGAATTCTTTTATGAAAATGCCTTAATGCTATGAATCCATAAACTATGCTCATTATAGCTTAATATACGTGTTCTAAATGAATGAATAATCTTATTATGAATGACAACTTTTCAGTTTATGATGATAAAATTAACAAAGAAACACATTCAATACTTAGAACTTATTATTATACACTTTGCTCAACATAATACAAAGTGTTATGAAAGTTATATGGTGTTAACTAAATTAAACCTTTCTGCACTGTTTTAGAAAAGTCATAGAAAAATCATACGAAGTCTAAATCTAAATCCGTAAATTCTGAGAGTTCTCAAAATGTGTCTAGTTTACTCATAATTTTTATCATGATTTTTAATGACCTCTAACTTGGGTGAAAAAGTCCATAATCACAGACTGGTCCGGATTGGTGTTTCAAATGATAGGCAGTATTGTAAAAATCACCATAAATTGTAGGAAAATCGTATGGAGATGTGTGAGTAGTCATTTTAAATCTAAGAACTGGAACTATTTACAACTAAGACAGTTTTTCAAACAAAAATGTTTAAGTTGTCCAAAAAAGTCCGTGAATGGAGTCCAACTTTTCTGATGAAAGCTGTTAGAAAAATTTAGTTATGTTCTTGGTATTTTAACTTGTATTCCCCCCCTAAAAACTTAAGAAAACATAAAAATGTATGGGTATGAACTCACCTTAAGTGATTTCAGTAGATGATTGTTGAATAATGGAAGCGTTTAACTCAAGAACACTTGGAGATGCCTTGAAGATTTTCGAGAATCTAACATCATAGTTATGGAGTTTGTGTAAGCAATCAATGATTTGAGTAGAATGAATTGCAATAATCACAAGGAAGATGAATTATACTTACCAAGAGTGGAAGAACACTTGATGATCAGCCTTGGGATCTCGAATTAGAGAGAAAAGTTTGAGGGAAAAGTTGGAGTTGGATCTTTGGTGAAATGAGAGTAATTGAAAGAAAATGAGGATAGAGGTTGAGTGACCAGCCCTAAAACGTGGGAAAAGGGTGATAATTGAGTGGAAAGGACATTGAAGTGACCTAGGTAAGGTGGGGAGGTGTGGCTGGTCATAGAGTGGGTGTGGGAGTGGTTGTTTGTGTCATAAGGTAAAGCTAAGTCAACACTCTACCTTTGTACTTCACCTACTCTCTTGTGGATAAGGTTTTATCCTTAAAACGTGATTAATCATTAATTAAGGGGTCTTGTATGTTAAAATAATGTTTTGGGTGAAAATCCCGTGTTAAAAAAATTAAAAACGGGCCTAATACGCGAAATTAGTCGAAAACTGGAAAGAAAAGCACTTCCAGCGAGACCTCTCGGTCCTAGGCCGAGGTTCGGTCCCTAATGATGCCGAGCCGGAGCGAGATGGGGCGAACCAGAAGCGAGAAGCGAAGGCGAGGGGCTCGGTCAAAGGCTCAGAAGCGAGGGCTTGGTCAGAGGCATCAGGATCCGAAATGGACCGAAGGTTCGGGTTCGGTTGTGTAGGCAAGGTTCGGGCCCGAGAGGACCTTTCGGGTTCGGTTCAGCAGCCTTCGGCTCAGAAGGGTTCGGTCCCTTAAGAGGACTTTCGGGTCCTAAGAGGGGTTTCGGTTTCTAAGAGGACTTTCGGGTCCTAAGAGGGGTTTCGGGTCCTTAAGTCCGTTTTTCGCATAGACTTCCGTTTTTGGGCTGTTTTCGCCAAATTCTAGGGTCGGGATACCCCGAGTGATTATAGAAAGTTGAGAGAGATTTTGAGAGAGATTCCACATACTTAGAGAGATTTGGGAGAGATTTGACATTCTTGGAGAGATTTCTCATACAAAGAGATATTTGGGAGAGATTTCACATTCTTGGAGAGATTTGGGAGAGATTTGTAATTCTTGGAGAGATTTCTCATAGAGTGAAAATGATTGAGAGGGGTTTCCTTTGTGACCTTTTTGAGTGTCTGGCTTCGCAATGCAAGGTCCGTAAACCCCGTTAAGCCTTGTTTAAGGATCTTGCATACTCCCGATGAGTATGCAACATTGTTTTATCGGTTTGGCTTGCCACGTACCACAGTTTTAGGTTAAGGAGATCTAGATTTACGCACTTTTCAATTTATGATCTCTCGTTAGATTAGCGAGTTGTTTAGTAAATACATAACGTAAGCCCTCGTACACAAGGGTTAGTTGAGTTGACCGGTTTGGATTGTTGACCTTAGTTGACTTTGACTTGACCGAAGATTGACGGTTGTCATAACTTGGCCCATTCCATATATATAAGATTACATATTTAATTAGTTTATTTTGATCACTTAATTAGTTCTAAATTAGTTCTTGATCAATACTAATTAAATAATATGATTCCATATTAATATATTAGAACTCATAATATATTAATATAATCATAAATATACTATTCTCAAAAGATTATCCATATAAATTGTGCTGGTGAAGTGCAACCCAAATGTACCATGCCGGGTCGGGTCAAGTTCATACCAAATATAGTTATGGACTTAGACATTAATCCAATAGTATCCCACTTGGATAAATCTAAAACTATTATTGAGTATAACTTCAAAATCTAACTGGCAATCGTAGCTCTTAAATCTGTTGTCGAACTCTGACCTTGTAAATGACTTGTCCATTAGATAAGGGATCATATATTCCTCCATTCTAGATATCATATGGACTGAGACATGGATGATAATCATTCTCTCTTTCCATTTATTGTTTCCCAATTTTCGATTCATGAAGACTGACTGATTGAACAAATCAAATCAGTCCTGGCTTGGCCAAGCACTCACATGTGTCATCATTAGATCATCGAGGGGCCCACAAATATCGCTTTTATCCCGAAGGTAAAAGGAATTGATAAACTTCGACTCATATGGCTTGTTCTACTACTTATTCAATCATACACAAAGGCACATTTTATAACATCGAGTTACCAATGCGTTTTCGTGCAATCAATGTATAACCAACTCATAGTAACAACTCATATCTCTAGGTCTGAAGAATATAAGATATTATCGTTACATGATCACTCGTGATAAAATCCATGAAGTGATTCAAATAAGCGCGGGTTGAATCCAATACTCAAGACTTATGAGCACTCATGAGTGTTGTAACACAACTTTGTCCACCAACTTGGACCTCTACAAGCCAACCCATGACAGTCTTGATTCATATCTACTTCCAACATATGACCGACTGTGGATGGTTTGAATAACTTAGTCATTTCGGAAAAATAACCTTGTTATTATGGAAGTTAAAACATGCAAAGTGAAACACAAGAATAAATGAATCTAATATGGTACCAATACCTATGAATATAAATAAAACACTTTCTATTTATCACCATACTGATTACTCATTATTCATTGTTTTGGTTTTATCAACTTTATACTTGAATTAAAAAAGCACTAAGTGTCCCATGCTCCAAGCATGTACACTATGTTTTCTAAACAATAGCTTTGCCATACACCAAGTATGAACTATATGTTTGTCTATGATCCTATTCTTTGTGAATTAGATCAATTGAACATAATTTCAATGACTCTCTTTTCACACTCCCAAATCCTAGTCTTAAATGTAAGAATTCCAAATTCCTATCATTTATCAAAATCTGTTTAGATTTTAAACTTATATGCACTGTTCCTCTTGTAATGAATGTGTACAAAGTCATATAGACTTGTCAACAACCATTAAAGGGTATTTCAATGAAGACCTACTCCATGGACACAAAGCCTTATGTTCAAAGTATGCATTGCTGTGAACATGCTTCTTGCACTAAGTTTTTTCTAATCTTACACAGATTGCTTCCATCTATGGAGACAACTCTATATTCCCATTTTGACTATCACTTCTGAACAAGAGTTGCCTCTTTTCAGACTATGTCAATATGGTCCTTCCAATATTAACAATATACTTCCAACTGTCCTTGAGCAACCAATCTTTGGTAAACCATAGATTATCCTCGACAATTGCTTAATCACTTTAGTCATATCCAATTCTAGACATTGTTCCCCTTAATGCCCCAAGGCATTTGGAAAATTCAGAAAGGATAAATATTATAGCACATGTAATCGATCTTGTACCCAAAGTAAATGGCACACGATTCATGATGTTTCATATAAAGACATAGTTCTAGACTAGTTTTTTTCCATAATAATTTTTGTTTGCCATATGCTCATAATTTGACAATGAAAAGGGATGCCGTAATCATAATCGAATTTTGAGAACTCAATATATAGAATTTTCTTAAGTTGAACCAATCCAACATGAAATTCATATATATATATATATATATATATATATATATATATATATATATATATATATATATATATATATATTCTTGACTAAAGGTGACTAAAATCTCAATATAAACTCTTTAGAATGATTATAAAATCAATCTAAGCTTTTTAGAATGGAAATGAAGTATAATTTCCTCTCCCTTAATTATAGCAAAACAACTTTTCCAACCCCTGCAACCTCACGAATTGAAACTTTTTTTTTCTATAATTAACATTGCTAACTTGCGATTCTTATCATAATTATCATGCTCCCACTAAAATGATGATTATTAGCATAACACTTATGCTCCCACTAGCTTTGACATGTATCCAGAAAACAACCGGACCTTAAGAAGTCAATACTTTATTCACATTCTTATCGAAGTTCAGATTTCTGATACTAGATTGCCTTGATAAGACTTTATCATAATCATACACCTTTCTGAGATAACTCACAGGTGTGTCTAAACAATTATGAAGAGGGAGGTCATAATCATAATGTTTAGACCTTTTGTCATTCTCACAATTGCTATCTACTCAAAATCTACTTAGTGAAAGAATTTCCTCACCATCATTTTCATGAATCGGAGGGAAACCTTATGACACTTAGATTTTATGGTGTATGTGTTCTTATCCATGTGAATTTGTCAAACCATAATCACAAGACTAGGTTAGTGACAAATCCTAACTCATATGGATTGAACTTGTGCAATCTTAACTTCTTGCCACCTGGCAGCTCAAGGGCCTGCCATTGCTTCCAAGTAGCTATGCAAACAATTGAGAACATATAGAACTCAAATGTATAGCCAACTTAAATGGAATGGGCACAGAAATGTCAACACGATAGGTTATAAACCTCTAGTTGTGTGCTAGTGATGAAATATAGGTTTTTCGTCTTGATTACTTCTTGAAACCCTTTCAAGATCTTTTAGACTCCCACTGTCTCCTTGACCTATAAGACTTTTTAGCCAAATATTCAAGAGATAGTGTGGATTCTAATCAAGATAGACACTTAACACAATTAGCCTTAGTTGGTCTTTGTTTTTATCCAAAACATCACAACTTACCAATTTCAAATGTACAAGAGTAGAAAACTTTCACTCTTACATTTGACAAGTGTTTTAAACCTTCTTTAAGATATGTCACTCAAGTTACAATCTTAGAGTATAACTCTATGAATTATTTTTGGAACGAAGTATGAATCATCTTCTTGATTTAACCACTTCAAAAATTCATAACTCCTCTTCTTAACTATCAGAATGCACTTAGAGGATGAATTGTGATAAGGTCTCAAAATCATTAAGATGATCTTAAAACATGATACGAAAGTACTCTCCCATCTTTTCATATTTGAGAAACTTTTATCCTTCTGCCTAATTTGATTCTTCTCATTTGTTCTGCCATACATCGAAATTTTTTCAATGCTTCAGAATTGTACTTAAGCCTGTAAGTATAACAATATTTACTAAAGTTTAGTAAATCATGATGAATAGTCTTCTCGATCTTTTGTGGTGGACTTAATCAGTGCACAAGAATGTGTACTTGATCCCTTAGTTCTCTACTTGACTCACACATTCATGTGAACAAGTACTTAGTCTTAATTTTCCAATGCTTGAAAGTTCTCATTCATCATACTATACAACTTGCATGATTCCAAGTTTCGCTCCAATTGAAACTTGGGTGATGAGAAACTTTCCTTAATTGGTATATTTAGACATTACCACAAACGAAAGAATCAAATCCATTTTCCAATATTGCTATCAATGGAATCATATAAGCAACACTTTTTCACAAATGCCATTGTAAGGATCCTTAAAATAAATAAAATCAAATATTTCCTTTTATTTTAAAACTTTGCGGAAACTTATCCTTACAGTGCAAATGAAAACCTTGTTGTTATCTATTCCTAAGCAATGTGTCATAAGTCCTAAGTAACAACTCAAAATTCTGATGCGATCGAAATCCATCTTGCGATCAGAATCAGCATATACTTCCTTTAAGCTTTCTCTCTTTCTTTGATTCTTATAACATCACCAGGTGACCCGGTCACATTATGTAATAAAATCACCAAATAGGAGCTTAAGAGAGTTAGACAACGGACTTACCTGAAGTAGAGTCAAACTTATTGACTTTAACATCCTTAGGTAAATTGGGCAGCTTCACAATCAATGCCCCTTCATTTGGAAATTTAACATAAGGAAGCTTTCGTAATGGTACATGCGACTATCACAGACTTAGCCTTTCTCTTTACCATTTGGTCAACCGAGTTGACTACGGCCAATCCCTTTCCATTGGGAAGAGAATGCTTTTTCTAGATTTCCAATGTCACCATTGTCAATGTCCATAAAGTTTTAGGAAGTTGATCTTAGCAAATAGATAAGATCATTAAGGGTCTTGTCATAGTCTGTTTCATAGGAGTCCTAAAGGAACTCACTATGTGACTTAGAAAGTGATTGGACATCAAAATTTCTCAAGACTTTGACACCCAACTCTCCCGTCTTGTCAATATGTGACTTCCTCTCCAAGATGTGTGCACACATAGACCTTGCTTGCCAATAGGGCTAGAGTGACCTAGAACTTGTGGGATAGGGAGAATAATTGGAGGAGGTGGAGGAAGTGTGAAGTTCTAAGAGTTTTTGGGAAGATCATAGATGTCTGAACTAGACATCTTTTGGGAGATATTCAAGATAGTTGATCTAAGGTCCTTAATATAACACCCAATATGAAATATTAAGGCTAGGACCCAACACAATATTTTATAACTTGGAAGAGGGATGACGGAATCCAAGATATAAAGTATTTGAAGGTAGGTGAATGACGATTCACCAATTTCCACCATGAAAAACGAAATAAATTATTAGGTTTTTTAATTGGATTTGAAACTTCTAGATCTTTTGAGATTCATTGAACTTTCAATGGCATGTTTCAATCTCGAGTGTGCCCTTCAGGTTTTGTGACTGGGATGCTGAGGATCATAAAACAAGGTGTGAAGTAACCATGCAAATTACTTGGTACCCTTAAGTGTTTACCCCTCAATCGATGTGCCGGTTAACCACACACGCTCCATCGATACTATGATAAACATTAAGTTACCCTTTACCTACCTTGTTAAATACAAGTTAGTGTGCTGGTTAACCACACACGCTCCGCTAACCGACTTAAAGAAAGTGTAAAGTGTAATTTAATGGATTAGCACCTTATTCACATTTTCCTAAGTAACTAAGATTGGGTATTTATAAAAGGTTTAGTTAACGAGTATTTATCATTAATACTTTTAATGAAGGGAGAATTTATAGTCTTTGTCCTACCCGTTTGGCTAACGACCCTCCACCACTCAAGGAAGCGGTAGGTGAGAGTGGACACCCATTAAATTGCAATTTTATAGGCAGTAACCTTATACCCCCCTTATAGACCGGCTTCGTGAATGAGACCTACTAACGATAAGACTGACTTGCTCTTATACATATATATTATTAACTTATAATATTATAAAGTACAAGGGTTGAATTTTAACTTTTAAAATTCTAAGGGCTAAACTTGGAATTAAAGTATTCATAAGAGAAGACTTTTCAAATTCCAAAACTTGAGGGCAAGTTTTGAAAATATTCTAAACTAATTAATTCGATAACTTATGTGTTTAAAGTAGTTTTAATTAAAAAACTCTTCAAGTTCCATAACATGAGGACAAGTTCTGGAAGACTTTAAACTAATAAAAGAATGTAACTTTTCTTTATTTTGTAACTTATGGAATTAATTAAGGTTACACATTTTATTAGTTAATGAAGTGACTCTTGGACCTCCATAACTTTAGGACAAGACTCTTCATTTTTTGTAAGCATTGCCAACTTTTATGAGTTTTATGAAACTTAAATGCGACCTTATATGTAACTTGAGGACAAGTTACACAAACACATTTTAGAATCATCTCTTAGATTAAAATGGATTGAAAACACATAATCAATTAACTTTTCTATTAATCTAAGGAACTCATAAGAGAAAGATAATTCAAATCAAACTTTTTCATGTAATTAGCCTAATCACTAAACTAATACAAAACATTAATCTATTGAAAATTATCTTTGAAATTGGTTTAGCATGAACATTACCACATCAAAAACAAGTTTATAAGTCCAAAAACATCTTAGGGTAATGTTCCTAGTCCAATTCCAGCCAAAAAAGTCGAATATATGCTGTCTGGAGGTCCAACTCACCGAGTGCACGAACCAACTCGGCGAGTTGGATGCATTTTGACTTGGACTCGTCGAGTCTGCTGTGCAGACATCACCAAAATTCGATATTTAAGCAGTTTTTGCAAGTGTAACAAGAAAACAAGCCTAGGCTCTGATACCACTGTTGGGTTTTCAGCATTCTAACACTCCTAAGTGTACATGTAACCCTAAATACCTTGGATCTATGTTTTCTCTATTATACATGCAAATAAGAACTTTCCGAGGATTTAATCCTAACTAGCATACTCTGAGGCAACTATACTACAAAGACTGGTTAGATGACATACCTTTTGGTGTAGCTTGATGTCTTCAAGCTTTAAGAACTTAGCCCCAATAGTGTGGAAGCCTCAAGTGGAATCACAAATCACCAAAACACCTTGGAAGACTTTGAGAATAAGAATACTTTGGTTCTCTCTAGTGAAATCAGCTAGCCCTCTTAGTGTACCCACACTATGCCAATTTTACCAACAAGGGACATCTTTATATAGTGTGGAGACTAGGGTTAAACCGATGACCTTTCATTTCATATGATCCATGGGTTAAACACTCCATGGACTATCCATGAAAGCTTAGCCCAACCTAAATGAACTTGGCCCATTCCATATATATAAGAGTCCATATTTAATTAGTTCATTTTGATCACTTAATTAATTCTAAATTAATTCTTGATCAATACTAATTAAATAATATGATTCCATATTAATATATTAGAACTCAAAATATATTAATATAATCATAAATATACTATTCTCAAAAGATTATCCATATAAATTGTGCTGGTGAAGTGCAACCCAAATGGACCATGCCGGGTCGGGTCAAGTTCATACCAAATATGGTTATGGACTTAGACATTAAGCCAAAAATAAGGCCTCAGAAGGAGCAAACTTTATACTCGTGTAATAGCTATTGTTGTACGAAAATTCAATCAAGGGCAAGTGAGGTATCCCATGACTTGCCGAAATTGATCACACAAGCTCGAAGCATGTCTTCGAGTGTTTGGATGGTTCGTTCGCTCTGGCCATCGGTTTGAGGGTGGTAATCAATGCTCATGTCTAGTTGTGTCCTCATAGCGTTTTGGAGTGAATGCCAAAACTGTGAAGTGAATCTACTATCACGATCCATGATAATAGATAATGACACTCCATGAAGTCTCACAATCTCTTTTATATAGATTCGTGTTAATCTTTCCATCTTGTACGATTCTTTTATTGGCAGGAAATGAGCGAATTTAGTTAACCTATCGACAATCACCTAGATAACATCCAATCCGTCTGCTGTCTTAGGTAATTTGGTTATGAAGTCCATCGTAATCCTTTCCCATTTCCAATCGGGTATTATTGGTTGTTGTAATAATCCTGATGGCTTTTGATACTCCACTTTCACTTTGGCACAAGTGAGACACTTGCCCACATAAGTGGTGATCTCTGCCTTCATATTTGGCCACCAATAATGTTGCTTAATGTCTAGGTACATATTATTTGAACCTGGATGGACAGAGTATCACATTCTATTGGTTTCATTCATGACTATATCTCTAAATCCCCAAAGTTTAAGGACACATATTATATTCATGAAGTAGTAAGTTCCGTCCTCCCGGCTTCAAAGTTTTTATCCATCCCACGCAACGTTTCATTTGTGTCTTTCTCCGGCTTTAATACATCTGATTGGGCTCCCTTGATCTGTGAGGTTAGGTGGGAGTGTATGGTTATAAATAATGTCTTCAACCGGCGACCTGAGTATTCTTTCCTGCTCAGGGCATCGGCTACCACATTAGCCTTGCCTGGGTAGTACTTGATCTTACATTCGTAATCATTCAGCAACTCAACCCACCTTCGCTGCCTCATGTTTAGCTCATTTTGGTTTAGAATTTGATGAAGGCTTTTGTGATCTGTGATGATGGTGCACTTCGTACCGTAGAGGTAGTGCCTCCACATCTTTAGGGCGAATACCATAGCTCCCAACTCGAAATCATGGGTGGTGTAATTTACTTCATATGTCTTCAATTGTATGGATATGTAAGCTATCACTTTTCCACACTGCATGAGGACACAACCTAACCCTTGGTTCGAAGCATCACAGTAGACTATGAAGTCTTCGGTTCCGTTTCGTAAGGATAGCACTGGTTCACTACAGAGGGCTTGCTTCAAGGTATGGAAGGCAGCTTCTTGCTTGTTCGTCCAGTTGAAAGATACACCTTTTTGTGTCAAGGTGGTGAGGGGTTTGGCTATCTAATAAAAGTTTTGGATAAATCTTTGGTAGTATCCTGCGAGACCCAAGAATTGTCGAGTTTCTATGGGTGTCTTCGGAATAGCCCAGCCTTCAATGGCCTTAATCTTGGAAGGATCTACGTGAATCCCTTCCTCACTGACTACGTGACCCAAAAGGTTTACACTGTGAATCCAAAACTCGGTATTGGAGAGTTTTGCATATAATCGCTCAGCCCTTAGAGTTTCCAAGATTTAACAGAGATGTTGACCATGCTTCTCTTCGCTTCGGGAGTATATAAGAATATCTTCGATGAAGACGATCACAAAATTATGAAGATATGGATGGCAGACTCGATTCATGAGGTACATAAATGTTGCAGGGGCATTTGTTAGACCAAAGCACATCACAACAAATTCATAAGGACCTTATCGAGTTCAGAAAGCAGTTTTTGGAATATCCTCTTCTCGGACTCGAAGTTGATGATAATCGGATCATAGATCTATTTTGGAGACGTAACTAGCTCCTTGAAGTCGGTCAATTAGGTCATCAATCCGAGGGAGTGGGTATCGGTTTTTGACAGTGAGCTTATTCAATTCCCAATAATCGATGCAAATCCTGAAGGATCCGTCCTTTTTCTTGACAAACAAGATCGGAGCTTCCCAGGGTGAGAAGATTGGTTTGATGAATCCTTTGCTCAACAATTCACTTAGTTGACTGGATAACTCCTGCATTTCAGCGAGAGCTAACTTGTAGGGTGATTTAGCAATTGATGTGGCTCCTGGTACGAGGTCTATTTGAAATTCAACCTGCCTTTCTGGGGGTATTCCCGGAAGGTCTTCAGGTAATACTGTTGGGTTTTGAGCATTCTAACACTCCTATGGTGTACATGCAACCCTATAAACCTTGGATCTATGTTTTCTCTATTATACATGCAAATAAGAACTTTCCAAGGCTTTAATCCTAACTAGCATATTATGATGTTCTTAATCTACAAAGTACTAGTTAGAAGACATACCTTTTGATGTAGCTTGATGTCTTCAAGCTTTAAGAGCTTATCCCCAATAGTGTGGAAGCCTCAAGTGGAATCACAAATCACCAAGACACCTTGGAAGACTTTAGAGAATATGAATACTTGGTTCTCTCTTAGTAAAATCGGCTAGCCCTCTTAGTGTATCCACACTAGTGCCAATTTCACCAACCAAAGACATCTTTATATAGTATGGAGGATTAGGGTTAAACCCTAATACCCATGACCTTTCATTTCCTAGGATCCATGGGTTAAACACTCCATGGACTATCCATGAAAGCTTAGCCCAAAGCCCATTCCATATATATAAGAGTCCATATTTAATTAGTTCCTTTTGATCACTTAATTAATTATAAATTAATTCTTGATCAATACTAATTAAATAATATGATTCCATATTAATATATTAGAACTTATAATATATTAATATTAATCATAAACATACTATTCTCAGAAGATTATCCATATAAATTGTGTCGGTGAAGTGCAACCCAAATGGACCATGCCGGGTCGGGTCAAGTACATACCAAATATAGTTATGGACTTAGACATTAATCCAACAGTCTCCCACTTGGATAAGTCTAAAACTTTTATTGCGTATGACATCAAACCTAACTGGCAATCGTAGCTCTTAAAGCTGCTGTCGAACTCTGATCTTGTCAACAAACTTGTCCATTAGATAAGGGATCATATATTCCTCCATTCTAGATATCATATGGACTGAGACATGGATTATAATCATTCTCTCTGTCCATTTGTTGTTTCCCTATTTCCGATTTATGACGACTGACTAATTGAACAAATCAAATCAGTCCTGGCCCGGCCAAGCACTTCCATTTGTCATCATCAAATCATCGAGGGGCCCACAGATATCACTTTTTTCCCGAAGGTAAAAGGAATGGATAAACTTCGACTCATATGGCTTGTTCTACTACTTGTTGAATCATACACAAAGGCACGTTTTATAGCACCGAGTTACCAAATGCGTTTTCATGCAATCAATGTACAACCAACTCATAGTAACAACTCATATCTCTAGGTTTGAAGAATATAAGATATTATCGTCTCATGATCACTCGTGATAAAATCCATGAAGTGATTCCAATGAGCGCGGGTTGAATCCAATACTTAGAACTTATGAGCACTCATGAGTGTTGTAGCCCTTTGTCCAACACCTTAGACCTCTACAAGCCAACCCATGACAGTCTTAATTCATATCTACTTCCAACATATGACCGACTGTGGATGGTTTGAATAACTTAGTCATTCCGGAAGAATAACCTAGTTTATTCGGGAAGTCAAAACATGCAAAATGAAACACAATAATAATTGAATCCAATATGATATCAACCCTTTGAACATAAATAAAACACCTTTTATTTATCACCATATGATTACACATTATTCATTGTATACTGTTTCAACTATCAACTTTATTCTTGAATTTAAAACAATAGTTGTCCCATGCTCCAAGCATGTACACTATGTTTTTTTCAAAACACTAGTCATGCCACACACCAAGTATGCATACTATGTTTGTCTATGATCTTTACTTTGTGAACTAGATCAATTGAACATAACTTCAATGATTCTCTTTTCACACCCCCAAATCCTTACTGCAAATGCAAGAATTCCAAATTCATGCCATTTACTGAAATCTGTTAGATTCTAAACTTATATGCATTGATCCTCTTGTAATGATTATGCACAAAGTCAGAAAGACTTGACAACAATCATTACAGAGTATTCCAAAGGAGATCAGCTCCTTGGAAACATCCTTCTTGCATTAAGTTTCCTAATCTTACACATATTGAATAACTTCTAACTTTGAAACATTTCCATATTCCATTTTGACTATCACTTCTGAACAGGAGTTGCCTCCTTACAGATTATGTCAATATGGTCC